>NW_008237609.1:4575693-4628352 GCF_000691975.1 Corvus brachyrhynchos
AGCAGGAAACATTGCCACTTGCTGTCTCAGTGGGAGGGCACACTTTCAGAACAAGCCAGAAGAAAACTGTTCTCTGGTTATTTTTCTCATATCTGAGACTAATTAAGCTGACATTAACTATAAATATGCATTACGATTAAACATTAGAAACTTCATGTAAAAATGTGTTCTGCTGTGTTGAGACATAAGAACATTCAAAAAAAAGGCAGAAATAAGACACCTTTTTTTCACATTATCACCTTTTCACATGAGTGATCTAGTTTTTGTTAATAGGGCTGCTCAAAACCCCCTGCAATGTGAGTACAGAAAGTCCAATTATGCTCCAAAATCACGAGGGGTAAACAGCAGTAGAAGCAGAAGAGTTGGCTACACATTTCACAAGGAAAGGCAATTTACCAACCAAGAGGTTATTGTCAAGAGGCTCTATCTGAGTGGATGATTCAAGCAAGTGAGCCTGCTTTTGATGGCTTCCTCTGTAACAAACTCCTCTTCTGTAGGTGGTTCTGAGTTTGCTCTCAGACAGCTGCTGCTAGGAAATTAAGTTTAACTCAATAGGAAAACAAACTAATCTGCAATTTCCTGGGTAGGGAAACAGGGAAAAGGGGAAAGGTGGGTGGAGAGGAACAAATGGAATCCACAGACAAGATATTTCTGTGACAAAAATGCACATAAGGGTGTTTTTAATAAATTAGTAAGCCTGACATTACATATATGACAGTGGCATGAAAGACAGCTGGAATAGTAATGAGCAAAACTGCTAAAATATGTGGTAATCTGTCACATTAAAGTGTAGGTTACCGCAGCAAATTATTTCTTTCTTCATGAGTCAGCCCGGCAAGGACAGGGCTACCCATGTTCCTATGTCTGTTATGACTCAGACTGTTTCTCTTTACAGAGTCAAACTGTTTTCATTGAAAATGAAGTTCTGGCTGAGTACAGAGTAAGGTAGCTACTTGTCTTCATGCTGGTATATATTTTTTGCCACTTTATTTACATAATTCTGCAGGTGCTGTCAATTTGTAGCTGTTTTGGGTTGTCTGTTTTGCAGTTTGCTTTTTTTTCCCCCCAGATTTAAGAAATGTCAAAATATGGTCTTGTTAATATGTTGGCATTGTATGTGAGAAGAGATCACTCTGGTGGTTTAAGGAAGGGGAGGGAAAACAACCATTCTTCTTCCAATCAAAATCTTCATTGTTACACGCAAAAAACAAAGACCATGTTTGTGGGATTAGGTAGCATACTGAATTTTAAATGGTGGCAAAAATTGTCTTGTTACCAGTTCAATAATATTGATAATTAAATTTGACAAATATTAGTTACCAAATATTAAAACCATTGGCATTTTTTTGCCACTATTACAAATTTTCAAGTACAGAGTATACTGTAAACACTACTTACTCAAAATTTTGAGATGTTCATCTTATTAAAAAGTAATTAAAATAATGTCAGGTAAGTTTTATTTAAAGGAATAATGTAAAACCTTTTAAAATCTCCACATTTCTAACCTTATGTATCATGTCATGCTGTGTTACATCAGTCTCATTGCATTCATTTTTAAATACATGATGTGACACACTGTAACATGATTCACATTTCAGAAGATTTAAGGGCCCCTGCTGTAATTGTGAAAATCATAAAGCAAAAGAACTATTGCCCATGATTTTTCCTGCAATTTAGAAATATTCATAAATAACACAGTAATTGCATATGTATTTTTGAAGAAAAAAGTAGTCTTAGTAAAGATTATGGCTAGTGAAGTGTGGACTCTCTTAACTTTATAGCTAATGGATTTCCTAGGTCTTTTGGTGACTTGATACTCAATTTCGACACTAAAATAATATGGTAGTTTTGCTTTCTTCTTATAAAACCCAGCTATAAGTTAGGCTACATGAAGCCAAATTTTGCCATTTATGATGCAAATTACTTTAGCAAAATGACCTGGTAAGCAGTACCTGGTTTTCTCAGCTTGGATATGTACCAATACTACATTTCCACAACTTCTAACATATTTTCAGGTAGTAAAAGGTACAAATAATTGTGAAATAAATTTACTTGTTGTGGATGTTTTGGATGCAGGGCATTAATTAAACATAATGTTCCTGGATATTACATTAGTTGCTCATTTTATAAAAAAATAAAATACAATTGCTGCTCAACGTTCAGTAAAAAGCTGAATATAAAAATTAATAGATGTGCCAGATACTTAGAAGGATGAACACACCGTTTGAAACATGAATCATATGATTCATCAAACCCTTTCAGGACCCTACTTTCACACAACTTGAGGAACTAACTTCTCAAGCAACTGTTAAGCTTTTGAATTTACTCTTTGCCACCTACTGTATTTTGTGATCTGATGAAAAGTGCTCTTAATCATATGTGTCAGCAGAGAAAATAGCATTAAGTTTAAAGCTTTACTGTATCACTATAAATTAAAGATCTATGCTTACACTAGGTTTTTATTGATGTAACACTGGTTATTTCAATGAAATAATCAATGACTCCTTCTTAACAACATTAGTAAGTATGAGATAAGAATAAAGCCCAGAGTATTTTGGGACCCTTTGAGTGGAAATTTCTCATGTGAATGTGTTTATATGAATCATAGTATTTATTAGCAAAATATTATAATTTGAGAAATGTATATCATTTGTCATTTGAATGGAGAAGCTGGGACAGTGCTGGAAACTTCCAATATCCTTAAGTTTTATCACACAGAAAGAATGAAGAAAATCTTACAATGAGCTTACAAGATCTTACAATTGTATAGAGGAAAATAATTTATAACAAAAATAATCTTTATCTGCTATTAAATAACTTCATGGAAGGCTAGGGAAGGAAGGCTAAATTCTACTCATCAATTAATTTCAATTGATGAAGTCAATGCAATGATGAAATCTCATGCATCAACCCTGTAAAATCATCACATCTAAGATTATATGAGCTATAGGATCTCGTT
Organism: Corvus brachyrhynchos; assembly: GCF_000691975.1. Taxonomy (NCBI): domain Eukaryota; kingdom Metazoa; phylum Chordata; class Aves; order Passeriformes; family Corvidae; genus Corvus; species Corvus brachyrhynchos. The sequence continues at coordinate 4,578,653 of NW_008237609.1, forward strand.
TCAGTTTATCCATCATCACAGAACACCTTAATAAATTACCATTAGTTACATCTGAGCAAGGCAATGTAAGGGACTGTGGATATCACTAATATTGTAGTTAGAGGAAGAGGGGTTGCAGGATGACGTGTACCTGAGATCCAATTGTCAGAGACCGAAATATTATAATTTATGACTTAAACATTTTCTTGAAGGACTCTTAAAACTGTATTACAAAAGCTGCAGAGAAGACTACCACACCCTGAATGGGGCCCTGAGTGAGGCCTTACACTGCTCGCTGATGAAAATAAGATAAAGTAACAACTCGAGGCTGGGGACATTCACAAAGCACACGTTTAACACCTCAAAGGTGGAGACCACAGCCCCAGGGCTATCAGCTGCCAGGCTCGAACAGACCCTCGAACCAAGGGATGGAGGGAGGAGAGGCTTTGGGTATCTGGGAGAAGTCTCTGGTCAGAGGTGCAGTGACCGCCCATCCTCCAACTGTGCAAAGGAGCCCAGCTGAGGAGTCCTCACCGGGAGGGAGGAAGCTTATCCACAGCAGGAGGGGGTGACATGGCCCATCACAGGGGTTTCCCTCAAAGGGGTCCCCAGACCCTGCACCAGAGATGATGCAACAGACCCTCAGTGTTGCAAGGGACAGTGTCAAGCTGGCCCCTGCAAGGAGAGGCACATGGGCGTTCCCACCTGGCCCAAAGCGTGTATTATTCCATGGCATTCTGTACTCTTTGGCGTGTGGTGGCGTGGCCACGGAGGCGGCGGGGGACCCTCAGCACCAGCAGACCGGATGGAGGGGAGCAACAAAACATCATTGGGACCCTCAGATGGGTGATTTGCTTCCACCTAACCGCTGTCACATCTCCCTGTTACCCCAGCCCCCATGCACACTTCTTTTTTCTATTTTTCTTTCTTTCTTTTCTCTTCCCTTCTCTTTGCCTCTTTTACTATTAAATAAAATACATCCATTTTTTGGCATCAACATCTAACCTCGTTTGGTTTTAATCCCGTTTCTGGGAATATTTTGAACCTTGTAAGTTCTTTCCAGTTTATGCACAGAGACTTAGCTTTCTTTGCTTTTCTGAGTTTAAACCGGATCATAACACCAATTTGGGAGGGAGGCGGTGTAATTTAAAAAAACCCAAACAACCAAACAAAAACCCAACCAACATACCAATCAAACAACAAAATTAATCTCATTTTCCAGAACTACCAGTTTGAAAAGCAAACTTTCATTTGTCAATCCAGTACAAAAATTTGCCATAGATATGAGAAACAGAAAAAAATAAACACTATTTCTGCTCTGTTTTCAGAGGAGGAGTGCGTTTTAAAATTATTAAGTCCTGCTATCAATCATCTTAGCGCATGGAGTCTTCCTGTAATATACCAGACATATCCACTGTATCACTGCCTTCTGGTAGTGTTCCTTAGGTTACAAAATGGTGCTCACAAATTCAAGCACCAAAGTACGCTGTTATGTGTAATATTTGAAAACGTATTTCAGGATAGGACACACAGGGAAGCAAAATACACTTCAAGAATTTGAAGATAGATGACTCAACATATTCTAAGGCAGAGTGAGCTTGCAAAAGTATGACAGGTATAGCATGCTACTGTGAAAATTGTAGAAAAACCTTGCTTTCTTGCTGCTGCCTTTTAATGTGTGTTCTTCAGTGTAGGTGAATAATGAAGACATATAATTTAAATAAAATTCTGACTCTTTCCAATGTCTGAGTAGAACATGTCTCATTGTGTTACAATCAATGAGGAAAAGCCATTAGCTCTTCACAGGGCAGGTCCTAAAATATCCCTAACATTTCAGCCTTAGTTTTGATATAAATCTCTCTCAGTATGGGTATGTGTATTGTGAAGAAAGCTTTCTTTTTCTTTTCTTACAGAACTATCTCAAAAGTTATCACATGCATTTTGAAATCATGGCACCAACTTCATACTTCATTTCCTCTAGCAACTCTATAGGACACATTCTGTGTCATGAAGTATTTTGCGTATTTGGGAGAATAAAATTATTTTATTCTGTAGAAAAAGAGACTTGAAAAGTTAACAGAAAGAAAACATGTGGCTCATCTGCTTATATATTTCATAAATTTTTATAATTTACAACATTGACCATCCTAGGAAAAGAAACCTCCTAAGCTGATTTGCTGCCATTAGTCACTAAATTACAGTGACAGACAGGAGAATTACTGTGGCAGACAGAGACTGAACATTTATGGACATTCATTTGCTCACTTTCTCCTACATTGATACTTTTGGGCCCATAATATGAAATTTAGCAAACTCATATTTTTTTTCTCTATCCATGCTGTGGTAATCACTCAGAACCTACACCTAAGTTTCAGCTTAAATGCAGGGCCAAATCAAGACCCGAAGCTAAGTCTAGAGACATTACTGTTCCTAGAAATTACGTTAACAGCTGTGGAATTTAGGCTAGGACAAAAACATATGAGTCTTTCTCTAAGTGGATTTCTCTACAATGATGTCTACTCGTCATACACATGATTAACATACCAGGATGCACCATAAGGTAAGACTTCATTCAAATTCACAATCATAGATGCCTAATGACACCTGAGATATTGCAGTGTATCTGCAGTGACTTAAAACTGCCTATTCAGAAAGATATGTGTGTCCCATATATTCTGTGCCATAACTTCTAGGTGCTGATGCATAGTTTAGAAACCCAATTGTCTCTATAGTTAGAGAATTTAGTTTCAGCGTTAGGCAGTAGAGAACATTATCATCATTTGTTTCCACTGTCCTGAACCTTCTCTTCCTCTCTCTCATGTGAATACAGGGTTACCTATAGCCAATACTGTTGAATGATTAAAGAGCAATCTGGAATGTAAAGGAATTTTGTCTGTTTATTACCAGGAAAAGTCAATCTATCAACACCATCATACTGGTTTCTGTTCATTATCCTTACTGAATCCAGATTACGCTTAGTTTTTTACTATATCTACCTTTTTACAGGTCTAGCTATATTTCACAGTATATGGCACATTTTTTTACATGTGTCTATGAATTCTCCTTCAAAAATTCCACATTTTTGCCAAACATTTTACAATAAGTCTAGTATCTTACCATAAATTGCATGCCAATATTTGATTGAAACATACAAGAGAGTATAAATTATTTTATCTTTGCTTGTTTTTTAATTTATTGTACGCAGTTTTAAGCCTACACTTGAAGAAAAATTGTAAGAATACATCACATTTTCTCTACAGTGTTCAAAAGCAAGACATTCATAATTGGATGTTTTGACAAAAAGGCAACAAGGCATTAATATTTAATCTTTTCTCTATTTTATAATGTATTTCACTTTTTTGAACAGACAATAAATGCTCTCTTTTTTGAGTTTTTGTAAAGTATAAAGGCATTGTATCTCTGTTATTCTAAAGATTATCTTTTTTCTTCAAAAAAATCAGGCTACCACTCAGAAATGTGTAGCATCTTCCTTGTATCTGTTTTGATCTTATGCTCATGTACAAACCATTTAAAAAACCACCCCTGCTTGCAAAATTATTTTAAATTGGATTACATCTTATTTTCCAAAATATAAGATATATGATATACTCAGGTGTAAGTGCCTATGTACTGGATTAAGGAGTTTGCCTATATACAGATTACTTCTGCCTTTTTATGAAGGATCAGAATCTCAAATATTAATATATTTATTACCTTAAAAGTGGAATCCCCTTAATTTAATAATTCTGAAGATTCTGTCCATTATTACTTTTTTTAATGACAATAAAGGACAGTGGAATCTTCACCATTTAAAACTTTAATTAGAAAACTGTAATAACGGAAGTGTGACTTGCTGTTTCATTTAAATTACAGCCAAGTGATTGTCAATATTTTACACTAGATATTACTTTTCTGAGGGATGCTCTGAAACATGGAAAGAAAGGAAGATGGAGGCAAAGGGACAGAAGCAAAATCATTGCTTACTCATTCAGGGACTAGGAGATAAGGCTGTCACCTCAGGTTTGACTGAAGGTGACAGTTTAAAGGCTGGAGCACAGGAGATGTACTTCTTATGCCATCAAATGGATATTCCGATTTTAATGGTAATTTATTTTCAAGAAGTGTTTTTTCAGCCAACATCAGTGTCTCTTGCCTTAGGTAGATTCATCAGTCCTGCTCCAGACAGCAACATATATCAGACCCCTTAGTCCATAAACTACTGAAATTTCCATCATTCTCTCTGCTGTTTCAACTAATTCTTTCATGTGAACTTGTTTCTCCATTTAAATCAAATCTGCTATCCTTTTTGTGCTTTTAGCTACAACTATGCCTTTCAAGTCCGGTCTAGTCTCACTCCGTTTCCCTTTTTTCCATACCCACACAGTCTGGTTTCCTCATGCTGTTGAATATTTGTTGCTCATCCAGACTGACTTAGTTCTCTTTTTTCTCTGCCTTGTGCACTTCAGATAATATTTTTTACTTTTCCCTTTTTGATCAATCTCAGATTATTTGGAAATTATGGATGGTCAGGAAATGAGTGTACTTCAAAAACAGAGTTCGTTATCAATTCATTAGTTTAGACCCTGATTCTGTTTCAAAAAATTCCATTGAGCTCTTGGTAGGGTAGTTTTATGGTATTTACTCCCGAAGCTACTTCCAAAAAAAAAGCATTATAGATGAAACAGCACCAGATTCAGTTTCCTCCATTTTCTACTGTCTTCCAGAACTCTCCCTGAGGACTCCTAACCTTCAAAAAACTACATTTTCTCATACCATGCCCCAGGATATTCAACTCACACTTACAGTTTCATTCAATAAAAACTCCATCTTGCTCCAAAAATGCTACCAAGACCAAAAAGTTATTAACGAAAGAGTGATAAGACCTTCTAAAGATGTCTCACATAATTCATTAGAAAATTAGTTGTATCACGTTTTGTGTTTATCTCTTTGTTTTTAAGTTAAAAAACAAAAAAAAAAATAGTATACAGTAGTTCAAAAGGAAAGTTACTAGCCCTGCTGTTGCATGGGTTAGAGTATTGCATACCTTCCCATGAAAGCCTGGCAGTCAGAATCATGATGCATCCCAAATCTGAGCAAAACTTAATTTTTTTACTGTGAGGATTATTGTAAATATTTTCTGGGAAACACTGTTCTATCTGTGACCGCCATAGATTTGAAAGAGTAATACTTGGAGTGCAAGGCTAAGAGTGCAGTTCATAATACCACTTGCAAGTCCCCTTTTTTCCCTCCTTAACAGTAACCAATTAGGTATAATTATTAACCTCAAATAATTGAGCATGGTTTTGTTTAAAATCTTGTTTTCTTCTCATCATAACCCAGGCACACATATATTTTCAGGCTTCCCTGCATTAATTTGACAGTTGTATATATAAAAGTAGGTACTGGTTAAGACTCTACTTATTATATTTCACCTTTGTTGATCTGGCTGTTGAATTTTATGAAGGTCTTTTAGAATATTTCAGTATTTTAGAAATACTAATGAACTCCCATGTTACACACTGAAGTTCAGGACTTTAAGGGCTTGAGAAGTTTTACAGCCAATTTTGAATACAGCTGTCTTCTAGATGTCTGATGTCTATATTTTGAATTTATTCATACATGTACATAGTATATCAGAGATACTTTTGTGTACTACTGTGGGCTAAAGCTATTAGAAAAAAAAATTATCATGTCTTCAAGTTAGGACAGTTGGCTGCAGCCATACCTGTAGTTACCTAGTGGGCAAAAATGAGTAGAAAAAACCATAGCTGAGGTGTGCTATACTTTAGGTAATCCTGTCTGGTGTCTGACCCTTTAGGAATTATAGGAGTTCATGTGAGATAAGAGAGCTTCCAGTTGCTTTAACCTGCACTGGCGATCACTGCCTTAAGAGTCAGGGACCCACAACTGATTTCATGACAGCACCTCCCACTGCTATATTAGAGGGAAACTTGGGATAATAGGAGAGAGAAGCTTTTTGCTATAACTCTGTCCATGGCAGTTTAACCTCCAGCTCTTTCTTATAAGCTGAATATTTTTTTATCTTGTTATGCATATATAGCCAATGTATATGTATTTATATTTGTTCATCTTTATATAGGGCCTTTACTAAGCACCCTGACTACATGACACAGCAAAGGAAAATATATTTCTGATCTGTCCTCTCTGTGCACTATCTCCTGAATGCTGAAATAATAGCTAATATGGCTTCTATTATGTAATTCTAGTGATTGCTTCTCTAGTTTCTACATTTGTTCCAGCATGATAAATAAAGGGTGGAAACTAGCTGTTTCCTGACCAGTAATGTGCTCTGTATGCTTTATTTGCATTTGTAGACATTTGGTTACAAACGTGGTGAGTGTTGCAGAGGTAACCTGCTTAGGATCCGAGCAGCAGAGCAAAACAAATTTATATTATTCAGGCAGCAGTTCCTCATACTGATGAAAGAGCAGCTTTAGTAGGCTCTGAAGGGGTACATCCTTTAATTCTTGCCCACCAGAGGCACTGTGGCTGTATCCCAGGTCTTAGATCTTTATAGTGCAGTGTAGCAGATCTGAGTGATGGTCCATTATGACTAATATGTTGTCCCTGTGGGACACTTCAAAAATAAATGGTAGTCCATTTGAGTAACTGAGAAACTTACCAAAAGAACAAAATTCTTCCATAATCTCGGTGGCAAAACTCCTAAATTCTGTAGAGTATTATAACTCTTTTAGTGATGTTGTTAGACTGGAGAAACAAGAGGATTTAAGTTATAGGCCTAACTTGCAAGTAACAATCCCAAAGAGCTACAGGACATCCCTTACTCCACAGAGACTGATATATATGAGAGACTAGGGAGAGAAAAACCCTTATCCTCCAGCAATTCAAGCAATCTTTTTCTTTGATAGCTAGGCTGTTAATCAGGTAGTATTTATCCTTTCATGAATCCAAGAAATTACAATAGAGGATTTCAAGCAGTAGATCATACTGTTGCCAATGTATCTGTTACCCAGCATGTTAGCAATTTATATAAGATTGTCAAATAGTTCATTCAAAAGGCAATTGTACTTAGCAATTTAAAAAACAATCTGTTTATTTGTGGGGTTTGTGTTTGTTTTTTTTTTTCATATACTTCAGTTTTCCTTCTCAGTCCATATATTTCAGGTGAAATTGGCATCCGGTATTAATATATTTTCTTTTTCTATTCCAAATTATTTTCTATCAAACACTAAAATTTCAATCTGCCTATGAGAATTCCTACATAACAAATATAAATCTAAATTTACATCTACTTACAGGTAACTTTCTTTTTTGAAAAGAATTTCAGATCTGCTGGATACCTTAAACACTGATACTGTATTTTATTTACTCCTGATCTGACATAGACATCTTTAGCTCAGCAAATAATTCTCTATCCTGTATTTGAATGCTTCTTAATACCAGATCTGAGGTGTAACTTTATCTGGACACACCTGTTTTTAAAAATGCAATACATTTGATAGAAAATATACTTTTAACTTGTGTCAAATATTATTCTAGACATACTGGTCATCAAAACAGAAATGCTATAAAAATGCATGTTTTCTTATTGAGCCAGCTGATTTAATGAAAACACAATTAAAGTCCTATTGGGATAGAGCAGTTATTGTCATTATATACATGGTTGATAAACCAACATGTGATACTGAAGATTTTCCAGGGAAGTGAACCAATATAAAACAAAGGTAGTTGGATAGTGTGAAAAATATTATTGATGTCAAGAACATAAGATATACTCTTGTGCAAAAGAAAAACAGTATAGCTGAAAAGACAAAGTAATATTTCTCTATGACAATCAAAGTACAAATATATGAAAAATATGTTCTACAAATTTTAATACTTACTCTTATGTATAACTCTCAAAATTATAAATCTATGTCAGTATTTAACTGATACCTCAGATGCAAGATTGACACTTGACTATTTTGTCCATGTTGGAAAAAGTTGTTCCTAAATAAGTCTGCTGGTGTATAACCAACAGTAAATTCTGCTTTTCTTCTATCTTTTTGTCTACGAAATTTTTTCTCAGCATTGTTTCATTCACTCAGAATCCTTTCAAAATGTATAAAAATGGTTTTATTTTAATTGACACATCTTATACGTCTTAACTTACATTTGAATCCCATCTCTGTATTACATGTAGAAAGATTACATACCCTTTCAGAGGATATTAAATATAATTTAATCTCCTTTCCTGGCAATTAAAACAAAGTGGTCCACCATATCTTACTATCTATATTATCTCTTTGCATAGGCCATGGTTTACACATATTCATGGTACGTTTTCCATGAGAGTTTCAGAAGTGTTAATGAAGTCATCTAATTAAATACTTTTTTTTTTTCCTGTTTGATGGCTAATTATGTTTTATACTTGCTTATGCAGGTGACTTTGGGGCAACTGTATCTATGACTGAAATAAACCAACCCACAACAGCTTGTTATAAAAAGATGGCTTTTCTACCTTAGAAAAACAAAATTATGGAAAGCCTGAGAAAATACAAATCAATCTAAACTGAATAGACATGATAGAGAAGAGCAAGGACTGTTTTTATCATTCTCTAAGGACATTCAAATGACATCAACTTCCAGCTGGTTAAGAGCCCATAACTAACTGTCCCTCTGCTCGCTTGACAGACGTTTCACTCAGAGAGAGAAGCCAGTAGCAGAATATTAATATATATCCAGGTACCTGACCACAGACAATGATGCCTGCATGGGGGAAGGTAAAGAATTATTTACTGCTTTTTTTGTTGTTGTGTTTTTTCTGCTTATGGACTAAACTTGTGGATGGCTGTAGGTACAAAAATGCTGTTAGTGAGGATCTTCTTGTTATTTTCTAAGTCCGTGAGAGACTTTTCTCTCTCACAGAAGAGGTAGCAGGGAATGTAAACAACCAAGCCACCTGCAACCTTGAAAAGTCTTGTTTATGGTATAGTAGAAAATATTTTGATAATGGATGTTTTAGGATTTTGGCCAATCGCCCCCAAGTGGTGGCTGGTCCTTTGTCCAATTAGACTATGAAGAAAATGTCTACAAAAGAGTTTGTAAAATAATTAAATAAATCAATCTTGCTGCACAATTCCTGCCTGATGGATCTTCTCCTCCTCCTCCTCCCTATGGCTGCGGGACACGGTGATATACTGTAGGAACCAGGCCAGCGGTAATAGATGGCCTAGTAGGTGGTTTATTACTTTGTCATCCTTGTGGTAGCAAAATTAGAAAAGTAGTACTGAATAAGCTCATAACCATCTGTAACATCAAGGTCAGCCTTGAAAAAAGTATTTATTGCTCTAAAGGTCCATCATGTTTATTTGTAAAGAAATTTCTTTTAAAATATCATTCCAGTCTAAATGCACACAAATTATTGTTCTGGGGATAGCCAAAACAATTGCCAACCCATTTGAATGCTAATAATGCCAAAGATGAGTATGAACAGTTAAAATTATTTGGAAATAAATTCAAAGTAATCTATTTCAATTAAATATATAATAAAAAACCCTTGAGTGCAACCAGTCCAAAAAATTAGTTGAGAAAATTGTGGTTTTGTTTGTTTTTCACAACCAAACAATAGTACATTCCCTAGAGGCTCACAGCATTATTCAGGACAGGTAACTGAAATCAACAGATTTCAACTATGCCCAGATGACCAAGCAGCACTAGGTCTATGATGTGACTGTACTTCAAAGTGCCAACCAAAAATATTCTGCTGTGGCTATATCTAAAAAATCTGTGGACTTGCTTTTCAGGATTGCACCTCATAATTGGATCTAAATATGGTATATAAGATATTGCTTTAAGCTTATGCAACTGTAAATTAAGATATCTAGTCAGGAAATTAACCTAAGAAAGAGGATAAACGACAAATATTTTGAGTAATAATTTCTTTCTGAGTATGCAGTTACTAAGAAATATAGAGTGTTGTTTTGCTAAGACTGGATGTTACCAAGTAAATTTTCAAATATGAAAATAAGGGAAAATGCTGTAGTGTAGGAAAGCCTGTATTAGTACATGTGCACACTGTAGACTAAATCACATTAATGTTCTCTATATACGTTGCAAAAATAATTAAGCAGAAAACCATTAATTACTCTTTATGCGTATGTTAAGTTTATGTGGGTAGACTGCTGAAATACATGGAAAAGAATCAAAATACAGATGATAGAACAGGAAAGTATTATTTAAACAGAAATAGATGGCAAATTTGTTAGAATAAAGGCATGGAAGAATTGAAAATTATTACATTACAGTAGAATTGGGATCTTTGAGGTAGTGGTTATGATCTTGTTGTAACAGCTGAGCATTGCAAATTAAGAGCCATTTCCCAACTACATTTTCAGTCAAACTACTGAGTGACATAAGTCTCATTTTTTAAATTTCTTGGGCCTTAAATTGTTTTACTGGCACAACAAAGATCATACTTCATAAGTTTAAACATGTTTTACTCATTGAAAAACAAATCCAACTGAAGAAGTTTTAAAATTTTATTTTATTGTATTTACTTTATTGAGTTGTAAAGTGACCATCAAACAAATAGATAAAATCTTTAGCAAAAACAAAAAAAATCAATTGTTACACAGATTTTTCATTTAGAAACATAGTGAAAAAGAAAATTCAGTAAAACTTTTATGTACTGACAATTTCTCTTTTTTTTTTTTTCTGTAGCTAAAGAGAATCTCATGACAATTATAAACTGAGAATGCAATAATCACCAGACAATATTGCAAATTGAACCAAAATGCTGAAATAGTGTAACTTGCCATAGTATAGAAATATTTTGTAACACTGTGATGGCATAACCAGACAGAAAGTATTTTAAATAAATTCTTGAGCAATGTGACAATTCAAGGGGTAAAGAAAGACTGGGATCACAAGGCATCCAGGTGATAGAAGAAAAAATGGCAAGGGAAGTAGAACATCAAACAGGCGGGGCATCCTCCTGCATATACAAGAGACATAAGTGAAAGCAATAAAAATAAGCTGGATCAGTAGCAGTTGAGACATCCACTTATTAGAGGGGGACATGAAAAGTCTTTTAGGTATAAGTGAAGTAAATCAGCAAAGAAAGAAGTCAAACTCATTTCAAAGCAGTCTTTTTATTTTCCCAGAGTCCTTACATCCAATCACTCTGATATTGATTACAAAGAGCTACCAAGGACCACAGCCACCAGTGACAACTGCATGATTTGAGCTCCCTAGCACTGTATATTCACAACTGCTGTAAGCCTTAGGTAATAAGGGTGAGCAGCCTGAAATATGTGGTGATAAGGAGTAATGATGTGCAAGAAATAGCCATTTAAAAAAAAAAAATTACTAAGTGAATTCAGTAAAGTGTTTGTTTATTTGATTGGTTTAGTTTTTAGTTTAAAACTGCCATTGTTTCTGTAATGCTGGCTGCAACAAACAGGCAAACTTACTGGTCTGCTGATATTTATTAGTTAAGAAATTAAAAATTGTTGTGGTGGGAGTATTTAGAAGAGTGACAAATTAAGGCAAAGTTGATGCATGGGCAAAGGGAAGAGGTAGAAAGAGGGTGCTGGGACCCTCCCCTTAAACAGAAGTGCACAGATTAGTTTAAGACAGCTGTGAAACAATGCTTTTTTTGCTCCCTCAATGTACCTATTTATGTAAAGACAATCCAATAATTTTATATTTTTCATAACTTAGTTATTTTTTATCTTAAAAAAGTGTTCATTTGGGTACATCACATCAGGCAGAGGAATTCATAAGTTCATAGGTTTTTTAATTTTCTGTATTATTTGACAGCAGGATATTTCAAAGATAGGGAAAGTGTGAATAGAGTATATAGAGTGGATTTACCAATATATATATAAATCATTCATATATAACAATATTGCTATATATGTGCTGAGGGTGACCAATTGCTTATAAGATGTTGGCATAATATTGACTCTTGCATTATTCAATCCCTGAAATATTTTACTGTCTTCTTTTTCATGAAGGAATTAAAATATTTCTTTCAAGAAGAATTCCCAAGAGCTTGTCTTATTCTCTTCTGTTTTGTAAAGCCAGAAGTACAAGTAAATGGTATAGATTTTTTTGTGTGCAATTTATCTTTCAAACATATTTATTTAAAGACTATTTGATTTCTTCCTAGTAGCTACAACATGTAAAAAGCAAAAGACAAAACATAATCCTTTGCTTACCCTTTTTTTCTTTATACAAAAGCAAAGAGAGCATAAATGGAGTATTATTTATCAACATTACTGTTTTAGATTTGCGTTGACTTATAACAAAGTTGACTTCATCTTTGAAGTCAGAAAGATAAAAAAGAACCATTTTCCTTTAATCCTGTTTTTATTTCTTCTGAAATACTTCTTTAAGAAAGTGATATTAAATGTGAATCATAACATTAGTAGTCTTTTATGAAACCAGATTCTAGGAGAAAAACAAAGGAACAATTATGTGTAAAAATCTAGATATGTTCTGTTTTTAAGAATTTCCTTAGTAAATTCTAACATTGGATTGGTTTGTTAAAATTAGTGCTTGTATTAGTAATGCAAGAATGACAGCATTCAAAGACAGTTGGAGAACTGGTTGATAACGATGCAAACCCACCAAAACCATCCATCTTTCAGTATCTTTGAAAGACTGAGACAGTCAGGCAAGGTTTCTGGTGACTCAAAAAAGAAAAAGCAAATGTCACACTCACCTTCAAGATGGGCAAAAAAGAGAGATTCAGGGAGGTGCAGACCTTATTCAGTTGAAGATTGGAAACTGCATCAAGGCACATGTAGGACAAGAGGACAACTGAGAACAGCCGTTTACTGAGGGTGGACTGATGCCTCACCAAACTGATTTCTTGGTGGACAAGGGAAGAGAAGTGACTGTCCTAATGTTACCAAGATCTTCTACATGGTGTCCCACAGCACAACTTCTTGTAGCTGTATTGGAAAAAAAATGGTCTGGATACATAGAATGACAAGCTGGCTGAAAAATTGACTAAATTGCCATGCTGAAAGAACAATTGTCAGCAGTTCAAAACCCAGCTTTAGCCAGATATTATACGTCAGCCTGAGTTACTCCTCAGAGTTGATACTGAGGTCAATATTGTTCAACATCCTCATTAATGGTCTGCATGATGAGGGAAAATACACTTTCAGCACGTCCCTAGAAAGGAGGACCGTGTTTATGTTGAAGGACTGTCTGCCACTGAAAAGGTTTTTAACAGACTAGAGAAATGGGTGGACAAAAATAACTTTGATTTCAATAGCACTGTACATTCGATGAAGTAACACCATTCAACAGTACAGGCTGGAAGCTGACTGCCTAGACAGAAAAGAGACAAACCATTTTTTTGAGACAAGTTGAACTGAAGTCAGCAGTGTGCTTCTGCCACAATGAAAGCTAAATGCCTGCTGGGCTGCATTAAGAAGACACCGGGAAAGTGTTAGGAAGAAGTATCATTTGCTTGCTCTGTTTTCACCATTCCTTAGGTATCTGTTTATGGCCATTTTAGGAGAAAAAAATTCTGATTTGATGCAGTGTGGTCACCCTCATGCTCTAAAAATGATGAATGGGCAAATTCCCTACATGAACTAGAGAAAATACAGTTACCTGTAGAATAGTTTTTCAATATCTAACTTCAAGGAAAGCAGTGTTATGACTGGCTGGAACAGTCTTTGAATCTATCTATAATACTACGAGGACGCATCATAGAATATCCTGAGGTGGAATAGAACCACAATGTTAATTGAGTCCATCTCCTGGTCCTGCACAGGAACCCCCCAGAAATCACATCTTGTGCCTGAGAGCATTGTCCAAATGCTTCTTGAACTCTGTCAGGCTTGGTGCTGTGACCACTTCCCTGGGGAGCCTGTTCCAGTGCCCAGCCACCCTCTGGGTGAAGAACCTTTTCCTAATATCCAGCCTAAACCTCCCCTGATATGACTTTAGGCCATTCCCTCAGGTCCTGTGCCTGGTCACCAGAGAGAAGAGATCAGTTCCTGCCTCGCTGCTTCACCTCGTGAGGAAGCTATAGATGAGGTCTCCCCTCAATTTCTCATTTTGTCTAGGCTGCAGAAGCCAAGTGACTTCAGCTACACCTCATATGGCTTCCCCTCCAGGTCCTTCAGCATCTTCATCTCTTTTGGACACACTAACAGCTTTATACTGTTCTTATATCTTGATGCCCAGAACTGCTCACAGGACTCAAGGTGAGGCTGCACCAGTGCAGAGCAGAGCAGGACAATCACGTCCATCTGTGGCTGCAAATGTTGTGCCTGATGACCCCCAGGTCATGGTTGGCCCTTTTTGGCTGCCAGGCCACTGCTGACTCATATTGACCTTGCCATTGACCATGACCCCCAGGTGCCTTCTGTGGTACTGCTCTTCAGTCTCTCCTTCCCCAGTCTGTACATATATCCACGGTTGCCCCATCCCAGATGCAGGATCCGGTATTTGCCCTTGTTAAACCTTATAGGGTTAGTGATTGTTCAGACCTCTAATCATAAAGAATAAACCTCTAAGTTGTTTTCCCCTTAGGGAGGTAAGAGCTACTCTTGTCATTAGGCAGAAGAGGCTTTTGGTAGATAAACCGAAGTAACTTGTTTTTCAACAGGAGTAAGGTTAAGTCACTAAGAGAGCTACTTGGGAAAAGAGCCACAGTAGCAGATGGGAATTTCAGTGCTCTTTGGACTTACCATTTAAAAAGAAGTTCATGTCTTGGAGCAGAAGGAATTCAGGAGGCAATCCCTGGGCTATCAAGGTCAGTGCACAGCAGAACCTGAAGCCAGCAACATAAGGGAGTATGATACTATTGTCATTGTAATTACATTTGGGGTTTTTTTCAGTCTTTTCTCACCTATAGATAGATAGAGTAAGTGCAGTTTTGACCCAAATCTAGAGAAGGATTAAACTCAGAAATGTAGATAAGTAGCAAGATGCCATAAGTACTATAAATCTGCAACCCTTGCAAGTACTGTTTTTATGTTTTGGAATTTGCTTTTTTCAGATGAGGCATTTAATAGACATTTAATTTGCCACTGAGATATTGCAGAGCAAATATATTACATCAATCAAACAGAAATTAACTTATTGCTTTTAATTATACTGTAATAAGATGCCACTGCTTCAAGGGTTTAATCCAGGGGTGAATTTTTACTACAAAAAATATTTAATGGAACAGCAAAAAGCCTTAGCTGATCTCTCAACTATAGTGCATCATCTCCTTCTTTTTATGACTGTGCATTTATGGTTCTATTGTAAAGAAAAAAAAATTTCATGCTTGATGAATTGCACAGTGATAAAAAGTAAGTTGTGCTAAGTCTTGATCAAGCATGCCCATTATCCCAATAATGACCTTTGACTAGCTTTATGTTTGATTGTTTACATTCCACAAAGCCTTCTCTCACTTACCAATTTTGCAGCTCAAATGCAGTCCTTCTTACTGAACAGAAACCCTGGATATAACAGTGATTATGCCCTCAGGTATTCTTGTCATGCCACGCTTGCTGCACATTCTATAGTACAATTGCAGCAAACAGAATGGGAGACACTAATGGCTTTATGACTGCAGAAATATACATATGTTTGCAAAATCTTCCCTCCCTGCCCATCCACTTGAAACAGAGACCAATTTGCCTGAAAATTGTCTGCTTTACTTCTACATGGTATTTCAATATCCGAAAATATTTTAGTCTTAGAATTTTTATATTTAAACAAACTAACTGTTGTCAAGGAAATATGTTTTAAAAACCTCACAAAACAAAACAAAACCCCCCATAGTCTATACAGGTTTTATACCTGAGACAAGAACATTTTTCTCTTTTGGGCGAAAATTTTATCCAGACTTTTTGAACACTGGGGACACCATAGTTTTTATCTCTTTAAAGAGGAAATAATGTTTGTCAACAACAGCAAATACCATTTCTGATTTGAGACTACATCACACCTTTTATACATACAAATGCAGTTGTGAATAGGAGTCTATGATTTTGATTTTAACAACTCTTTAAAATGGTGTTTTGTACCAAATATGACTTATACATAAATAAAGGATCCTGAGTTTACATAAGTCTCTATGTTTGTGAATGGGATGTTGTACTTCTATTGTATGTTTAATGTCATATTATATAAGCAGATAATGTGACTGACTCTTTTAACCTTGAAGACTGAAACCATACAGCTCAAATCAAGTCACAAATACATTCTGTGCTTACTGGACACCATGGAATATGTTAGCAGCTGAAATGGCTTTGGGGAAAAAAAACCTAAAACAATAACCATTAATAGCTTAAAGAAAGAAAAAAAGAATTAATCTCTTAAAGAAGGCAAAAAAAAAAAAAAGCAGAAATTTACCATATAAAAGTTGATCACTAAGCTAGCTGCCTGGTCTTTGCTTGCAACATTAAGCCTCCATTTTGCTGCTGGAAGTTATCAATATTTAACTGCCCCTGACAAGACAAAGCCACATAGTATGAAAGAAGAATTATTACTGTGAATACATAAGTCTTTACCTGCAGTGTTTTTATATCAATAATTGATTTTCAGTATGCAATGACACGGAATTTGTATCTCATTAACAAATTGGGACGTAATTATCAAATATTCATTGATAGAATAACTAGCCTAGCAGATAACACTGAAACAGTGGAAATAATTATTTCTTTTTAAAAAGTTTTGGAAGTGTCTAAGATGACATTCTTAAAATTAAAGCAGAGAATTATAATAAAATTAAATTTCCAAAGATAGATATAAAGCTGATTGAAAATCTCACTGAATGAATAAATGCCAAATTTTTGATTGGTTTGTATGTGATGTTTCTGGTCTGGTCACAGTTTCATTCAATACTTTTATTGAGTTAATCAGTAGAATACAGATCATATTCTAAAATTTGCTGGCGACATCAACAAATCTGACTAAATCAAATTAGAGGGGTTGCAAACAGATTAGATGATTGGTTTTCAAATTCTGCAAAATAAAGATGCTTGAAATCAGCAAGAATAACAGTGCATAGCAATAGTACAGTGTTACAGTTCAGTTTTGTAAAATTCACTAAAACAAGATACAGACTACAGTTACATTTACAGCTAAATAAATGTAGTTTTTACTACATTTAAAAGTAATGCTTTTAAGCATTACTGCTTAAAAGATGGAGGTTCACAGGAGTCCCTAAATTAACCATTGGTGATGGGGAAGAAATGATTCTCTATAGGGAAAAGGAAAATACCATTTAGAAGGCAATATGATTTTTCTGTCCTAAGATTCAATCTCATCTCAACCCACTTAGAAAGAAATGTATAGTCAAAATAGGAGACAGCAAGCAAGAATAGCATGAAAAGTTGAAAACATAACTAAGGAAGAAAGGTCAAAGACAATGATTTTGTTTTATTTAACAGACAAAAAAAGACTGCCATGAAAAGGATAATAACCAGATGTCCTCATTTTGCTGGCAAAAGAAGAGGTTTATGTTAAATATAAAGAGAAATTTTCCTTATAATAAAAGCAGTGAACTGTGATTATAGAATACACTTTTGAAGAACTGAATAGATATTTATCGATGGCTGTATTTATAGCCAAGTAATGTTTCACCCTTCTTCAGTAAAGAAGAACTGTGTGACCTTTTACAATAATATCCAGCCTACTACTTCCATGACTTTTTTATTGTACATTAATAAAGAATTGGAAAAATATTCCAAATGTCTTGAGATATGCCAAATTTATTAAGAAATACACATTAATTACATTATAAGATATAAATATATAAATAGCGCATGAACATGTAATGTTACCTAGGTATCAAGAAGAAAAGGGAAGCAAATGTTCACTTTACTTCTGTTGCAAATCTTCATGGATCAGTACTTCAATATCATTGATGAGATGTGGACATCTAATATATCTCACTCACCAAATACCATCATGGGCAAAACAGATTTGAATTAGAGATATTAAATAAATATATTGTTAACAAAATCAGAGCAGGATAATGCAAAGTAAAATAAGACCTGAAAAACACCTTCCCCCTATCCCTCCCTCCCTCCCGGCTTTACCTCCTCCCTGTAGTGGTGCAGGGAGACACAGAATGGGAATTATCGTCAGTTCATCTCAAGTTGTTCCTGTTGCTGCTTGGGGAGAAAAGTCCTTTCCCTGCACCAGTGTGGGGTCCCTCCCATGGGAGACAATTTTCCATGAACTTCTTCAGTCTGAGTCCATCTCACAAGCAACAGTCCTTCCCAAAATACTGCAATGTGGGTAACTCTTCTACAGGATGCAGTCCCTTAAGGATGGGCTGCTCCAGTGTGGGCTCCCCACAGGGTCACAGGTCCTACTAGAAAACCTGTTCCAGCATGGGCTCTTCTCTCCACAGGTCTGAAGGTCCCTGCCAAGAGCCTGCTCCAGCACAGGCCTCCTGTGGGTTCACAGTCTCCTCTCAGGCATCCACCTGCTCCAGTGTGGGTCTTCTCCACATGTTGTGGGTGTATCTCTTCATCCCCATGGACGACCATGGGCTGTAGGGGCACAGCTGCCTCACCATGATTTTTACCATGGGCTGCAGGAGAACCTCGGCTCTGTAGCATGGAGCACCTCCTCCCCCTCCCTCTCCACTGACCTTGGTGTCTGCAGAATTGCTCTTCTCATGTTCTCCCCCTGCTCTTCTCTGGACATAATTACAACTTCACAATAACTTTTTTTCCTTCTTCTTAAATATGTTATCACAGAGGCATTGCCATCATTCCTGATTGGCCAGCAGCACGTCCACCTTGGAGCTGGCTGGCATTGGCTCTGATGGACATGGTGCAAGCATTGGCTGGACATGGTGGAAGCTTCTACTAGCCTCTCACAGAAGTCACCCCTATAGCCACCCCTGTAGCCCCCTGATACCAAAACCTGCCCATAAAACCCAATGCAACTTTGAAAAATATATATATAATTAATGGTGATAGAACAGGGAAATCATAACTAATGCTGATTTATACAAATTTCTGATGCATGAGAAAAGAGTTTGTATGAGTGCTGACACAACAGAGCTACAGTGAGCATAATGCAGTTTAACTGATACTCAGCAAAAAATAAAATGGTGTTTGTTTTAAAAGCAAACTTAAAAGTACATATAAACCCACAACTATTGTATAACTATAGATGACACCTTTTCCTCTTAAATCACATTTTCTCTATGATGCTCAATATTCATATACTGAAAAAACACAATAGCAGAGATAACTGTATCCTTTAAAGTTAAAACTATTTTTTACCAAATTTGTGTGGCCAGTTCAATATATAACTTGTTTTGTGAATATTTTATGTATATTTTATTGACCACAGTGTTTAAAAATGTATAATTTATTTACAACAACCCCTAAATGTTAGGAGATAAAGAAGTGGGAAATATATTACAGAAATGAGCAGAATTTGGATTGGCATCTAGCTGGCGTCCATGGATTGTCTAAATTTTCTGAACATTTGCAAAAACACATAGGTGCATTCCTAGCCTAGATAGAAAATCCATCTTGTTGTTTTTCAAACATGTTAAATACATCTCAGTAAACAAGTAGTATAAAAACATACAGCTTCATAGAGAACAATAGTATTTTGGATCTGCAAACAACTTTTTCCCCTGTCTGATGTCGCTACCATTTAGCCCTCTGAGGTTAGCATTTATTGATTCTGCTTTTACTTTGATTGGATCTTACCTACTTCAGTGCTTCAGTAAATTGAAACCTTCTCCAGTTCATGGAAGAAATCCGAGAGCAAGGCAGTGAGAAAATGTACACTGACCTCAATTTGTTTCAGATGGTATTGGTAAAAACATTGTCATCATGTAGCAGAAGTGACCTCAGCTATCAATAGATAAAAATAAAACCTCATATTCTCAACAAGCCTATAACAGAAGGAGATTTAATTATTCCCAAAGTACAAATCATAGCACTATTTTTCAATATTCTCTAATATGAGAATTTCAATTATCCTAATGATTTTGAAGTTCAGCATCCAAATGCATTCCCTGCTGAATAAACTGGTTTTATGTGATGTAAGATTTGTTTCATATCTACAGTGCTATTATCTATATTATATATTTTACTGTTTATATGTATTTATCTAAGTACTCCATAGATATTATAATATGATATCTACAATATAATCAATATGATATGATATGATATGATATGATGCAATACAATAAATATAGCATAATACGGTATTTATAATGTAAGAGCCAATTCTGGGCCTATGCAGAGAAGCATGGACAAATTGAAAGCTGTGAAACTAATGTTCTCAATTCAAAAGTTAGAGGGTGCCTTTCTTCAGATATGTTTTTTTACTCTTTCCAGATGTACATCTCCATTACACTTAAGATGGTTTTATACAAGAGTTTAAATTTAAGCACTTTTTTTCTTGGATTAATGCTTATCCTTGCAAGTGTGCAACTACTACAAAATGATCCTCTCCCCTTGTTTCTTTTTAATTTCTCATGCATAAAACCTCTGCCACTGAAAAAGAGTTACCATTTACCCCTACTTCTTACGTCACATGTAAACAAAAAAGTGTTTCTGTATCTGTGGTGAGTCAGCCTTAGCAAACAGCCAAACACACACCTAGCTGGTCACTCACTTTCCCTCCTTAGTGGGATGGGGGAGAAAATTGGATGAGAAAGCTCATGGTTCAAGATAAAACCAGGGAGATCACTTACCAGTAACTATCACAGGCAACACAGACTGAACTTGTGTCCTGGTTTGAGTCAAATTCAGAGGAACGTCCGAAATGAACATCCTCTGATAGAAGGCAGGTTACAGCCACCCCTCCCCCACCAGGTTCGGAAAGAATTTTCCTCAGAGGAAAGTGAAAAAATCCTATTTACTTAACAGGTGAAGTGCACGCAGGCACGGGGAAAAAAAAAAAAAAAAAGAATAATGCTAAATAATGAAACCTCTCACTGTGGAGAGAACCTGGGCAGATTTCAGAGTCCTTTGTGGGCGTGGCTTTCTCCTTTCCGGAGCTGGAGTTTGGCGTGGGCCCCTCTGGGCCGGTGTGTAGGGTCTCCCGGATGATGTTCTGGTGTTGCTGAACAATCCAGTAGAGAAGAAGAAAAAACCAAAGTCCCAGGGCTCCATAATTTAGCTAATGAACACAAAACTAGCTAAAAAACAAAGGAATGTAACTCTCTTCCCTGCTGCAGAAGTGGAGAAACTGGGCAGGAGAAGCCAGCGAGCTTATCTGTGTTTTGAACACAGCACCAAAAGAATTCCACTGGCTTTCCCCCCTCTCCCTTAAAGGTACAGAAAGGCACAGGATTCATGTCTGGGCATTTAGCATGCAATAGGGGACACACATCATAAAGTCACTCCAAGACAACTTGTAAAAATTAACTTTACTATTTACAATAAGAATAAAATTTAATTACTGATTTGCGTAGTGAAAAACACAGACAAACTTTACAACCGCTTTCCTTCTCCCACTGTCCTGGATCAGCTTCACTCCCTATAAACAGTTGAGGATGTGGCGTTATAGCCAGTAATTATGGGTGTTTCTTTGCTGCTCCTTCCTTCTCACACTTTCCCTGTGCTCTGGCATGGGATTCCCAAGGAGTGCGTTCTCTCAGGAATAACCATCTGCTCTGATAGGGATCCTTCACAGGCTGCAGTTATTACCTGCTCCAACATCACAGAGCACCAGATAATTATTTTAGGCCTGGACTCATTTCTGTTTAAAAAATTTCTTATTTCCTAATTTCTTTACTTCCGTCGCAGTTAAACATGTAAATGTAGCTAAGTGAGCGATAGTTCAAGGAAAACAAGTATCCAGGGTTCTCAGAAGTGCATTGTAAGTTCAAGCAGTCACTCTGGAATCTTCTGATAAAGAATGTCTCGAAACCACATCAGTAAAGTTTATTCAACAAGATTTTTGAGACACTGAGTACTCTAGAAACTTTTTATGATAAAAATTTTAGCTCAGCACATGTCACACTTGGAAAGGAAGTTGTAGATTTTGCTACAGATGGTGAATGTACATAGTGAATGTAAATTCATTCACAGGAAATCATTCACATGAATTCAAGTGAATTCACATACATATGAAGCAAAATGTGCTATAACCCAGTTTGCTTGTTTGCTTCTTTGTTTGTTTTTCAGAAATCAGATTATCAACTGGGTAAATTGATAAATGAATACCTACCCTTATTAGTGCTCAATAAGAAGCTGGACCTTTTTTGTTTGGCTGGAGTTTATTTGCAGAAATCAGAATAAATCTGCTTTCTGTCTTTTAGTCCACCCTTTTTTCATAAAAATACATATATGTAGTGGCAGAGACTACCTTTGGATTCTTAAGAGATTCATACTGTACACTTGAGTACTCTATCTACCCAGCCTTCATAAACAAAAGGGAGAACACCTCCTCATTCTCCATTTCAGATTGTTCTATCAGTCTTTACAGATGAATTATCAACCCAAAGGATCTTGTGGTTCCATCTCTGTGCTGAGTTACACTACTGGTTGAATTCAGTATACCAGAAAATCTGATCGGGCCACCAAAATATGACAAATAGTTAAAATGCAAGTGTTTCAAATCTAAGAACTTCACCTGTCTTTAAAAAGTTATTTCTGTTCTCCTAAAATATTTTAATACAGTACAAAGTTTTTGTTTGTTTGTTTTTGCTTGCAATTTGACCTTCAATGTCACACAGTGGTATGTCAAATGAAGTAATTCTGATCATGTGAAATTGGATCATGTCTCACTTACGTCAACAGGATTGATTAAACCTGACAAGATGCATCAAAATGTAATGCATATGCCTCAAAAACAGACATAATATTGGCTTCTGAAAACA
Organism: Corvus brachyrhynchos; assembly: GCF_000691975.1. Taxonomy (NCBI): domain Eukaryota; kingdom Metazoa; phylum Chordata; class Aves; order Passeriformes; family Corvidae; genus Corvus; species Corvus brachyrhynchos. Next base: position 4,601,433 of record NW_008237609.1, read on the forward strand.
ATAGTGTTTCTTAATAATTTCTGAGAGATGCATTTTCCTTTGGGAATAAAAACAAACACATATCAACAAGGCAAATGGTTCCACTGGAACTTGAACCTGATAATTAAAGAGGCCAGAGAAAAATAGATAGTTTTGCTTCCTTTCAGGAAATTCAGTGGCAAGGAAACAATATTACTTTCCAACCTAATTTCAGTTTAAGATAAGATTTGTAAATAATATTTTGTTATAAAAAAGTAAAAAGGAAATTAATTATATGCAGAAATAGTCATGAGACAGGAAATGCATTTTGTCTCCTTTGACAACTGTCCCAGACATAAATCTTTTAATGCTGTATCACACCACCTAGGAGCATGCTAATGGGCTTCTCATGGTCCAGATGCTGTTGAGTAGATTCATGTTAATTCACAAAATTCACAGAACTGTTCATACTGGAGATGAGGAGGCAAATTTCTGCTTAACAAGGAAGAACATGTATTACATTCAAATTTAATCTAAGAAAAATGAGAAGGATTTGCTTACATGGTATGTTTTTATAGAAATTACTATGAGCTCATTTCGTCATATTCATTTCAACTGAATTATGAATTAGCCATAAAAATCCAAGAGATAACTTAGGAAATAATGTATTTAAATAAAGCAGAATCTGGCTTCAAAATACTTATATAGTTCATTGTCCTTTAGGAACTATTTACACACTCCCTTCCCCCTCCCCTCGCCCCCTTTTTCTATTACCTGAGTGCCCCTCTGTAGTTCAGAATCACAGCATTTCACAGTAAAATTATATATAAGGAAGTTACTTGTTTACCAACAATGCAAAACCAATAAACATTGTTTCCCTGAATGTGAAAGAAATAAATCAGCTGATGATTTCCATGCTCATTTGTTGGGGTCCCTCCCCCCCTGCCATGGAGCCCTGGGAGAGGAGCCCTGGGGCGGAGGCACGGGGTTTCCCTGCCCCTGCTCAGCCTCGTTCCCATTGGTTGGTTTGTGTTCCCTGCGCGGGCAGAAGGACCCTTGGTCCCGTGACTGGAACAGTTCCTCGGGAGAGCTCCGGCCATGCGGCTGGAGAAATAAACATCTCTCTGAAACATCTAGCAAGAATCCGTCCATATATATTTCCTTTCCACAGGACTCCTGGTTTGATAAATGCGTGTTACAGTATCCCCACTGCAACACTCATTCTTCACTTAACCCTGAGTCTTTCAGCAAAGGCTTTTCTAGTGGTCATTTTAGCAGCCTGTATCCACCTGTATGTGTGGCCCAGCAGCTATGTCTGTCTCTTTCCACAGTGTGTCTTCTATTTTTAATGCACACACATAAGCACATGAGTAGCTGTTTATTTGTATGTTTGGGTTGAACACCCTTGATATTCTGCAGTGTAATATCACACATGCATCATGGGGCTCTTTCACCCGTCTTAAATGATGGAAATGGTTAAACCTCCAGCTTCCGTGCCACAAAACCAGACCAGCAACACAGATCAATCTGTGGTAAAACACAAAGCACTAAGCAACTTTATACCATTCTCATTATCTATTTCTGTCAAGTCCCTTATTTCTGTGAAAGTCTGAAAAGAATCAATATAAATTCAATTCATATTAAAGCTTTTAATGGTAATGTATAAAGAATAAAGATTCATATAGTTTGCTGTATGAATATTTTTATTTATATATTCAGAGATTTAGGACCTCAAAAGAGTTACAGTCCTGAAGTCCTGTCATATTTTCATGTACTACCTTTCCCTGATGCAGCAATTATCAGATATGTAGATGATTTTGAAAAGGGTTGCCTGCTGACAGAAATTAAAACCCAAAGAGGCAGTGTTTAGATTTGGCAGGAGTGTTATCTTTGACACTGGGCAAAGTGAAAAAAGAGGAAGAGAAAAAAATGTTATTGAAGCCTGAGGAAAAAAGAGCTTTTCTGTCAAGTTTTTTTCATGCTAGCATCTCTAAGTATCTGCCCTAGAGCATTTTACTCTTACTGTATTTCATTATTTCACTTGCTTATGTTTCGCAGTACAGATTTAACTCATCCAATACAAATAACCAAACAGTTATTTCTAAACATTATTTCCAAATGTTGTTAATTATTTTTGTGAGTATTTGAGACACATCAGCACAAATGAGGTCTGACTTTACTGCTGACCCCCTTAGTCCTAGTTCTTCCACCGTGCAGTTAGACAACTTAGGAAGTGGACAAGTTTGAAAACAGAAAGCAGTTTTGGGTGCAGGTGCCTGTTTTATGGCAATGGGTTTTTTTAGGGCAGCCTCTGTGACACAGCCAGTCTCAGTTGACTCCAGTCAACTCATCTTTGCAATTGTCATGTAGATAGACATATTAAAAATGTTCACCTTATAGCAGGAGTTCAAAACCACTATTTGGGGACTTAAGGGTTAAAAACAAGTGATACCCGAAGACAAGAATACTTGTACAGAAACTGATACCTCAGAGAGCTAAAAGCAGCCAGAATGGGGAGGGAATTCATGTAGTCAGAGGGTTAGAGAAAATCAGATGGGCTACAACAGATACTGATGGGAAAATAGTACAAAGATTAATCCAATTACTAAATGGGAAAAGGCTTAAATTAATGAATGTTTTAAATTACTGAATTACTTTAATGCAACTTTTCAGCAACAGACAAAAAAGTCAACAGTTTTGGTAATTAGAAAGTAATGAACATCTTGTAAAGTCATCTATTGAAAAAAAAAAAGCCAGAAAAGGAGAATTTATTTACTTGAAATGCATGCAAATGAGCTAGTCAGATAAAGGTTTCATTCAGTAAGAGTACCATGTACCTACTTCTAAACAAGTGAATGCTTTCATGGATGACAACAGCATAACAATACTTGTGTGATTAAACTTAGCAGTCATCTAATTACCCAGCTGAATTTCAGCTTATATAAGGTCAAAACAAGACTTTCTCACTTACAAAGCACCTATATGATCTTCTGGAAATATATTTATTGATTTTCCCTCTCATCAAGTTCAAACTGAGTTGAACACCACATGTGCAGGATCCACAGATCCGGTACAGAAGGCCACAATGCGGATGACTGACTCTATAGCTTTGGTCACTCTGTCTGAGATTTAGTTTCTTGCAGTTTAAGTATCTTATAAAAAAAAGTCATTGATTAAAAACATCAAGGATGGTGCTGATGATTCCATCCTCCTTAGATGGAAGATGCCTGTATGTCTGATTGCAGCTCTATCAAGTCTAATTCTGGCATCTAATAGACTTGTTCTGAGTTTTCAGTGTCTACACAGTGGCTCACAATTCCGGTCAGGGATGGAACGTGTATTATTTGATAAGAGTCAGAAGGTGAGTGTTTGGGGTGACTTTATGATGTGTATCCCCTATCGCCTGCTCTATGCCAGACATGAATCCTGTGCCTTTCTGTGTCTTTAAGGCAAACCTGAGAGATGGGGGGAGGGGAAAGCGGTGGAATTCCTTTGGCGCTGTGTTCAAAAACACAGATAACTTGTCCGCTAGCTTCTCAGCTCTTGGCTTCTGCAGCAGGTAAGAGAGTGGCATTCTCCTGCGTTTTAGCTCGCTTTTCGTTCATTAGCTGAGGGAAGAGGTTTTCCTGGGACTTTGGCTTCTTCTTCTTCTCTTCTGGACTGTTCAGCAACACCAGAACATCACCAGGAGGTCCTGCACCGTGGCCTGGGGGGGCCTACACTGAACCCCAGCTCCGGAGGGAGAGAGCAGAGCCATGCCTACAAAGGACTTCGAATTTTACCAGGTTCTCCCCATAGCGAGAGGTTTTATTATTTAGCATTATCTTTTTCCATGCCTACATGCACTCAGCTTGTTAAATAAATAATTTTTTTTCACGTTCCTCTGAGGAATTTCTTCCTGAACCTGTGGAGGAGAGGAAGATGAAACCTGCCTTCTTTGGAGGAGATGTTCCTTCCAGAGCATTTCTCTTAATTTGTCTCAAACCGGGACAGTGAGTATTTAGTGAACATTTGTAGGATGATGAAACTGTTATTTTAAATCAAATTAGACTGAGGTAAATCCCATGAATTTGTTTGCTCCTGGGGTGAGTATCCTAACCACTGAAGTATTATATAATAAGCAAGGATGACACTGCATCACAGAATTCAATTGAATTAGTCAGGTTTACATCATACCCGATAAATCAATCTTTTTAGGATGATTAAATGTTCAAAAGTCTGTTTTCTACATTGCAAATGTCCTTAGGTAAAGACAGGTACTCATTTGCTACTTATTAGCATCCATAATCCCAAATAATATAAACTTTTCCAAACACTTTTGCTCTTATGTTGGTATTTCAGACCTGGCAACACATCAAAATTCTAATCTTGGACAATTGACTTTATCTTTGTAAGATTTTTTTTTTTTTCTATTTCCCTGATGCTCAAAAGTCATTCTTATGCTATAGAGAACAGTTTAACAATTAATCCCAGTTGCTGCATTTGGGCTTACTTTGTAATGAACTAATTAGAATGCAACTGTAGCTTGACTTTTGGAGATAGATCTGAATGACATCTTTTACATAACATTATTAACTGCTAATACATGCAAAAGATTTTGTCCTAAAAAGCACTTCCTACTTTGATGCTCAAATGGTTGATAACATGAAAAAAAAAGGTTTTATGTATAACTAACCTTTTTAACCATCCTCATGATAATTTCATATGATTGCTATCAATATGTTTTTCACAAACAGGACTACATATGGGCCTACAGATATTTATCATGATGCCAAATAATGTTTCTGGAAGAGAAACAAACAGGCTTTCAAGAGATGAACACCCTTTAAATATCTTCCATGTCATCTTATTTGGCAGGACCAGACTCAACACAGAATTGTTGTTTTTCTTTACTCTTAAATCTTTTCCTAGTTGTAGTCTTTGTTTCACCTTGAGGGGAAATTGCTTGTTCCTGCTAGAATAATTTTCTTTACACTTGAGGACCAGATATCTTTATAAGGGATTAATCCTCAGACCCCTGTGGGCTAAATACATGTAAATTCATTGCTCTATTAGTCATACTTGGCAAATCTGAAGAAAAAAAACCCAATCCTTGTAAGGCTTTTATGGAAGCACTAGGTTATAACTTGTACAGCAGCAAGGAAATCAGCAGGCACCAAATACTCAAGAGTTCCCTCTTCCCTAGGGTGTCTTCCTCAGAATAGTAACAGCATTAATCCCCTGCTGACTTTGTCTCAAAGAACTGATTCTTTTGGAATAGAACAGGAGAAGAGGGATCTCCAGATGCTGTCTATGAAATTATACCCAAGGCCTAGAATTGCCCTTAACTTCCATGGCACTATTTTACATTTTTTAGTTGGCAGCATCTCAGACTTGACATAATTTATTTTCCCTGAACTATGTTAAATATTCATAAGACTTCATATTCTATCCTTCCCTATAGTGTACTTCTAAGAAATATAATTGAAAGCAGAACCCATATAAATGTTATCAATGATTCTTTATGTCATTTGTTTGTTCCTTTCTGCAGTGGTTAGAAGACTCTGTTGTCATTACTGTGTGGATAAGCAGCAATAATTTTCCAATGAGGCAAAGAGAAATGATTAGATGTTAGCTGAAAAAGGGCAGTAAGCATTATTAGGCAATTTTCTTGAAAATAAAGGGAAAAGTAAGTGGATATGTGGTAATTATGTCTCAGAATTTTACATTATTTTCTCACTTTTTTTACATATGTACGGGTACCATTGAAATATTTCTGAGATTTAGCTATGTTTCCCAGTCCAGGACTTAAACCAAAAATGTGAAGCATGACAGATTGTTTATTAATTTGTTTTCAAAAAAGGTGCTTCTCAGCTTCTACAGAGAAAAATCTTCATTTAAGTTCTGTTCAAATACACATTTATAAGAGAACTGTTGAATCTTCTGATAAAGCAAAAGACAAGCTTTGAACCCCTTACACCTCTGTGTGCCATAAATACTTCTTATGGTTCTTTGTTCTTACACAAGGAGGTTTTATTATATCCAAGTTACCTCTCCAGGAATTGATAAATTAGGGTAAATTATTGCAATTGTTAAATTATTATTGTCCAATATGATTCATCTCTCCTGAAAAGCTTAGACATCTAAAACATGTTTTATGTTTTTTGACAAATAATGATGAATACTTGAGACTCATGCACCAGCACAGCACCTTCTGATAGCCAACAGCTAGTGTTTGCATCAACATGAGAGGAATCCTTCTGCTGTAGTTTTTTAGACCATATTAATAAATGTCCCAGGAAAAGACCTTAGGTGTGTAAACTTTCCCTGTTATTTCAATCAGTTCTGAAACCATTTTCATTTGGATTCAGTAATCACCACTTACCATTAAATGTAGCTGTTTTTAAAGAACCATAACTAACACAATCCCTGTGGCAGTTGACTTTTATCTAACTGTAAGCTAAAAAGTTAACTGCTTATCTCTATGGAAAAGGTTGTGCACAAAGTGCTCTTGGCCCACTGAATTGTCTTTAGCAAGGCCTTGGACATATACTCCTTAAAGCCAAATTGACAAGGTATGGACAGGATAAGTACATGATAAGGTGAGTAGAAAATTATCTGGACTGTCAGGCTGAATTGGTAGTGATCAGTAGCACAAAATCCAACTGGCAGCCAGCTAGTAATGGCATCCCTCAAGGATCTGTATTGAGGCAAATAGAGTTTATATGTTCATTAATGATCTGAGTGATGCAATAGAGTGGATAGAGTACACCATCTGGGAATTTATTCAAGATACAGAATTGGGAGGAGAAACTGGCACACTGAATAGGAGAGCTGTTGTGCGAAGAGAGGTCAATAAGCTGGAAAATTGAGCTGAAAAATGTTCATAAACTCCACCAAAGGTAAATACAAATTTCTCTTCCAGAAAAAATCCTTGTCACCCTGTTGGGCAAATAACTGCATCCAGCGATGGGATCACCAGCACAAGAAGGACATGGACCTGTTGGGGTGAGTACAGAAGAGGGACACCAAGATGATGAGAAGGATGGAGCACCTCTCCTGTGAGGAAAGATTTTGAAAACTGTGTTTGTTTAGTCTGGAAAAGAGAAAGCTTTGGGGTGACCTAATTGCAGCCTTCTGTGGAGGATCAGATAAGCACATTTTGTCTCAAACATTCTTGTGTTATGACAGGAAATATGTGGTCAGAGCAGAGGGTCTTGCAGAGGTGGGGCTGCACTGTTCTGAGCCAACTTCCTGCTCCACCTTGAGACCCATGCTCAGACTTCCCTCTCTGTGCCCTCCGTACTCACTCCCTGGGGAAGGTCTGGCTGTGCATATGTGAACAGAACAGTGTGAGAGTGTAGTTTACATAAGAGGCGTCCACCAGGTGAACTGTAGAGAGTGGAATGGGCGCCCTCATTCTCTTTTCTCTGGCTCTCTTTCTCTTCTATTTCTTCCTTCTCTTTTACTTTCTTTGTTTTGAAACCCCAGCTCCAGACATGGCAGGACGAATGCAGGATCTAAGAACTGGTGATATTCTTTGCTTTCTGCCCTTGCTTTGCCTGAGCAAAGCACAGCTATCTCAATATGAGAGACTGGAAGGACTACTGGTTCCAAACATTTCATGGGTGGAGCAGGGGAAGGGACAGGTCAGGCCTTGCTCTGGTGAGGCAGTACCCTGCTCAGCACACCCCACCCCCCTTGGGCATGTATCCCAACCCTGCAGTAGCCACCAATCCCTGGCATAGCAGAGGCAATGGTCCACACCTGTCTCTGGAGCCCTTAACCCAGTTCCTGAGTGGCCACCAGACAGGAAGTCCCACCTGGGGGAAGGGCCCAGGGAAGCTAAAGGGTACTTAAACTGAAGCATGAGGCAAGCATATGTTTTGGCCCTACCATTTCTTGGATGTGTATGTCAGCTGAAAGACTGCTGGAACTCGAGTGGTAGCTATATTTATCCTTTTCTGTGGCTTTTTCTCTCTTTCTTCTTCTAATTGCCTGTTCTTGGAGTTTGAGCAACTTAAAATCAGATGGATTTGGAGTTTCCTAAGTGGAATGGTCTAAGTTAATCCTTTGTGAAATGTTTTTTGTTGGTTGAGTGCTTCTCTAAACTTTTGCCAAAGTTCTCTGATTTTCTGAAATTGCCAGTAAAAATTTGGGACTGCACTTGGAATGCTGCACCAGGCTTTGGGCACCTATATACTAGAGAGACTGAACATACTAGAACAACTCCATCAAAGGCCACCCAGATGTTCAGGAAGCTGGAACACATGACATATGAGGAGAAGCTGAGATAACTGGGCCTGTTAAGTGGTGAGAAGACTGAGCCAAGGAGACACTGCTATCTATAATGGCAGAGCAAAAGACAAAGCCAGGAGCTTTCTGAGTGGTAGAGCGGGAGCAGGAGTAAACAGTGACATGAGTTGCAATATGAGACATTTCAACTCAACATAAGGAAATTAAATTTTGTCATGAAGATGGTCAAACACTGAAACAGGTTGTCTGTGTAATCACCATCATTGGAGAATTCAAAATATCCTGGTCTGAGGAGAAGCCTAGACATTATTACCTCTGGAGGTTCCTTCCAGGCTACATTGTTCTGTGTGTCTATGACCTATATGAATAATTGACAGAAAAATCTGCCAGTGAAATGAAGAAGATTGCTGTTCAAAAAAGACCAACACAGCCCCATAATCTGAATGTGTATTTTTCATGCATAGCATCAGTTCCTAGGCCATACACAAAGAAAAGCCAAAGAAGAAGTGAGTCTGGTGGGTTACCCTTTCCAACAAAATCTTGTTTACAGTTTGAGTGTATATACCATTATTGGGTGAGGAGTAGGGAGAACAACCAAAAAAACACCAAACCCTCATTACTAATACCAGCTGTATCATTGGATGAGATACCCCTATACCTAAAGGGGTGATACAAAAAAACCTGGTAAATTTCAACATCTCAGCAAATGGCTTGAACCTAGCAGTGTTGACAATAGAGGTGAGTAGCATTTTATCTGGACAGTTTATATATAGACTTGTTCCTAGCTTTAACCTTAGAGTTACCTCCATTTTTTTCCATGTCCACTGACTTTTGCTTATTCTTAGTCAAACATTACATCTGTTGCTCATCAGTGACTCTGAATCACTTTCTACATCCAACATTAGCATGTAATCCTCCATCCATTTGCGACATTTTTGGCTTAATCAAAGTATTTTCCGATATCCAGGAAATCTTTCATTCCCTGATTTGACATTAAGTAGACTTTGGGAGAAAGGCTGCTGCCAAGAAAAAAAGGTAGAAAGCTCAAACCAGGCAACTTTTTTCTGTCTTTTCCAGACCCATTTGAACCAAAGAGTACTTTTTTCAGTATAGCAGCCAATCTGACACAAAATGACAAGACTGAGTTACAAACATTTTTGATTTGAAGTTTATCTCAATGCCCTACAATCTGTAAGTAAAGAACTCAAGACTTTTGAGGCTTTTTTAGCGAATGAGCATCTATAGAACTGTGAATATACCTTGGCTAAACAACAGCAGTAAATCAGTATATTGGCAGCTGAAAAGCCAGTTAATTTAACCTTGCTATATTCAGTGAATATTGAAGTATGTTCAAAATGGTAAGGGAAAAAATTGTCAACTGTTAACTTATCCTATCATTTCCCCATACAGTAATGTAACTTTTTCATCAGCACTACAGTTCTTTTTCCCAATCAAATGAACTTTTCCCTAATGTAAGTTGTGGTTATTCCATTCATGGAAGTGTTTAAAGCCAGGTTGGATGGGACTTTCAGCAATCTGGTTTAGTGGAAGATGTCCCTGCCCAAAGCAGTGGGGTTGAAACTAGGTGATCTTTAAGATCCCTTTCAACCCAAACCATTCCATGACTCTCTGATAACCTGCCACTTCCCAAAGCAGAGAGGAGGGGAGCTGGTGAGGAGAGATGCTATGCTGGATCTTGTTCTCACCAGCAAGGAGGAGCTGGTGAGGAATGTGCAGCTCAAGGGAAACTTTTTCTACAGTGACTGTGAAATGACGGCGTTTGATATCCTCAGGGCAGTGAGGATGGTCCACAGCAAGCTCAGTACCTGGGACTTTGGGAAAACAGACTTTGGGATCTTCAGGGACCTGCTTGGTCCCTGAAGAACCCAAAGTATTTTTATTGCGAAATAAAGCCCTGGAGGGAGGAAGGGCCAAAGAAAGCTGGTTGATAACCAACTATCACCTTCTCCAAGATCAGCAGCAATGCATGCCAGTGAAGGGGAAACTGGGAAAAAAGTTTCAGGACACCTGCATGGATGAACAAGGAGCACCTGGACAAGTTCAAAAAGACAAAGGAAGACTACAGAGGTGGAAGCAAGCACAGGTAGCCTGGGAGGAATACAAAGAGTGAATATTACATTTGGTAAGAGGTCTAGCAAGCATATGCAGTCACTGAGTAATAGACACCAGCCCCTTATGTAATATAGGTTTGTGTTTGGATTAGGAGAAATGGTTGTATGGCTGTAATTAATACATGTAACAATTTTTACTAGACCAGTTGCAGTAATGTTAACACTCAAATTAATAAAGAAAGACAGCATTAAAAATGCCCTCAAAGTTATTATTAAAAAAATTAAATCAATCATTTTTCTTTGGTGTTCTATTCACCTTTCCAACCTATGTCTCTGGGACCTCAGATAAGTAGTAATAGCTTTTCTCAAATAAGGAGATGGTAGGTTACCAATCAGCATCCCAAGGTCTGTGCCAGGGTGAATGTAAAAGTAGTGGTATATGTGGTTTATGGCTAGCTGAACCTGAACTGCCATAGACATTTATTACTTTTCTCTCCTTTTTTTTTTTTTTTTTTTTTTTTTCTCCCACCAGCCTGTCTATCTAGGGATACTCCTCATGATAAAGACATCAGAACACTGACAGCTCAGTAAAAACCCTCCTATCTTCTGCTTGAGGGAGAAAGTAGTTATGAAACTTAAGAGAAAAATGAAAGAGAGTGAATATAATGCAGAAGAAGAGGGATGCATTACCGGAATAGTACAGCAGTCTTAGCTCTGTTATTAATCATGCCTTTCTGTAAAAATTAGATAATTTACACTTCTATAGCTCCACCAATAACAACAATTGTTTTGTTTGAATTAGATAATTACTCTTCAGATTAGATTAATATTAAGCTCTTGCCTTTTGTATATCCCTGCACCCATAGTAAGATACTTGGTGTAAGATTTACTGGATGTGTCTAAAGGCAGAATATTTCTCAAGGCCTATGAAGGCAGCTTCTCATCTCTATCCCTTGTATGCAAATGGCGCCAAAGTTCTCATATATACTTTAGGGCAGACTTTGTCTGAGACAAGTATATTCAGTTCACCCAAACTAGCACTGTAATGTACTTCTGTGCTTTGTTCAAGTATAAATCCAATATCTTAAATGTGTTTTTTCCACTCTGTCAATAGGACAGTCTACACCTTATTTTCTCTCACAAGGAACTGAATTTTTTTGCCCAGAATTGTGTAAAAGTTTGAGCTAAAATATTCACAAGGGTAATAAAATTCAAACTTTAGCTGAAACTATGGATCAGAATACCACAAGGGTGGTAGTGATTTGATGCCTCTCTTCTGAATCTCTAACTAATTCCAGAAGGTATCTAAAATCAATAGTGCAAGGTTTAAAATACAGATGTCTCTAGGTGCCTGGTTTGAACTACTCTAGTCTCAAGAAACAGATGCTCATTTTACTGTCAGACTGCCATTGGATATAAACAGAAGATACCCAGGGAAAAGTGATAGGAACTACAACTTTCTCTTCTCTCACATAAACAACTTAAAAATGACTATACATTGGGTGCTATCAAGTAATCCACTGTTCATCACCCTCTGACTGTAGGCAGGAACTAATGCTGTGGGGAAAGCGTGTGGAATAGAAACATTATAGGATGATTTCAATGGTACAGTCTCTAGCTGCTGTCAATTAGTAGTCAAGAAGCTTACAGAACCTTATGCTGCACCTGAATGATCATGAGAGTTTCCTCACACTTTTGCTGTCTTGCCTGCAAGAAGGGGCTAGTTTCAAAAGAATGCATGGAGTTCCCTCATCTGAGATACCCTTTACTTTGGTGAATAAAGTTCTATTATGTGAGAGACATATCTAGTTATTGCTCTTTGGGTAAAGGTAGGTTAATCCTTTGGTTATTTTGACAAAGAATAAGTTCCTGTCCAATCTTAAAAAACAGTCTTTTGTTCTGGACTCTTGGTGGGTTCACCAACAGTGGAACATGAGGGAAAATCCCATTCAAACACACAGTTCACTGACAAAATGTACTTGAATAACAATATTATGATTCAGCTGAAGTGTTTTTAAAGAGCACTGTTTTAAGGCAGGTTACTATTTAAGGTTCCTTCTGTCATCCTCTGAAAGCTACTAAAAATACTTTTCTGTCTTCTCAGAAGTATTATTGAAACAGTCTTAGTCACAAATAGAAGGATAGGTATCTAATTTTAAAAAGGCATTTTTTTACATCTGTGTATTAAATTGATAGGAATAACTATGAAAGGTTTACTAAAAAGAATGCTTTTTTTTTTAAGAAAATTTTTAAATACAGAAATTATTGCTTCAGAAGCGTATCTCTTGACAATGGATCTGGTCTATATTCTTATAAATGAGGGTCTCCTTTTAAAAAGTTGACATATGTTTATTATTAATTCTATTTTGGTTTTTAGATTTTCAAGAAATAAAAAGTTTATTTTTTTAATATATAAGTTAAATTGTCTGATGATAAAATAAAAGGAGCAAAAAGAAATAATCAAAATTTTAAAAGTAACATGAGCTACAAAACATAATGAAAAGTAGCCATAAGGTGAAACAGTTGCACATAACATAACACTCTATGAAGTCAATGAGACTTAGCATATTTCAGAAATTAAATGATGCTATGAACATTACCAGGCATTAGAACTTTTTTGTCTACATTGTAAAGATGTTAGAATGGTCCCTGATATGATTTTGACACAAGCCAACTCTTCCTACCCCAAAGAAATCCTGAATGTGTTTCTGAAATTTGTGCATCATGTTCAACAGTGGCTCACCTCATCTGAATTCCTCCCCACAAGTGCACATACAGAATAATGAGTGGATTTACACAGAAATAAAGATAGAAATAAAGTTCAATGAGAAGATAGGACAAGCTGTGCAGGGCTCAGGTAGATCAGTGTACTGATCAACTACAAGCTTAAAAAGGACTGGCTGCTTTTATTCCTCTCTCTCCTTTTTTCCAAACTTGTCTCTCCCTCACCTGGTCTTTCCCATCATGTAACCCTTTCCTGGAAAATCCATGAAAAATCCTGTACAATCCTAAGTATTCCAATATCATAACCTCCCGTCAGATGCATCACAGTGAGTGCTGCATTTGCTCAGTAGTGATTTGAATATCATTCTGGAGACAGCTTTTTCTAGTGAATCATCTTAGTGGGTTTTGGAATAAAGACAACGACCTTATCATTCAACTTTGATGGTCTTAAGAGTAGTTGATTTTGGTTATCTGGGTTCCCCACTTTGTCATTGTTTCTCTGGTCACTGCGTGGTCATCGGTTGGTTGTTTGAATTTTCATTAGCTAGACACCCTTTAACCTAGTAACCTTTACAGTTAGGTGTTGGATAAATCCTGACAATAAAATGTAAAACAAACATCCAGACTAAATGTTTTGCCCTATCGTAAGCCACAACTGCGGGGCTGTAATAATGTTTTCTTCAATACAGATCTAAATATTCTTGATAATATAAAGGCAGAAGTGAATACTTCATTAAAGCTAATACTAAGACTTAGGTTACACAACAAAGGATAAAAATTGTCTTTGCTACATCCCTGAATATTATAGGTAGAGAGACACAATGAAAAAGTGATAATTTGATGGATTAATAATTCTATTATTAAAACACTGGAGGATAATAAAAATCTCCTGAGTATAAATTATCAGGATCACTTCCTTTATGTAACTAATTTCAAAATTTGTCCTCCCTGTTGAGAAAGTGTATTGCTAATTTGAAAGGTCCATGAAGACAAATCAGACTGTAGCTTACACATAGGATACCCACTTCAAATAAACATGGAGTTCCAATAGAACTGACTTACCCTTCTATTAGTACTTTAATGACAAAACACAAATTTTAAATCATAACTGCATTTCTAAAGAAAAAGCCAAACTCACTCCCATCAAACACTTTTTACAATGTAGATGGATTTTCTTATGATTATGACTTTTTTCCCCAATTTTAACTCAACCTTATCTGCATTATTTTTTCATTCTGCTATTTAAATCTTTCTGACATACAGAAGCTTCAAGTGAAAAAACATATTTCTGTCTCTCTTTTGTATAACACTCCAACGTTGTTCTTGAGAATAGGTTCACTTTATTTCTGAAATTCTATGGAATGACCTTTCCCTGTGAGAAAAAATTCTTCACCTTTGGCTAACCAAACATGATGACTATGTGTGGGAGAAAAAAATACTGTGTATCTGCTGGAAAACCCTAAACAAGAACCTGAATTATTAGCACAGCTGTGTTTCAGTGATGGTGGCATCAAATTTTTTTTCACTTGCAGTATCAGCTTACCCATTAGTGTTCTGTTCTCCCACTTCAGTGTACGGTCGCACTCTATAGAATTGCTTAAATATGAATAATCCATTTCTGGATTTATTTATTTATTATTAAGAAAACCCCCCACAAATCTACTCTATCTCTCAAGAACACTTCACAATAATTGTATTCTTCATTACAGGAATACTTTCTTTTGTTCCTTCTGTACTTCAGCCTACTTAAATACTTTCCACTGCTTCATATTGAAATATGTAGAATCACATAGTGGGATTTGCTAATCACTGGACACTAATCATCATTTGATATTATTGATCTGCAGAGTTTAAAAGCAGTGAGAAAAAAATAGAAAAGGACACTTCAAGGCTTTTGTTTCTGTTGGCTCCAGAGAAGTTAACTTCTAGGAAACTAAGTTTCACAATGATTCATAGAGCATGTTTGTGCATTCAGGGTCATACCTGCTCTACAGAATGATGCTCTCTGCACAAAGCCTATTTGCAGTGCTAATTTACAGGTCTGCTGGTTGTAAAGACCTAATCATGCAAACTCTTTATGAGGATATTCTCAGTGCCTCCCTCAAACAGTGAAACATAGCCCTTAACCCCTTGATGGCATAAGAACATTGATGAACTAGGCCTGGGTAGCAGTGTAAAGCTTAGTATTGATATTTTTTCCAAGAGTGTAAAGTGGTACTAGTCACACAATAAACTAAAAAGTCAATTCAGAATGCAATATTTTTTCTTTATACTTTCTTTTATAACTTTGAAGAAGCAGGAGGCCAGATCTACATATCTTAATCAGGTGAACAGTTTCTCCTCAATCGTTGATTAATAGATGTAGCTAGAATGACATAAGGTTTACTCTCTGAAACCATTTTTTTCATTCTGTTAACTGGTTTAAATAACCTTCAATACCCTATAATTTTAAAAAGAAAATGTGATTTGAAAATGTGTTCTCTATCAGAGCATTAGCATGTTTTCTTACATTGTTTTAAGGATGGAAAAATAGGAGACAGCAGACTAAAGACAATTATATTTCTATGAATTTAAGAATAAACTTGAACACTGAATGAAGTTACTGAACTCAAAAAATAGACTTAGAAATTAAAATTTGAAATTTTCAAATCACTGTAATGTTCCAAACTTTTATTTACTTTCTATTTGATGTATTTCTTCTGCTGTTTCTTCTTTTGAAATCTCAACTATATTTTGCAAAACTTTGTAAACACCGTCATCTTCAACTGGATGCAGTCAGAATCCTTATAAGTTTTGGAAAATAGATTTCTTTCAGAAGTATTCCATGAAACCCTTAGGAAAAATTGCATGAAATTAAGGTAATGTGTAATAAATTATAGGTTGTTAATGACCTTAATCTGTCCTTATTTCTGTGTGCTGGATATTGATTCTGTAACCTGTGATCACTTTATTCGGTGTGCTAAGGTTACTATATGGTGCCAGAAGCCTTGAGGGATTAAAAGTATGGTGAGGAAAATGGTAAATGTTATGTGATCTTTGTGATCCATCACACAGATATCTGTTATATGTGACTGCTGCATATCAATGGATGCATGGATCCGTTCTGTCTGCTATGGGAGAGTAAAATCTAGAAACTATATATTTTTAAATTAATAGCCATTTCTTCTTGGTTTACTTTTTTTTTTCTTCCTAGTATAAAACTAGCTCACACTTTGACTTTGTGACATCTAATTCAAGTGTTGGAAATCTTCTGAACTCCAGTTTTTCATAGGTGATGAAGGTACAATAAGGAGCTACAAGAAAGACAAATACCTGGAGTCTCAGAATAGCAGCTGAATAAAAATACTCTGTGTACAGTGATCCAGGACAAGTCTCTAACATGATAATCAGACTGAATAAGGCCAGCTTAAAACCAGTAACAGAGTAAATGGTGTGTTAGGATAATAGGGTGCCGACAGGATGGATGCCCTGCAGCTGAATCTCTTTCTTCTTCCTGGAAGATTTTGTAATGGAGAATTAAGCATTGTCTACCTCAGGCTTACTCAGTCAGAATGCATTTCTGCAGATGAAGCTGCTGATATGACAAGTAAAGGCACAGGGATAAGTCTTATAAAGCCTTAGTGCTTGTAGGCATGAGTCCCTGCACACTGAGCAGGCAGGGTCAGTGCTGTATCCTCTAGACAGTAAAAAATAGAAAAGACGATGTAGGTATAGAACAATAGCTGATAGAAAAATAAATCAAGCATTATACTGTAGGGTCTAGTGTTACTATGGAGAAATGAGTCCCTTAGGGGTCTGCAAGGAAAAGCTTTGATATGCAAACCTGCTAAGTCTTTGGAAAGCATAATGCACTGAAAAAATGTACACACAAAAAAGGTCTGGTAGCTTCATTACTATACAAGAGCTCACTCACTAATAACAGGACTAATAATAGGCAGAACACAAGTAAATGGCAAACAGGAAAAAACAGCAAAGGTGACACAGTTACACATCTTCTAAAATTTCCTGTATGTGTTTCACAGAGACAAGCCAAAAATTGCCCTCTCAAAACAGAATGTATTTTAAGTTTTAGTTTAACAGAATATGCCTTTATAAACACACGTCTGTTGCAAAACAGGTAGAGTTCTGTGATTAATCTATCCGAAAAATGAATTTTTTCTATGTGTCTGTTGACTAAGTGGAAAATTATAAATGTTTAATAGAAAAGGATAGTGAAATAAACAATATGAACATTATTTTACACTAATGTGTCTTTATTTCTTGCTAGAAGTAACTTTACATTTTTTAACTAAGCAGTTCCATGAATGCTGGAACTAAAGATGTGTGGTTTTATGGATTAGCAATTAGCTGGTGATTAACTTTGTGTCTGAGAAGGTGCAAATTACAATCAAGAGAAAATAACTTGTTCTTAATATTAGGGTAATTTAAAAAGGTCTCTCTGTTGGTTCTTTGTTGTCCAGTAATGTGTCTGCTTACACAGTTTCCTTTACCATACTCAGAGCATACTGGCAGAATCTTTACTTGGTCTGTTCCATTTAAGAAAATATGTAAAAATGCGATTATAATGGAGAATATAATTTTTATGTGATTTTATGACATTGATGATAATTTGGAAGTTAAATGCCATCTCTCTTTCTCTTTCTCACATGCAGAGCATGAACTTAAGCTTAGAGGCGTTTTTTTTTTTTTTAAGACAAGTGTATTGTTCATGGCCTCCTCTTATTTTAAAGGGTCTTCACAGACTTTCCCCATTCCACTTAAACCAGCTAATGCCATATTTAGAGCATTTTATAGATTCTTTTTTAATAGAATTTTTTTTTATGCTACCAATCACTCTTAATGTTTCTCTAATACCTTTCTGTGGAGTCTTGTTTTTCTAAAATGTTGGGAAGGATAGTAACCAGAGAGGTGTTCAGCCATCTCCAGGAAAACAGAGCCTCATCATGCATAACGATAACTTGGAAAGACAAATACCATCACTCCAAGTGACCTTCCTTCCTCCTCCTTCTTCCCCCAGCTTTTATTGCTGGACACTACATCATATGCCATGGCACATCCCTTTGGTCAGTTGAGGTCAGCTGTCTTGGCTGTGTCCCTTTTCAGCCTCTTGTGTATCCCCCATAGTCCTTGATGCTGCAGCAGTGTGGGGAAGCAAAAAACCCTTGCGCCTCTGTAAACACTGCTCAGAAATAGCTAAAACATTCCTATGTTTTTATCACTGTATTTGTCACAAATCCAAAAGAACATCATAGGAACTAGTATGAATAAAATCAACTCTATCGCAACCAAAACCAGAAGAATTCAAGCCTTTGTTAATATTACTGTAATTTGAGACAGGATTTATATTATGGCCTGTTTTGTTTAAGGATTTAGATTTTGAATCTTTCTTTTAGTTTATGTGTAAAATATTTCTGTATTAAACTGAGATGCCTTTTATTTATTACTCTGTTTACACCCAGAGTAATAAATATATCTGTGGGTATAAATCCAGCCAATTCAAGTGGTCTCTTCACTGTATCCCAATTTGCTCCTACCAAAATTTAAAGTAATAGCATGGAAAAACCCCTCATTTTTCTTGACTATCTGCTGGAATCTTCTCAGTAAACTATTCTCCTGCAATGTCTGAGAGGACTTTTTTTCATCTCTAATCAGGTGCTTGGGGGTGGATCTACTTTAATTTGTTTTGGATTGTATAGAAAATTTCATATATGTTGTCCAGAAACACCAAACTCAGCATATCTTTTGAACTTTTTTTTCTTTTAATAGATTCTGGATTTTATTGGAGAGTAGAATTTTTTTTTGTGTGCTAGCAGATGCTAAGTAGTATTGTTACTTTTCTATATGGAAGATTACAACAAGTTTCAAATGTGCCAGAATTTTGTGTAAGTCAGAACTTTGATGGGGATCTACCCAGATCTTTCCTTGTCAGTTAATATCTTGATGAAGGCCTAAGTTGGCTTGTTGGATTATATGTACAATAAATGCATAATCCAAATAAATTTCAAAGTGTTTAGATATGGCTTTATGAACATTGAAATATGTTCCTTAATAATTTTTCTCTTTGGAGATACCAGCTTACCTTCTTTCTTTACACAAACTGGGGACTCTGTATTTCTTGTCTCTCCTTTTCCTTCTTATAGATAATTTTTCTTTAAAATTGCAAAAATATATTTGTTAAATATCTAATTTGAATAAAGTCTAGTATTTCTATGACACTGTGATTGCATCAAACAATTTGAACTTGCTTACTATGGTATTCTTCACATTGTCTATCTCTTTTTTACAGTTCTTGCTTTCCACATGAGAATTATGCTAAAATATGAATAATATATGCAATCTAATAGGAGCTTCCATGCTAAATTGTCATTGCCTCCAATGATATTGACTTCAGAATGTGTTAGGCTTGATATGGTTGTCCTCCACAGTTGTACACAAAGTTCCTTTTAACAAGATATGACATTGACAAAAGTGCTGGTTGTGATTACTGTGCACACTTTTTAGTCTGAATCATGTATGTCTCAGGCATGTTTCTGAGCATATTTGATTTTACATTTCACCCTTAATACAAAAAATGTTAACTTTCTGGAAATAAGGATCCTTTTATATGGAAAAAAGTTTTTAATCAGAGAAGAATAGTGCCTCCTCAAACTTGAGTTAAATCAAGGTCATAATGTAGATTTTAATGTCGGGTTTCCTTCTGTGTTAAAGATTTTTAACTTTAACTTTTTATTTACAAAAGACAGGGGGGAAACAATAATAGTTTTTGACCTTCAGAAAGACGTCTTCAATTCATAGCATTGAAGATGAAAAAAAATAGAGAGATAATTTGTTTTAAAACATTGAGAAAGAATGAAGCACAATTTTTATACTTTCCTATAGTTCCTACTTGTCTTTCCCCACCCCCGCCCCCTCCCAAAAAGATTGTGCTAAATTAATTACAGCATTTTTACTCTATCTGTGTGTGCCCATACATAAGCCCCATATACTGGGCTTCTTGCAGTCCATGTAGTCTAATAAAGCTGGAAAAAGAAGCTTGCTTTTTTTTTTTCTGACACTGCAATAAAAGCTGCTAACAATGCAAAGATATGACATTCACATTACAATAAAAAAAAATACCAGCATCATGCATAATTCAAAATTATCTAGTCTATGAATGATCAGGATATCAAAAAAGTTCTGATTGCTCTTCTGTTAGAGTAGGAGAAATCTGTATTTTTGGCTGATACTTTGTCAAGGGGGTCAATGACTAAGATAGAAAGTAAAAATGAAATATAAGTATGTGTATTTTTAGAGTAAATTTAGGCAGAAGCCTATACATTTACACTGATCCACGTGCAATTCCTGGGATGCATTCTCCTTTGATTTCTCACAGATTCTAGAGAAATAATTATTAATGAAGATCATAATCATTACTAATAGTGCATTCAAATATTTTCCTGAAGTATCAGGAGTGGTGTGACCAAGGATGTTCTGAGATAAAAATGAAACTTTAAAGTGCACACAAGAGACAGATGTATAAAAAATTGCAGGCAATTTTCACTTGCAATAATCTAAGATGACATCTCCTATTACTGCTGCAGCTCTGCTGTTGGCTGATAAGAGGGTTACTGTGACCTTATGAGCTAAAGTACACAAGTCAAAGTGGAGCAAGCATATTGAGTATTTTTCAAGTAGGGGTTACTAAAACTTATATACAGGGAAATCTTATTAGTGTCAGGGAATATATCAACATCTTTGTAGTAAAAGTGATTTCTGATGGTCAGTGACATTACTTTTCAGTGCTTTTGGGTACTTTACACCTTACTCCAAGTTGTGGGATTTTTTTGTTGTGTGTGGGTTGTGGGGTTTTTTTTGTTTTGTGTTTGGTTTTTTGGTTGGGTTTTGGTTGGTTGGTTGGTTGGTTTCGTTTTGTTGTGTAGGTGGCTGGTTTTAGGGGGTTTTTTTATCTGAAAGGCAATTTCTTATTTTGAGCCTTGTCCCTCTGTAATGAATATGAAATTACTTACCTTTTTTCCATTTAGAGTGTAATTTCCATAGATAAACATTAGCAATGAGTTAGCCACCTATTTGAAATTCTTATTTTCAAAATTTCTCAAGTGCTCCTCTCATGATTCTTTCTAGGGATGATGCCTATTTCTGTCTTAGAAAAGAGAGGCTCTGGTTTCAACCAGCTGACAAGCTAGTCATTTGTATGTGGGTTTTTTTCTTCATTTCTGTAAGACTATATATCTATATCTGTGTCTATATCTAGTTTATATCTATATTTATATCTGTTTGTAACCACATATCTATATCTGCATAGATGCATGAATGCAAAGACAAAGTAAAATTGTGTTTCTATGAAAATAAAGGTTTAAACATGAAATTGTATTTTTATGGCACTGTTATTTACGTAAATATATTAAACCAATCTCTGTGTGTGCATTCATTACTTTCATTCCAATCGTAAAAAAACTCAAAATGCCAGGATAAACTTGCAAGCCTTATCTCTGAACAAGGAACAAAATCCATACAGTTTTTTCAGAGAAATTTCAACTGTCAAAATTTGGTTACTTCATCATAGCCTTGCCTCCAGTGAGAAAATTTCCATTTATCTGCATGACTTGTTCTTCAAATGATGAGCAAAAATATCTAAATTATAGCTAAGGAGCTAGTGTGCATAGACTACCAGCTTATTGATTCAGAATATACTTTACTGCTTGTACTTTCCACTGGACAAATCCCCACTGAGAGTGGGCTGCAGTGTGAGACAATGCAGTTTGTTTTGGCATGTCTGCTCCCCACGAGTAACTGTATGAATTGAATAAATACTTGAGGAATGAAAAGGGTATTGATACCACACAGACTTCAGTCATGGGCTTGATGACATGGTGCTTAGGTAG
The DNA here is from genome assembly GCF_000691975.1 of Corvus brachyrhynchos. Taxonomy (NCBI): domain Eukaryota; kingdom Metazoa; phylum Chordata; class Aves; order Passeriformes; family Corvidae; genus Corvus; species Corvus brachyrhynchos. The sequence goes on from NW_008237609.1 coordinate 4,623,304, forward strand.
ATGCATTTTTTGTACTTATCGGGCTATGCTAAAAATGCAAATATAACAGGGAGGAAGCTGACTGTACAGGCTGTCCTTTGCCTTTAGACAAGGTGAACTAAAGAAGGAAAGTGCCTTAGTGATAGCTGTTCCTACAGCTATCACTAAGGTTTTCCTGGAGACAAGAACTGAAATGAATGATTACAGAATTGCTTTTCAGTCCTGGCATAGCACTTGTATATTTGTTGTTCCTCTGGTACTTTTTTTTTTTATTTTTTAAATTAGTAAATCTGTGTAAAAAATGTTTTTAAACTACTTCTCATCAGTCATCCATGGAACAATTGCATGTGCAGAGCTGGAATGCTGATGACAGAAGAAAGGACTTAAAAAGACAAATTTAAGCACATAAAACCATTTTTATGTCACTTTTAAACCTGGAAAATAATAATTGCACAGGAACAACTGTCTAGAGAATCAGAAACAGATTCACCTCTCAAAACACCCAGGTTTTCGTGAAACTGACAAAAACTTTTTGCAAGATAAATCATCTAGTTCTTTCAATTATTACGCTGAAGAAAGTTCCTATTCTCAATTGATTGAGGTGGCATACCAGTAATTTTAGAAACCAAAGCACTTTTCAATGTGCAGGAAAAATTAGCTGATGCTTTGAAACAGGATCAAGTATCAGGAGATGACATTGGGCCTTAAGGCATTCTGGAAATCCTCTGCTAAGACAGCATACAGCTGCCTGAATGAAAATAAGGAAAAAACATGCAAAAAATCAGTAGGGAAAAGAAAAAGTTTATGGTTAGGCTGGCATGGAACTGGACATTATGATATCACAAATACAGGAGAGGCACAGGAGATTAAAATAATTTGCAGGTTTTAAATGGGTTCTATTCCCTTGGGCCTCATTGATATCTCACAGTTTCCTAAAGTTTGTGAGTTCATTCTACAACATTTCTGTTACCCGCCAATTTATTTCTCATGTAAGAGACTCAAGGATGTGATCTTTAAGGAAAAACATTCAATGAATAATTTAAAAACTCCAACTCCTTGGAACACTTCACTTTTTTTTCAGGGTCATGTCAGGAGGAGCTCCCCACCTACCCCTGAACTGAGAGTTAGTCCTGAAAAGTAAGTCAAGCTGTAAAGCACATCATGGAATAGAAAATCATTTCAGCCTCTTCCCCTTCAAATAAATTAAAAAGGATTTTGTCTGCAGCTGAAAATGTCATTATCATCAAAGTCTTAGTCTGACACAGCAGAACAAGATCAATTTCTCAGAGACACTGCAGTAGGTTGGCTGCTGTATGTGATTCTCCTTTCCCCCAAAGCTGCAAGCAACCCTTGACAAATTCACTTTGCTTGCTTGTGAGGGAGGAGGAATGCTACTGCAGAGCAATATTCAAATGTATTGCTAAAATAGACCCTCAAGTAAAAAAAAGGAGCCCTTCTCTAGTAATCGCTGAGAATGAAGAAAAAAACCTAACTCCCAAAGACATAAAGAAGAGAAAAAAAGCAGTTGGCAGTAAGAGAAGAGAAGGGAGAGCAGCTGCATTTCTTAAAAATATGAGTGTAGTTGTGAGTGCACACACACAAATACAGATTATTCTTTGGACAGTTACAGCTTGTTGAGGGTGAAATGGAAGAAAAAAAACCAACACTTTTTTTAATATGTCAATACTTTCAAGTATTTCATCAGCTTTAAAATATTTGTCTCATATTCTGGAAATTAATTCTTTTGCTAGAGATCTTTTGAAAGATTTCTGAAGGGAATTATTTTCACCAAATCATTGTGCTTTATTGCATTCTATGAAAAGTTTTCATGTGAAAGATTTCTTTCTACATTGAAAATATTTTTTCACATTTTAGTCTGAATTGTTTGTACATTTTAACTTGGATTTCAGAAAGAACTCAGTACTTTAGGTACCAGGTCCTACTGAAAAACTGACCCTTAGGTTAAAATTCCATGTCCAGAGAAAAGGTGGCCATCCTTCCTAAAGTCATGTCTGGTAGATGAAAATTTAATGTGAGAAGTTTATTTGGAAATTTTCTTATCTCAAAAGATGAGGCTGGGAATATTTCTGGAAGTAACTCAGAGATAGAAAAGTGGCTCCCTTGAACCTGTGTAATTCCATGGTGACATAGTGATGCCATGAAGATTTTTTTGCCTTTTCTTTTATACCCCTGTTATACCTCTTTACAGCTTCTGTATTCCTAGTGCTTTTTGCCTACATTCTTGGACTTGTTTGTCAAGCTAAGAGACTAAAGATTTTAGAAGCTTCATAGTTAGGGATCAGTGTGCCCCAGACCCCAAGGTCCTCTCCAGAACACATTCTGTAAACCAAGATAGAACCATCCAGGGGAAGGTTCCTTGGGGAGGGGGGACTCACTTGAGCCTCTCATTGGGGACTCTTTGATAGATATGCTAATTAGGAAAACCTATAAGGTTATACCCGATGTTGGGGGGATATAGACTCGGTGGGGTACATCTCGATGCGTATGACCTGGACGTGTACACCTAAGGATCCTTAAAAATAAATACCAAGGTAAAATCCCTTTTCCCCTTCTAACCGTGTATGACTCTTGATTTTAAGACCAGGAAAAGGCATCATTAGGGCATGTCTCTGGCTTCCTGAACGACCTGAATACGTCAGTCTCAGCAGTCTCAACTGTTTAGCTTTCTCTTACATTAACAGCACAAGCCATAATGAGTCATGCAGTACAATGTTTAACATCCTTGGTCTAATGATCTGTGAATATAAATCTCTTTTTTTGGCAAACCCTATGTCAATTAAGAGCCAATTAAGTCAACTGGTAGACTATGGGATGCTGTAATTATGTGTTCATCGTTGAAGACTGGCAAATTGCCCAAAACTTGTTCTTATTCTTCAGATTTTACATAGGCACATTTGTAGAAAGCTTTGTTGATATTAAATATATAAAATTTGAGGTGATGAGCCTGGATTATATAATATGTACTTATTTTTTAAGAGAACTTTTATTTTTCAGCATTCCCCATCAAAGTTGTTTAAGGTAAATAAAATACATTTTGTGGCGTTGTAGCATGACTTTTTTTTTTTTTTTTTGTAGGTGTACGTAGTACTGGTAGTTCACTAGCTAGTGTGGTATGATGCTAATCTATTTTATGACATGATTTTTCCAAGATGGAACCCCTTAGCTCATATTTAAAACACACAGAACAAATATTATTAAATTGGTTCATTGGTTTATTAACATGTAATTACCTGGCAATCAGTGAACTACATGATCAGGATAAATATCAGCAATAGATCAGCTAAACCAAATATTAATAAAACCTGAAAAATTCTGATGCACATTTTTATGAATAGTTCAAAAATGTTCCTATTTTCTCCTGCCAACACACACACACACACCCCCACCACATTTATATGCATATTCCCTTTCTCCAAGGCCTTGTAGGTTGCCAACAGCCTCCTTCCCTAGGAATGCAAGGTATACACACAGCTTCTGGTGAAGACATGGGTGTTTGAGCTTTGCCTCTACCTGTATTGCTCCCTATGACCTGCAAGTGTGCAGGCTGGACATCAAGCGTCCCATGAGGCAAAACGCACATCTGCGGTGTTGGTCCCCATGTGTTGCACTCTGAAGTACCACCCAGCCTGATGGAGTGCAGGAGCTCAAAGCAGCCTTTGGGGAGGCTGCTGTGTCCAGACCAGGCAGTAGTTGTGTTGTCCCATGGTGATGTCTTCAGTGTCAACGAAGGTCTGATTGCCACTGCTTCCCCTGTAAGGTTTCTCCCTTTCCCTCTGTTGAGTATTTTCATGTTTTCATTAGACTTCTGTTCCAGCTGTTTCCTTCTTTGCTTCAAAAGTGTCTTTGTCTCTCATTGGTTACTGTTCAATCCCACTGAGGGCTACCTTCCTCTTTAACATAATCAATTTGGGGAAAACATTCTTTCACAGAGTTTCACATATTCAGTTCACATACATTCAGTTTATACTCATGTAAGTGGTGATGTCCACCCTTATGAGTGATACATACCGGAGAGTTCATCATGATTCACTTGACATTTTTGTTTAATTGTCTGGACTTTCTTCTACAAATGTAGATTTTTGGAGAAGTGTTAATAGATTTAAAAAAATAGGCAAACAATGCTTGTACAAAAAATGGTGAGTCATACATAACCTTCAGAATAATTAAAGTGAATTTTTGTTACTCAGAAGAGAGGTGTTGATCCTAAGAATAGAAATACTTAGAAACAGATTGGTCATGTTTTCAGAAAAGTAATTTCATCATTTGGCAGGATACATGATTTACCCCACTTACAAATTCTTATGTCCTGACTGTAATTTCTTATATCCAATCTGGTTTAAATTATTAAGATAATATTACACTCTTGGTAGCGACAGTTACACTTTATTATCTCTTGGGCTTTTGACTGCTTGATATTGTAATGTGTAATTAAGTCTGAAGAATGCATATTTGTTTAATGACATTTATTGCTGCTAAATCAAACTTCCATATAATTTTCTCACTGACAAAACCTACTTAGCAAAGAATTTAAAAAAGAATTTCACTAATTCTTTAATGAGATTGTATCTGAATGAAGATTGTATTTTTTATTTATTATAAACCAGAATGATTATTAACAATCATGGATTTTTTGTCTTTTTTTCTTATCTGAAACTGCATAAGTCTCCACAGTCTTTTACTCTCAGCAGGATTTATTAACTCAAACACAGAACTGTGTTAACATAGCTTCAAGTTCACAGTTGCATCCTGCCTGGACAGCTCAGAGTAACTGAGGGAGAACTTATTTGCATCAGATTGAAAAACAGCAAAACAAAAAGAAATCCGTCTTTGATCAGCAGTAACCCTGAACAAGTTACTGTTCCTGAAACTGGAAGACCACAGTTTTTCATTATAGTATTTTTATGTTTGTATCAAGTCTTTTTTTATGTTGTTTCATGCTTGATTACAAGAATAAAGTGATTGTGCTATGTCATATTGAGAGAGTTGACATTTCAAAACCTTTTTCTGAGAAGGCAAATGTAGGGCAGAAATGTTATTTGCAGCTCATAA
>NW_008237609.1:4628376-4699307 GCF_000691975.1 Corvus brachyrhynchos
AGAGTGTTCAATGTTGACAAATGCACAAGCTACAGGTTGATTAATTTTCAACCAATGCATGGGAATTATTTTTCTTGAAACTGCAATGAAAAGAAACTGGATATTGTGTGTATCAGGGCTTCAGTGGAATATGCTAGAAATGTCAGAGCTGAGAAAAGACTGTAATTCATAAATGACTGGAATAAACAACCTATTATTGTCTGAGAAAGTTATAACTACGGAGTGTACTTCTATGGACACTGAAATTATTTCAATAAATATTTATATATTGAAAATATTTATACTTCCTGTTAAGATTAGCATTAATAAACTGTTGCAAGTCAGTTTCATATTTCCACATTAGGACGTTTGTACTATATATATATATACACATATATATTCACCTATACACACAAATATGTGTTCTTATTTTAAAAATTTAAAAATGCTTTGGAAAGGTGAATATATTTACAGCAAATTTCTCTTTCAGTCCAGTTCTTGATTCCACAGTTCTACTGTAATGCAGAGACATGATGTAGTCTCCAAGTTACTATATTGACTTAATCTTAAAACAGTGACATTCTTTTCAGCTCTAGACAGCTCACAAATCTATGTATTGATAACACATAAGGGATGATGCAGAGTAAAGGGAAAGTTTTATTAAATAGGCAGGGGAGAGTTTGTGGTTTTCACATCTAAACCACAAGACAGTTTGACTGCTAAATGCAATGCATTACCTGAAAATTAATAAAAAATAATAAATTATTAATTGTTCCATGCCACCTGTTAAACTGCTCTTTTGAGATTTTTATACAAAGGCTACTGTTTTGTAAAAAAGTTGATTTTTAAACCCACTGTTTCTGCTGAGGAGAGAAAATTGGTTTATACTCATTCTGTACTGTCAGTGAGTGTTTTGTACAATTAATGAATTTAGTGATTAAAATTGGTTTGTTTAGGTATTAGATGTCCAATTTAAGAAAAATATTTTTCTTTCTTCTGCATGGTCTAGAAATGAATCCTGGCAGAGAACACAAAATCTATAAATAGTTATACTAATGCTGTCTATCATTGATATGTCTGTAATTCCTGTTCTAGAAGTGATACACACTGTATCAATACACAAATATGTCAATGTACACAAATCAATCTACACAAATATGTCATTACAGGTTGTGATGAACGGTATTGTTAGAAGATTCTTGGAAGAACAAGGTTAATTTGGTGTTTGTGCTTCTAGACATTCAGATTACAACATGATCATCTGTTCTTGTATATATTAGCTGACTGAGAATAATTTTTGCAGGAGAGAAAAAGGAATGACAGAGATAATTACTTGTGTTCAATTTATACCAAGACTGGAAAGAACAGAAACACTCAGAGGACAATTCTGTAAAGAAATGTACACTAAAAGAAATACTAGTTTTGCCTCTCTTTCTCTGCAGATCATTAATGGATCTTAGAGTGGCCAGCTCATGCTTAGGTGTGATGATGGAGCCAGCTAGGAGTGAGGTAGACACAAAGTCACAACCACATGACCCGCTGACATAAAATCTAGAATCTCTTTACTCAGCAGGATGAGGTCAGTGGGTGCATAACAATTTCACTTCTAGAATTTTCATTCTCTCCACCCCCAACTCAAACACCTCAGAGGCCCAGCACTTCCAATCTGTCTCTGACCAATGCCATGGGTGCAGGGGAACGAGACAGTTTCCCTGGTCAGAAAACTTGTCAGGTCCTGGATGTTCATATAAAGGGTCAACTTCAATCTCAGCCTTCTACACAGCATCAGATGTCTAAGATGTCTCTGCCTGCTCTCTTCAGACACCATTGTTAAAAATAATGTATTTTTTTCTAAAGTAGACTGTTGAAATAAACTGGCCACAGCCTTGCTAAATCACACAGCTGCAAACCAAACTTTTGGAATTTCTTGATATCTATGTCCAATCCAACTGCCCCCAGGGTATTTATTGCCCTGTGGTCTCCTGTCCCAAAATATGTTCCTACAGTGTAAAGTTAGAAACAGCTGTGAAACAAGGTTCATCCATTGTTTTTTTTTTTTGGTTTGTTTTCCTGGTCATATCAAGTATATTATTTAGTTGGAACTGAGGAGATATACTCGTTTGATTCATCTGGGTAGTATGTTGAGTTGCTTTCACTCTGTATCTGGTGCCTAATTACTCATAAATATCACTGGTAAATAATATTATTACTAGTTGAGATGAATCTCACTACCACTGTCAATAAACATACATATCTTTAAATAAAATGGTAGAGAATAGATGCATAAATTAGCTTAAAATGACACTTTTTAGGAGAATATGTTTATGACACAAATACATATGTAAATAAATAACAAGCTGGAAACAGTAGAACTCATATAAGTACTAAAAGATGGTGGTAATGACTGTACACCTCCTCAAGACCCATCTTAGCCAGTGCCTTGTGGATATCACAGAAAGCAGTTCTCTGTGATGAAGGATGCTTTTTCAAACTGTATTACTCACCAGTCCTTATGGAGATGGACAAAGTCCCAGATCTCCACTAATGAGGGCTTAGCTATTCACCTTGTATGTTCACAATAATATTGTGGATATTAAGTTCAGGTGTCAGATGACTAGGTTTCCCTACTGCTTAGAATCACTCCTTCTTACTTTTCAGTATTTAAATTTGTTCAAACACCTAACTTATAAATGCTCTTATTCTTACTGAAAATATTTTCTATTTTCACATTACCTTTTCAGTAATAATGGGAAGAAAGATAGTCATAATACTTAATAATCTACCTGGAAATGCATGTATGTATATGAAATTTTGCTGTATTTTTTTCCTACTTACAACCAATATTTCTTCATACAGGAGACATCTCACAGTGTCTTTACTATGGAGGCTTGGAAATTTTATTTCACAATGAAAACTTAATTATGAGTCCCTATTGTAAATAGGAGGTTTCTCAGCTTATTTAATAATGTTGCTATTCATTTATTTATTTAATTGCAATATAGAAAACCATTTCATAAATAAAGTGATTTAAAGTGATTTAAATTGGTTTTGTAACCATATCAAATTACAGACAGGTTTTTTACGGGTTGTAAAAAATATATTGTTGCAGGGGTAAATTTCTCATTTCTGTTAAAAAGTTGTAGAAATACCATGAACGGAGGAAATGAGATCGAGTCTCTTTACAGCTGAGTTGCACAACAACATTGCAACATTGTCTGTGGGTTGAATATACTGCAATGAGTTTCTGTAGCAAAGATGTCTTCCTGGCTGCTCCCATGCAGATTTTCCTTTCAGAATTCTTTTACTTTTTATAAAATTCATACAGGTTGAAAAATTCAAAAATTCATTCATAGGTTGAAAAATGATTTTTTTTTAATTAACATGTTTTTCCTTCCTTATGAATTATTAGTCAACATCTGTGAAAGTAGTTCTTATCTTTCTTGTGTTTACTTTCCAAGAGCCATATGTATCTATTTGCATATATATATCTATCTATATTTAATCAGAGATGCTGTTTTTCTGTTGTTGTTTTGGTTTGGTTTGGTTTTTTGGTAGAAATATTGCATAAGTAGAACCACGTGAACCGATGATCAGATCAGACATCAAGTAAAATCTGTCTAGACACAGACACTGTGTAGCTTATTTACATAACAGAAAGAATTTCAATGCTGACATAAATCATGTTTATGTTTCTTTAACTGTAACATTACTGGTTATGTGGCACATGTCTCTGCTCTCTGGGATATTGACATTTATTGGTGGACTGACCCTAAATAGTAACTCCCCAAGTTGTTTTTTGAAGTTGATGATGTAAGAAATAAACTTACAAATTAGGACTCTCTTGGTGGGGCCTGAACTCAGCTGATGATACAGTAGTATCCAATAACAGCATTATGGACTGTAATAAATTGCTTAGAGTATTAACAGTGACAAACATGAATAGTAATTAGCAGTTAGCATTTGCAGTAGATATTGCATCCATGTGACACTTCAGGGACTTTAAAAGTCAATCTGTATTTCACACTAGATGAATTATATTTTTATTTCAGGCAATGACATTATTATGCCTGCAGGCATTCATCAATCATCCTCTGACCTAAAAGTCATGGATCACTGCTATTAGGATTTTATTAAATTGATAAAGAGAAACCCTGAACTTTGAAGGAGATGACATTTTACATGGAGAAAGATAACACAATAAAGCAAAACGTTGTTGTCATCAACAATAAATGAACAGTGACTATATATTTGAAACAAAAAATCCAATAAAAGGCAAAACTGATGTAATACAGACTACTGACTGCTTTTTCTTATTTGTTTTAATTTAATTTTCCTTAGTTAAGACAACGCTTTCAAGGATTTTAGCATCTCACCCAGGATGTTTAAACCATCTATTCTTGTTTATCTTTTATTACAAGTGAACTAGCAGTATCTCTTCATGCAATTAAAAGCAATAGCAACTCCATTAATTTTGTTACATTTTACAATAAATGTTTACATTTTTTGCTAGCTAACTAAATGGTTATAAACTAAGTTACAAATACGTTAATAACCTATTATTTGATTAATTTTCAGCTCAAAAAAGTGTTTTGATAAAATGTGCACCTAAGCAAGGTTTGTAGTACTAAGGTTCTATTGCGTTTTCTATTTAAAAGAATTAATTAATATTCTCTTATTGTATAACACAGAGTAATTAATTTGTATGAGAGAATAAACTTGAAATTTCTTCCTCCTCTTTTCTTACACCCTAACTATCCAATAAGGAAAAAACCCAGGTATTTTAAAAGGCTGCTTCAGAAGGATTGGAATGAGCCATCAAAACAAGATCAGTGAGGTACAGTGAAAGAAGGCAGAGAAGGTAACACGTTTTCTGCTCTTTTGATTTAAGAAGTCTCTCCCTGATTTCAATGAGGTCAAAACCGTAAGAAGGATGTCATTAAAAAGCAAGTGAATAAATATAAAGCTATTTTTCCTGCAATCTATATTAAATTTTCTCTATTTTATTAAACTCATCACTTTTTTTTCTTAACTAGGCTTTCCTTTGAAATTCTGTATTTATTCTATTCCTCTGTTTTACCAAGAGTCGTACCATTCTTTGAATTCTTGGTTGTGACATGATAAATTTTTCTTATTCTCTGCTTTCTCTGAGGTATCTGAGTGGATGGAAAGCAGTCATGAGAAGTAAATGAAAGCATGATGGAAAGAAGAATTAAAAAAGGACCTGGAGAGCACGTATCCCTATTGTTTTGAGCAGAAGTACAATATATCAATGAAAAGAGTCAAATGTGTTTTGCTATTAATATTAGCACAGTCTCCTTCTTCTATGGCCTTTCCATTAAAAAAAAAAAAAAAGATTTATGGAAAATACTGTTACGTGCTATTAAAACGGCCATATGGCTTTCACTATAAAATAACTTTGCATTTAGGAGAAATTTTCAATTTTTAATACTAATTCACTCCAGTTATCTTTAAATCTTTTGTTTCCTAAAATGTATCACTTCAGCTGTGTACTCAATTGTGAAGCTGGTGCATCACTAAATGCTCAATAGCCATGGAATATTTCACAACAGAACTGTTTTTACAACAGTAGTTCTTAATGGGATTCTGCTCATGTAGGAATAGATGTCTACCACATGAACATCTTCATGCGAACCAGTCACTCTCAGCTCCCTCTGTAAATGCCACAGAAAAATTTCTTGGACATGATCCCAAAAACATCTAAAGTAGGTCAGAGAATCCATGTCCTTATATCCTTATTTCTATGTACTGACTAGAAATGGACCCTGAAATAACTAACTTAAATATTTATATCTATGTTTATTTCGATGGATCCCACATTGACCTTATTCTTTGCTGGCCCCCTTCGGCTGTACTAACAGAAGTAGACAGTCTTCAGAAGGAAAATATCATTTATTTCATTAGCCTAAAACAGTTAAAGGAAGTAGCCAATTCTGCACTGACTATGAACACTTGAATTCTGAAAAAGTGATTTCTTTTAAAGGGGTTACATTCACTGATGACTGTCTTGAGGATAAACAGCACTTTTTCTAAGACTCTGGGGAAATGAAGTTGGATTGGAGGTTGACAGAATGTTTAATTTAAAAAAAATGTCAAAATAGTCTCCCAGAATTCTATTTTAATTTTTTTCTGATATTTTTAGGAGAACTAAAAAAGTCAAAGTTTTGCAGAATAAAGGGTTCTGTAAATATGTGTGATATGCAAACATATCACATACAGCTCAATATGTTTTCAAGCAAAAGATAGAGCTGCATTTCTATTTTATAGAATTTGACATAAATATGATCAGAGGAAGAAAGATTAACTTTGAATATCAAAAAAAAACCCCTGCTAAACAAAGCAAAACAAAACAAATAACCCCCTCCCTCAGGATGGTAAGAACTCCAAAATAACTATACAAAGGATTTGACATAAATCATCAGTTTGCAGCATCTGCTGTGATAGCTGGAAACCCACATAAAATGAACAGCAGGAAGCTAGCAGTGCTTGATTCTTGGCCAGTTAGCCTTGGATATTAAATGATCAGGAGTGTCTCCATGTTGCAAAACTCTGGGGTCATCACTTGCCGTTGCACAGGTGTGTGTTCGAGCACTGAATTGTCCATAACGAGGTTGAAGTTTGGTGTGTTTAGACCTTAGAAAGCATTTTTGCCTATTCTTAAGAAAATGGTTTGATCTGAGTATTCATGGGTGGAAATGGTAACTACTGAAAATGAAACACTACAGGATTACACCAACTGAAAGAAGAAGGCAGAAAGAATTCTTGCATCTTTTTCAGGTTAATAATGTTGACATTACATATTTTAGTAACATAAAGGTGGTTTATGAGATTTTATGCAACAGGGGTGATTTACAAAAGATGCAAAAAAATGTGAAAATAAATATTTATTTTTCACATTTTTATCATCCCCAGAGCCCATACTCCCTTTTTTTCTTTCTCAAAGTTAAAAATCTGTTGTAGTTCTGTATAGTTTATGTGATCACATATTTCAAAGAGGTATACAGCTATAATAATGCTAATACAAGCAGAGATAAATGTAATAGGAACAAAAAAAGAAAGAAACAAAAATCAGAAAATGTACTATGCTATACATATGATTATCCATACGGAGTATCATTATTTTGATAATATAATCTATAATATATCTATTATGTATGAGATATCAATTGCATTTTTGAATCATGCTATATTTTCAGTATAAATACATATTTCATTAAGTAGTAGTAGTTGCTGTTGTTGAAAGTGACCCATTAATGTAATAATTTGCAAATATTTGGGGTTTGGCTGATTTTGAGGAAAATGCTTTGGATTTGTATGTTTTGGTTTTAAACCACTGGTAACTATGAAAAAGGTTGTAAAAAGTTTGTGAGGTTTTGGGGTTTGGTTTTCTTTTTTTTTTTTTAGAATTTAAGCAGCAGAGAAAAATTTTAGATGAGCCTTCTGTTTACATCGTAAAAGTGATCAAAATGATGAGACACAAAAGAGAGATAATTTCAGCATGCTTCATGCCTCTTTGTCAAATAATGTCCCTCTTGTAAAATTAAGGTGAATTTAATTCTAATATATATCATAAAAAGGAGATTCTAGGGAGTCTCAATCAAACCACATCTTGTTTTAGCACTCTGTTCAAGATGATTAAATTTTCCATTTTCTGTTCTTGATGGGAGTTGAAAAGGGGAGTTATTTTTATTCCTAGTTGTCTCCCCTGCTCATAAAATTATAGATTGCAGATTTTCAAAGAAAGTAAAAAGTCAACTCCCAGATGCACTCACTTCCCAGAAAAGAAAAAAAAAGTTATTAAAAATGTCAGTGCTGCCTTCTTTCAATTGTAATGATCCAGAGGAAAGAAAAAGAAGTGGTCTAAGATCAGCAGAAATTCTGCTAGGACAATTCTTATAATATGTTAGAGTGAAAAATCTATTGATACACAGCAAAAACTAATGCAAAAAAAATTATATGGAGAAAAAGGCATTTTGGGAGCTTCTCTAGGCTAAAACTGGCAGTTGAGGACACTGGCAAATCTTTCACAGTGAGTATAAAGACATATTTCAGATCATAATACTGACATCTGTAACAGGCTATAATAGTTAAAAAGCTTAGATAACACTCAGTATTTAATTCCCATTACAGAAGTTTTGGGAAAGAAGAAACTTCTGGCCTTTTCTTGGCAATGATGTTGCCAACCAGTCGAAACAAGCTAAACAGTGTAAGTCTGACACTCGTATGAGTTTGTATATCTGAGGGAAGGAGGACAAGAAGACTGGTCATGACTTTATTTCTGAGTACCCTTATTATATGAAAATCTGTCAATTTAAAATTTTAAGTATCTTTATATGGCAAAGGTGCCATTTCTTCTTCTCTCATTGTACTTCAGTATATATTCATGAGGGCATGAGACATTGTAGAATTTGCCATGACGGGTTTTTTCTGTCTGCGTTCTTTAACCTTATTTAAGATGCTGATATAAGTAATTATATAAATTCAGTAGAAATTAAGAACAAGAAAAAGAAAGCAAGAAAAACTATTTACTTCTTTATTTCATTTTTAGAAATGTAGTATCTAGAAAGTTGATACATTATATGAAATCAATAGATAGCTGGATAGCTAAAAAATTTGGGTCAAACATGAATGAAATTCAGAATTTTCTGAATGAGGTTTGGGATAAAACGGGAAAATATTTTATAATCAATACTGAATGGTACAGTTTGCCTATGCAAAAAAATATTTTAAAAGGACAGAAATAAAGAAGAAAGTATTTTATACTTATAGGAAAAATAGCTGGAAATACTAGGTTTAGGGTGATTGGTATTTAGGGTTTTTCCCCAAATAATAAACAAACAAACAAAACTACACAAGCAAAAAATGTCAACAAAAAGACAACCCAGAAATATTAAAAACATCTTAATTTCAAAAGCAATATGCAGTAACACATTTCACTGATTGGAATTCTACAAATGCTTGCTTTACTAATTGTGCACTTTCATTTTTTTTGCCAGTAGCAGATGCAATTAAACAAACTGTGACTTCAGCTCATTATTATGACATTGGATAGTAGCAGATTCAATTCCAATGCAGCCATTTTTTTTCATATTTGTGGCGTTTCACTGCTTGTCTGAAATTAGTAGTACTGAATAATTTCCAAGTTTTAAAATAACTGTGTTCTGTTTCATTTTCCACATAATTATGTTGACTTAACTTTTGATTACCAAACTTCATTGAATAAATAATTATCTGCCTAACTAGATTGAGACAGAATTTAATATTAAACTCTAAGGACTCAAGTCTTCATAGAAAATCAATTCAATTCAAGATTCTAAATGAGTTTTGATATTAAATATTGGGGTTTTTCACACCTTGGGCTATATTCTTAATCACATGTAACATTCACAATATCCAAGTAAAATATATGAATCTTAGGACAGTTTCTCATTGTGAATATGTAGTGGTGTTTAATGGACTAGAATTAGGTAGAAGTGCTTACAATTTGTTTCCAGGAACTTCTGAACTGCCTCTCGCTCTTTTGTTGTTGTTGGTTGGTTAGGGTGGTTGTTTGGGGGTTTTTATTCTTCATTCTGATGAAATTTTAATTTATTGCACTTATTAAACAAAATTATTTGGTCTCAGTTTAGCTGTCTGAAACGTGTTTGTTTCTGACAACCATCAAATTATTTCAATGATCTACATCTATATATGAGGAGATTTAGACATTGTGAGTTGTGACTCAGTCCATCCTAAAATAAACCTCTAAGGCAGATGGATTGATTTGCATTTTAAGGTACCTATCACTCTGCAGCAAAGCCAGGCAGAAAATAGCTGCTTCCAGAAAACAGTTTGTCATTTAACGGCACTGTAATAGAAATCATGCTCTCTCCCTTTATCTTCTATAACAAAATCAAATGTTCCACAAATATTTTTGCTAATATAGAAGATGTTCACATATTATGGAAAAAAGAGCATGAAAGATTCTAGAATATGATTACACTGATGTCTAGAGACCAAGAAAACTACTTCACCTGAACACTGTTAACATATGTGGCATTACTGAGTTTAAAGATTCCTTGCTGCTCCAGGTAAGCCACCAGAAATCTGGCTTATATTGGATTTCTTGTTTCTAATAGCTTTCAGTGGTACATTTTGTTACTTTATCAGTTAGGAGTTAATTAATTCTTTGAAACTACAGGGTTAACAAAGAGTATAATTCTGTTTTGTGAATAGGAATATTATATTAATCAGATTTATCCCATTGCACATGAAAAATATGAGATAAGTCTATGTGAACAGAATAGGGATAGAACTGCAAAAGAGAGGCTAAAAAAGGCAACTTAATATCCCTCTCTGTCAATGGCAAAAATTATTTTATTACTTTACCACAAGTTTAGAAATAGCAGCCAGCTAAGGGAACTATTAGCATACAGCCTCAGGTTCCCACAGTTGATCAGTGGGCCACTTAAGTGTTTGGCTGGTTTTTTCCTCTCTGATTTTCTCTTTCTATTGCTTTCAATTGATATTATTGCTCTTCCTCATGGCCAGAATCACGTCTCTGACCTGTAAAACATTAATTAAAACCAATGGTCTTCTTTCTTACTGAAGGGTATATTATCTCTTTGATTCACACATATTAGCTCTATTAATTAACAGCAAATATTATGGGCGAGAGTGTATATTATACGATACTTATAAAATAACAGTGTTGTCAAAATTAAACTAAGCTTGAATTTCCTGATAAGGCAAGAGGAAAGATGCTATTTATTTTTTAACAAGACTCAGGAGAAGTTATATGCATTTTATAGGGTAACTGGGCACACAAAAGTTATTGCAGTTTAAATACATATATATATATATAACATATATATATATTCCAATTTTATTTGCCTCTCCAATTATACATCACTCAAATACTTTCAGGGGTGATTGATTTTGAGCAGCATAGGACTCAGTGTTTGCAGACTTTTAAATTATTGTAGAAGAAAGTTGTAACATAAATTTGCTTTTTAATATTAAAATCACATAATTTTTCTAATAATGAAATCACATTTTTGGACCCCTCAAAGAGAAAAGTAGGAGACTTCTGTGTACACAGCTGTATCACAGGAAATGCAAACATATTTTCATTTTATCTTGGGAGGTTGTTTGTTAGTGGCTTGCAATATATTTATGGTGACCATATTCTTACTTTGAAAAAAGTTTTCAGAGCAAATTGAGTCAACTTGTAAAATTCTGTCACTTATGGAATCCATTTACTTGTTTTTTAAACTAATAAAATGCCTTTATCTAAATAATTGGAATGAGGATAAAATGGTTAGCATGCTTAGCATTCATGGTGATGGACATTGTCACCTTTATCACTGTGGAAGCATCTAGATCAGAGTTGAGCTAAAAAAGTAAAGTGCTATGTGTTGTTTATACATAAAATCCCATCCTAGGGCATTCAGCAGGGAGGAGCTTCCTGTGTTCATAGGCTGTTAAGTAACCACTGAATAAAATGAGATAGAATGCAAAGAAGCAAGAATCACAACCAAGGCTACCCTCCCTTACAGCATTAAGATCTTCTTTCTTACCAGTATCCACAAATCCTGAATGCTTTACTGCAGTCTGTCTTGGCTCCAGCAGGTTCATAGGTCAATGTTTGTTTCTGAAACTTCATTCCACATCTAAGAGTGTTATAACTATGAAGCATTCAACTTACTACAAAATTCAAAGTCATAGATTCAGGAGACTGGATGTGTAGTCCTGAGACAGATGCTAAAAGCCATGCAGGAGATGGAGCTCTGGTCAGAGCACTAGTTGTTAGAAATCCCAAAGTTTACATCTATTGACAGATTTCACAGAATCTTTTAGGTTGGAAAAGACCTGCAAGATAATCAAGTCCAACCTTTGATCAACCTCCACCTTGTCAACTAGACCATAACACTAAGTGCCATATCCAGATGTCCAGTAATTTCTTAAACACCTCAAGGGATGCTGACTCCAACACATCCAATGACTGACAACGTTGTCCTGTCTTTCCCTTCTTTCAGAAAATGCACTGTGTGAAACTAGGAACAAAAGTTGACCTTGGAAATCCCTCTTCAAGAGCTTCACTCCTAAATTTTGAGTTCAAAATTGCCAACTACTCTTTGATACTTCTAACATTTTCAAATTCAAGTTCATCAAAGGCAAAAAAAAAATACCTTAAGACTGCAAATAATTAGCAAATAAGCACTTTCCAAAATACATGTTGGGGGAAAAAAAAAGAAATAGTGTTCTCAATCATGTCTGAGTGAGCACAAGGTTACCTCAGCAGACTATAGATGTTATGAAAATTGAAAAAGATCTTAACATGGATATTGATATTCTTAGAGATAGAGATATAGATAGCAATAGAGACAAAACTTAGTTTTATATAGTTGAATTTCAAACTGCATTTATTTACCAAACTTGAATTTTAATTTAGTCAAAACAAAAGGGTACATGACTGGATAAAATTTCAATAATGAGCCTGCTGTCTGTAAAAATATTAGAGCTTTTGCAACTCTTTCTGCACTCAGTAATAAGTGTAGATGTATTATAGCTTGAACTATAAATAGTTACAGGCAATCAGACATTAGCAAGGCACTTGACATTGCTAACTATTCAAAAATATTGACATTTTATTACTGTGAAAGAAAATCAGGAGTCAAGTGAGAGACTGGTGCTATTCTGATGATATTGTGAAGGATAGGACAGGTAACAGTTTGAGTAAAGTGTTTCTAAAGCTCACCTCATTAATATATTAAAATATTTCGCATTAAACATCAAAACATTACACTTTCTAAGACATTTAGTTGTGACTGTAATTATAGTGATTGTTTTCTTTTTTTTTAGAATTAGTTTTTGAAGACTAATAGCTTGACTAAATCAATCTGCAGTATAACTGTTCCAATTTTTCTGTATCACAATAAGGCATAAGCTTTGATAATTTTTCTTAATTTCTTCTTTTTTTTTAACATTTAAAGTATTTTTAATTAGCAGTTGTTCATGCTACTGTCTCTATTTTCATATGAGTTCTGTTTTAAGAGATGAAATGCAGACTCTATCAATGTAAAATTTGAGTTCCTTACTGGCTTTTTCACAAGCCAGTAAGCAACTCAATTTATGAGACACCTAGAACACTTAATTAAAACATCTAGCCTCTGTCTTATGTTGAAATTTTAGAGATTTAATCTTCGTAAAGTTTATCCACCACACAGAAGAGGGAAGTGCCTTTGAATGTCTCCAGAAAAGAAAAAAAAGAAAAAAAAGAAAAAAAAATCACGTTTGTTTTAACACAGCATCTAGTATGTTTGCTTAAATTTAGCAGATTAGGTGCCTGAGGGAGGGTGGGGGGGGATAAAAAGTTTGATAATTTTGTGCAAACAGTATTGACAATAAGGTTTCAACTGTGTTGAGTTTGGAAGTCTATGATGCCTGTGAAATTTTTGCTAGCCTACACTATTGGAATTACCAAGGCTTTAAACAAGATTGTCCTAAAATAAAAGAGAATCTTAGCATAAATTTCACTGTATTATAGATCAGACTGCTATTATGTCTTATTTAGACCTAGCTAAACAAATCCATTCATGTATTTGAATTTTCATTAGCCAAAATTAAATGCACTCAAACCTGAAGGAAAGGTGAAAAACATCACAAAAATTGAGCCACTTAAAATCATTTGAAGCAATTAAATATGAGTAATGTTTAAAACAAACCCATTGTGCTTTGAACCTGATTCTGGTCTGATCAACTGCTATGTAAAAAATTTGTGTGCACTTTAATTTTGTTTAGTTACGTTGATTGTGGCATTATATCTTCAGGTTCCAACATCTCACAGGTTGCAGTTGGCAGTGTTTCTTGATTACTAGCCGAAGGATAAAGTCATTTACTAAGGTTGACAAAAAAGCTGTCAAAGCCATACTCTACAACTTAATGCTTGTTAGTTTGCCTGTTTGTTTTTATCCTGTGTCTGCAGGTGACTACAACACTACTAACACTCAAGGACTTTCCTATTTCTTCTCCAGCACTAATAATGTAATCCCAATTATTTGGGTTTTCATGTTAGGAAATAAAATTATAAACTTATATCATTTTCTTCTGGCCATGTTTAAGCTGAGATAGGGTTAATCTTCTTAGTAGTCAGTACAGTAGTGTACAGTTTTGGATTCAGTATGAGAATAATGTTGATAATACACCCATGTTTTGGTTTTTGCTAAACTGTGCTTACCCTAAGTCATGGAATTTTCCGGTTCCCATACTCTGCCAGTGAGCAAAGCCACAAAGAGCTTTGGTGGGGAGCATGGCGAGAAAAGCTGACCTGAACTGGCCAAAGTTCAGGTCATACCAGAATGTCATGTTGGGTCTCTAAACTGTGGAGAGTTGGCTGGCAGCTGCCAATTGCTTGGAGACTGGCAGAGTATTGGTGGTGAGCAATTGTTTTGTGCATCACTTGGTTTTCTCAGGTTTTTTTCCTCTCTGACTCCTATTATTGCTGTTATTGTTATTGTTGTTATTAGTTGTAGTAATAATAATAAATAATAATGATAAATATCGTTGTAGTATTATTTTAATTTATTTAAATTATTAAAGTGTCCTATCTGAACCCATGAGTCTTACCTTTTTCCTATTATCCTTCTCTACACCACCAGGGGAAGAACGGAAGAGGAGTGAGAGAACAACTGAGTACTGGTTAGTTAACAGCTGGGTTTAAGCCTTGACAGTCCTGGTTGTCCCTCTTTTCCACCTCACTTGAGTCAGGGCCCTCTAGAACTGGTCATAGGATTCTCCACTTCTTTCTCGTAGAAACAGATTAAAATTCATTCCCATAGGATCAGGAGCAAAATCAGCCCTTCCAATCTGTCTGGGAAACTGACCACTGGAGACTGGAGCAGCAACTTTCCTGGAAGAACACCCATCTGCAATTGTTTTCCTTTGCTATTCAAGTCCTTGTGCCTCTAGGTCAAGGTAGGTTTCCCATCTCTCCTCCCAAGGTCCTCTCTGTGATCCTGCAGGTAAAAGCACAGGACACCTCATGGTGTGTGCTTCCTATATCCTCTTTCTCAAGCAAGAGAAAGAGGATAGCTCTCTGGTAGCTGAGATGCTGGTCCATACAGGTGGGGAGTAGGATCTATCCTCTGCAAATTGCTGGGCCAGTTTCTCCATATCCATAGAGAGGATAGTTTTCTTTCCTCTTTTACATAAATTGGGAATGTTTGCTTTACAAATGTAAAGTTTACCCAGTTAAGAGATTAAACAAGTGTTAAAAGGACACAAGCCCTTGACAACAGGAAATACCAACAAGATGATTGAAATATGTGAAACATAAGGGTCTTCTTCATAACAAGAATAAGGGAATCATTAGAGAATGACACACATGGATACTCAGGATTCAGTCAGGGATACATTCAAAAGAAATACTCTTTGTTTCAAAGGACAAACATGACAAAAACTTAAATATCCATGACAAATTTAGTTGTTGAATGAAAAACTTTAGCAATAGGTAATTTTTCTTCTACTCCTTCGACAAGGGAAAATCTTGATGACAGTCATAAAGACGATCAAGATGACATCCTCCTCTCTGTTGTAAGTAGTTTTATCTAACAGAACAAAATGTTGCATAGAGAAGAGTTAAAAAAATATGGTCTTTAGTTCCAAGCAGACAAGTGCAAGCTTTTCTAAGCAGTACAGAGTATGCATCTGAATTTATTCATCAGTTCCTACTTTCGTTTAGGTGTTTTATGTCTATCTAGCTCACTTTTGAAAGCTTATTATGGCTGGAACTTTCTTCTAAACTGTTTGGGAGTTGAGTATTAATTATGATTTTTGGCAGATGTGTATATATCTACCAGAAGTTATGTGGATTTCTTGTAAAGACTTCCACCAGGTGTGGGATGACTGTCACTCAAATCCCTCTCAACCAGTTTTAGGTTTTAGAGGAGTACAATAAGTGGTGCAAACAGGTTTTTTTACAATAAATTTTCAAGCAGTCCTTCTAATCTTTTTTTGTGTTTTTTTGCCCCTACTTCCTCATTATCTTCATATTTATTGTTGTAAATGGTAAAAAAAGACACCACAGCGTAAGACTACTTTTTAGAAAATATTACAGCAAAAGATCCCCTCATGGTGGATTGTCTGCTGTCTAAGTTTCCGTGAACCTGTGAAATATTTTCTTTTGAAAGCAATAAGAATATTGTTTAATTCCAATTCAAATCATGCTAACTGAACCTTTTTAATTTTTAATTTAGTTATAAGATGTGCCACAGCTAGACACCACAGCATAAGACCACTTTTTAGAAAATATTACAGCAAAAGATCCCCTCATGGTGGATTGTCTGCTGTCTAAGTTTCCGTGAACCTGTGAAATATTTTCTTTTGAAAGCAATAAGAATATTGTTTAATTCCAATTCAAATCATGCTAACTGAACCTTTTTAATTTTTAATTTAGTTATAAGATGTGCCACAGCTAGTGTAGTTTCCTTGGAAACTAATGGATCCAGAAAAAAAAATGTACAAGACTTTATTTTATACACAAAAGATTCTGGGTTTTGCTTACTGATTAATTCTGCGGGCCACTGAAAATGCTTTCAAAGAATTTTATCTTTAAGAAATACTTGAGAAAAAATTTCTCAGACTTTAGTCTTAATACAAAGATGTGAAAGTGTTTATGGAACATTTTTAATCTAACAGTATACCTGCTGATGTAAGTACAAAGAAATTCACAGAAACCTTAACCCTAACCACGCAGAAATGAAAAAATATGTACTAAAACAAGGAAACAAAAAAATTCAGATGGTAAGAAGAAACACTTTTGTTTACTGTGGTACAAATATTCAGAAATATGTATGTATATGGAGATATTTTCAACTACTGCAATTTCTATCTTTTGAGATATTTTGCCAGTATGTGGAAATTGTCCAATGCTAATTTTTTCTGTTTGAAGTAGCTTTAGATAATTTGCTTGTATATTTTTAAAAATATTTCAAAATTATACAGTAAGTGAAATTTTTCACTTAGTGCCTCATATCAAACTCTATTTTCAGCTTCCACAGCCCTCAATATGATTTGTCTGAAGTTTCAGTGGCAGCTTCTCACACCACAGACACAGTGAGAATGGAACAGACATGAGTATTGAGAAGGCGAACACTTGGGTCTGCATGGGCAGGTGCAGCTTGACATGCGTTTGCAGTGCTCACGATCCAGTCTGGCAGGGCATATGCTGGCCATGACTCAGGAGCCATGTGGCTGCATGAGCACTGAGCCTCCTGAGAGGTGGGA
Source organism: Corvus brachyrhynchos (assembly GCF_000691975.1). NCBI lineage: Eukaryota > Metazoa > Chordata > Aves > Passeriformes > Corvidae > Corvus > Corvus brachyrhynchos. Next base: position 4,645,639 of record NW_008237609.1, read on the forward strand.
TTCAGTTTTTGGGACAAACTAGACTGTGAAAATAGTGCTGTGAATTTTCTGGATTGGTACTGGCATATACAGCCACTTCATATGGCAAGCAAAAGAGATGTTGTTTGCTTATACTCCTCTGTTTAAATGTGTATTATTCTTGTTCTGTGGTGATATTTTATATCCCTTCATATTTGTGTATTGACTGAACTTCTGTATTTTGTGATTGTCAGGACTCTTGCTATCTAAATGAGGTTAAATTGCAATTAAACACATAGAAAATCCAGAACAGAGGTGGTGTTGAGAACTATCAATGAGCTGAGGAGGTCATCACACAATTTATTTCTGAACAATCTTTTGTTTTATATGCTTATAAATACAGCCATCCAACTCACAGAAAATACATGGTTTAAAAGTTTTAAGGCTTTTCCAGCGAAGAAAAGAAAAGAAAAGAAAAGAAAAGAAAAGAAAAGAAAAGAAAAGAAAAGAAAAGAAAAGAAAAGAAAAGAAAAGAAAAGAAAAGAAAAGAAAAGAAAAGAAAAGAAAAGAAAAGAAAAGAAAAGAAAAGAAAAGAAAAGAAAAGAAAAGAAAAGAAAAGAAAAGAAAAGAAAAGAAAAGAAAAGAAAAGAAAAGAAAAGAAAAGAAAAGAAAAGAAAAGAAAAGAAAAGAAAAGAAAAGAAAAGAAAAGAAAAGAAAAAGAAAAGAAAAGAAAGCCAGCAAATTCACTGATGTTCTTTATTCGAATTTCCTGATTTTGCAACTACATGTATAACAGTGCATTGTCAATGTAACATATAAATGTCAATGGTTTAATTGCATTTAGATGGATCCTTATCACCTAATCAGGATGATCTCTTAATTTCTTTGGTAGCCTCAGAATGCATTTGGGCATGTCATCAGGCTTCTGAGGAGCCCTAGGAAAATGACAGACTTTCCTTTTTGTTACCAAATGACTCAGAATTCCATTAGTAAAGAAAGTTAGAAGACTTAGCAGCTAGTAGCTGTTCTAGTCCTCAGGCTAATAATGCTTTTTTTCTCAGTTTCTATTATAATGTGGAATCTGCAACCTGTATGCAAAGCAGAATGAATATTTGGGCCACAATCATCTGAGCAGACACATCTTCAGATAATTCTACAACTAACCTACATGTACTCAGGTACCAAAATTCTATAACCCTCACCTCATGACCACCTTCTGGCTCATTGTATGGGATGTACAATTTCTCCAAAAAGAAACTTTGAGTAATTTCAAGAGATACTGTGACTATCTAATAATTATTACCCCTGGGGTTTTTAGATACATTTGGATCACTCAGCCTAAGCAATTGCGTTTTCTTGTTCTTTCTTCATGTATGCAGTGGCTTAGAGTACTTGACTACAATTTATGGACACAAAATAAAATGAAAAATAAATAAAAATATACACTTTTACAATGATTATATTCTCTCTAAAAGAATATTAAGTTGTAGTATTGGTTACTTTTTTTATGTTTTATTTGCTAATTTTTATGTTATGAGCTCTTTACCAGTTCCATTGCTCGTATGTTGGGGTTTTTTTCTGTAATGTTGGAGAGGGACTTGTACAGCATGCAGAGATTCAGATTCAAATTCAGTTTTATGCCTATTTTATTTGATAAATATAAAATACTTTGGCCTGTTGAATGAGCAAAATATTTTCTGCAGTCTTATTTTCCACAAGATTTAATTTTCAATTTTATTTTTTTAATGTATGCTAAAAGCTTTGAACAGAAAGGAGTATATGGTTGCTTTTTCTACTACCTTTAGGTTTTTTACCAGATTCACAGTCCCTGGACATTGAATGTTCTTCCATATAAGTAATTTTTTTCCATTTGCTCTCATAGCTTTTATTAACTCTTTCTTTATAAATTATTTAGTTCTCTGTAAATAAACTTATCTGCCTGCCCAACAACTGTTAAGGATCCTCTTATTCTGTGTACATGAACAAATCACCATGTGATGTTTTTCAAATAAAGATCAGAATGGCATGAATTTAAGCATTATTATTTTATCATTGAGAGATGCAAATAAAATAATAATAATAAATAATAAGAGTTAAAATTTTTGCCATTGAAATAGTTGTTTTAAACTATTTTATACTTTTTATTGACAGATCTGTATGTAAGTAATTAAATTTATTTCATCATTGATGAAATTTACCTCAAAATTACGCTTTGTAAGTAAAGCTCTCTATTAATTTTTTTTTTCTTTTTTTTTTCTTTTTTTTTTTCTTTTTTGTCCAGAATATAATAAGGAACTTACTACTCCAGAATAGGTACATGGATTCATGTATTCATTTCTATAAATACTGCTATTATAAAAGTTCTAAACTGGCCAGACCCACACACAGCAGTGAAAAGTTGTCTGATAAAATGTAATAATAAAATGGAAGTTGAAACCAGCAAAGACAGAGATATATATTTAGGAAAAAAAAAAAAAAAAAAAAAGACAAAATGTATAAGCTCTTATTATGATACAACCAATTCTTCTGTATAAATAAGAGGCCTTAAAAGTAGAAAGATGAGATGTACATAATGATAAAAGAATTTTAAAGAGAAGAAACAAAATTGCTTAAAATTTAATATTATGGAGGATTATGATGCTATCCAAACTTAATTTCTTGAGTCTTTGGAAAAGTATCATAAAATACCCAAATGGAGAACATGCTTAATTTGCCAAGGTCGTTTTCTTTAAGTGCACAAGTAAACTTTACACAATTAGGCAAAATCAAATGAAAGATTCCTGTCTGTCCATAAAGATTCTTTGATATTAAAGGAAAAATAAGTCATATTACACATCTGGAAAAAAGATGGGCATTGTTTGGGGGAGGAGGGTTGACTATTTTTATTTCTTGTTTAAGGATTTTTGGTTTTGCTTTGTCCCCACAAAAGATGACCAAAGTCTCATTGAAATAACAAACAGACTGACAAGAACAAGTTTGACTGAGGAGAAGCGGAGTCATGTCTAGAAATACTTCCCTCTCAACAACATAAATTTCAAATGCCTGAGAAACTATTGGGATAAAGCATATAGGAAAGAGTCTGGTTTGTTTACATAAAACAGTTAAATTAACAATGGATCAATTGATTAACTATTGCAGTGTTTCATAAACAATCATCAAACTACCTCTGGGTCTGCAAGGTCAAAGTAGACATACTAAATATAGTAAGTGCTGCCTTGTCAAAGAAAATGAAAGAAGAATGCTTTGCTTCACCCTTAAAACAACTAAAGGCTGAGAAATTTTAAATGTAAACATTTAATTTTAGATGTAAAGATTTTGAGAGCTACAGATTAATATTGCAGAGATGGACAGCTTCGTATTTGTAATGTGTTATTTCCTTCAGGGTATTAGATTTTATTGCTGATGAGATGAAGCCAGATGAAGGATCATAACCAATAACACGGATGGACTTTTGTTCTGAAATTTTTCTCAATAGAGCATTTAAGAAACTAAAATACATAATTTTTTAAGTCTTTCAAAGACATAAAGCGCTGAAGAATTTTTATATCCATAAAAGTCTTGCTGTACATTTCATGTACACTTTATGGTGTTCCTCTTATTCAACTGTCCTTTATAATATTTCACTTCTAAAATTATATTTTCTTAGGTCTATGCCTTTAATTCTTCATAGATAAATATTTAAATAATTACCACTTTTTTACAGGGTGTATCCTGCAAATTATTGTAGTGATTCTCCAGACATCATGTCAAAGTGTACTTAATTTTCTTTAACAATATTTCCAGTTTATCTCTGTAATGCAAATACATCCCATTAAGAAGAATTTCTTGTAGACATTTGAAGCAATTAAATGATCATAAGTATTCACCCGTCAGTTAAGGATAGCTTCTTAACCTTTGCTCTCATAATCCTTAATTTGGTAAAATATCATTCTGCAATTTTCTATAGACATTTTTTTTCCTTTCCACTGCTTCAGGGATGATTTTCTCAGTATTTCCATTTCAAATTAAACATTAATATAATATTAGTAACAAAACAATATCACATACATTAGAGGGAGATGTGGATGAAAAAAAAATAATCTTATGAAATTGCTGGGCCATAGTTTGTAGGCTTCCTTATGGCTTTCACGGACAACTTTTTTAGAAATAAATCATTGTATTGGTACATATGCTTAGTGCCCCTTAATCATTCTTTGATACCTTTCCTGTCTCCTTATTGCCCTGCAGTTTTTGAGGGACAACACGAATGTGTGCGCAGCCCAAAAGAAAATTTGATGGATTATTTCTGCTTCTTACTCCGATGAGTAGTACTGCTGCTAACAAGCTCTCCCAAATTTTTAAACACCTACACTCAGACTTGCTGAACAGAAAGCCAAGGGAGAAATTGTCATCTGGGGAAGAAGGGAAGGGAAGGGAAGGGAAGGGAAGGGAAGGGAAGGGAAGGGAAGGGAAGGGAAGGGAAGGGAAAGAATATAATATAATTACATAGAAGCAGAAGCAGTTAGCATTGTTCTTTTACAGTGGTCACATTTGGCATTGGAATTACCTTCATGTTAGAAGTGAAAGACACCCTGTTACAGGGTCAAAGGGCATTGGGAATACACAGATTTTAAGATACATGAATGGTAAGGTGTGAAAACAAGTACATACTTTTAATAATTAAAGCCATTTTAGATTATCTCTGCATACGTATATTGTTTGACATTCATGAATGAAATCCAGAAAAATATTCAAGTTCTCATAAATTTTAACTTCTCTTACTATATCTATATACATTTTAAATAAGATTTTTTATCTTTTCAGCCATCAATAATATACCATTAATTTTTTTTCTATTATCAGTAGCACAGTTTTGATTCTATACTTTTAATGCTTTTTTTGTTTAAATCGATAGAATACATTAAAAATATTTCATGAATTTCTCTTCCTGAAATTACAAAAAATAAAGACATTAGGAAAACTTCCTTATTTTTCATTGTAAAAAAATCAAGATCAAATCCACTACAAAGTAAAGGGTTCTATTGTCTTGAAAATGGTTTAGAAATCTTTCAAAAAAGGAAAGAATTTAAATACCTGTAAATCAACTTTATTTACCTCCATGAATGAGGACTCTCAGCTTGAAAAACAACAGCCAAACACACTGTATTTTTGAGATGCAGCTTTATATATGCGTTTGCATATTCTTCATATTCCTTCTACTCTCTTTGTCCTTTTCTGATTGTCATTGTTGAATTAGAGCTGACACTTTGACTGCCACATGTAAAGCATACATTTTCCAAGTGTGCAAGTGGAAACCAGATCCATGGAGTGGCAGTAATGACTGCCTTACCTGCAATTGTGACTTACAAGATCACAATTCAAATGCAGTGGAAAGAATCTGTAGGTCCTCCATTCCCAGTGCAGGAGCAAGTAAATTCTTAAGCTACTTCATGTTGTTCATTGGTACAAAAATGAAGCACATAACTTTTCTCCAAAAGTCAGTCAGTCAATCCTTCTGACAAACTTGAGCTCTAGAAAATTCTCCATTTATTTTTAATTCATGGAATATGCTATTCTGCTTCTCAGAGTATTCTGTCTTACAAGGGCTCACAACTGAAAAATCATAGCTTGGTGAGAAACAATGTATGGATGGAGCAGAAAACAAAATATGAAGCATGAAATGGAAATGTCAGCTGGAAACTACCAACCATCTCTTAGCATTGCTTGTTTTTAACTAGAAAGAGATTTACCAATTAGCATGTCACAGTCTGTCATTTTCTTTGGGGCTCCATAACTGTACTTTCTGTCTTCAGAGTAGAAGTTGTTAATTCTCTTTTACTTTGTATGTCTCTGTAAACGTCAGATATAGTTTGTTATTCTATCAAAGTATTGGCATGCAAATTGGTGAGAAATGATGTGTGATCATTTCAAATCGATTATAATACAAATCACACTAGTCTCACTTTAAAAAAATGACAGAAGTAGGAGTTCAAATCCATGCTAATCACTTTTATCCAAATGGTTGTCAGTTTTTGTATATTAAAGGCTTCTTCAAAACACTCTCGTTATAGAAAGAATTTTCTAGAGAGCACTTCTAAAAAGTTGTAGGCGCATTTTTTCAATTACTTACAAAATTTTTTTCATCATTAAAGTGTAAATAAGATCTGTAATGCTATGAATAACTTATTTTCCAATGAGAAAAGAAACAGCCAACATTACCAGCAATTTTCACGAGTATAAAAGCAGCACCTGAACCTATATTCTATCTGACCCAAGAGAAAAGAAGGGAATAAGTAAGGGAGAAAAGCCAAACCAAGGCAACACAAGGCATGGAAGAAAGATGAAGTCATACATTTCTGAACAGAAGAAGCTAATACAAATCTTGATGAAAAGTGTGTGGTCAGAATTAGTTAGTTTATCATATCTTGCTTCAGATGAAAGCAGCAGTCATTTCTGTGCCAAGCATCATGCTACAATGTACTGTCATAGTATTCTTAGCATCATTCTTTTTGCTTTTAATTTCTGCACTTTTGAAGAGCAGTTCTTACTAGGACATTCTGGGTTTAAGTAAATTAAGATTCAAATTCTTTTTCATTCAATCATTTTCCATGACATCAGGAATTTATTTCAGAGACAGCTATGCAGGAAGACTTCAAACTTGACTACAACTTCAGATATCTAGATCAAACTGTAAAACCTCAACTAGTAACCAATAATGAGGGTACTTGGGTTTTAGTAATAGCAGATCCCTGGACTAAGTGCTGAGAGTCTACAGGCATGATTCCTTGGAAGGAAGTTTGACCATTTAAAAATTAGCTCCCCCTGTAGTCAACAGGGCCCCACAGAAGTTAAGAATTCAAGCTGTGAAGGTATCTGTTTTGATAGATATTTGAGGGTGGCATTTATAATAATTTTGGAGATTATATAAATTTTTTGACACTGAAAATAAAGAGAACTTAGGTAATGTTGAAAGCAGGATGAATCCCACTTCTGTTGCTCAAATTCATGTAGCACCCCCCCACACACACACAAAGATCAATGATGTATCGAAAACAAAGTGCAGATTGAAAAAAAAAGCCAAACAAAGCAATTTTCCCATTTTTCACTAGATAGCCTAGAGAAGACTAAACTTATTTACTGAGAAATCTTTTTTCTCCTTAAATGTTTTTCAATCTTTTTTTCCTCCCTAGAACAGCTCATTTATCATTACCTTTCACTGCTTTCAGGCTGACCAATAGAGCCATTCAGCTAAAAGAAATCATAGAATCATAAAATCATGGAATGGTTTGGGTTGTAAGGGACTTTAAATATTATCTAGTTCCAATCTCCCTGCTGTGAGCAGGAGCACCTTCCACTAGACCTGAGTATTCAAAGCCCCATCCAACCTGGCCTTGAACCCTTCTGGGGATGGGGTATCCACAGCCTCTCTAGGCAACCTGTTCTAGTGCCACAACCCTCACTGAGAATTTCTTCATAATATTGAATCCAAATAATTAAACATCTTTTATGTGTCTTACAACATTTAGTCAGCAACTAATTGCTATTTGTGTTTACATATTATGAGATTGTGGGAAACCTATATTTGTTTAGCAAAGTTATAGCAAAGGTAATCTGTCTTTCCTCATTCATTTGAAAATTTAAATTTTCAAAAATATGAGAAGAACTTAGCACAAGAGAAGTCTTTATAATTCTATTGCACTGGGCCAGTAGAAGGATTCTCTTTCTCTTTTTTTATCACCTGGATATTTTGCTATGAGTGTCCATAGTGAATCCTGAATATCAACACTGTCAAATCTTACATATCCACTATCAGAATATTTCTACACTGTCAAAAATTTCCTACATGTCTTCTTTTTGTCATATGTGTCTTTAAGAAAATGGAAGACAAAACAGAAACTGGAGGACAGCACAGTGATGTGCATCTGATCTACCCTAAACAGAGATGTCCTCTCTTTCTGTTCCACATTCATGCACATTACCTGAACAGAAGCCTGATTATAAATTGGTGTATCTCAGCAAAGGCATAAGATAAACAACCCACAAACAAGCACATGAACTTCTCTTCTCAGAACTCCCTTCAGCTTTCAGGCATATGGATTGCCTTTGCTTTTCTTCATTTGTTTTTCATTTATTTTGTGAAGGTGGTCATAACTTTTTATTATTTAAAATTTTATTATTTATTTTTTCCTTTCTAATGGATCATCACAAGTAAAAGCTGCAGCCTGAAGTAAAATATTATGTTTGTTGTCCACTCATGAGTACAAAGCAATACTACTGTAAAGCTAAAAGCAGAGTCTAGCTAATAGCTAGGGATACGAAAAAAATTATCTTGCCAGACAGCATTTGAAAGTGTTTTCAGAAGTGTCAGATATTAAATTCATAGCTCAGACAAAAGATTCTGTATGAACATTAGAAAGGATTCTGCTTCTTCAAAATACAAGTCAATAGTGAAATTCCATAGCATAGGGATAGAACATTTATATAATAAAAAATATATTCATGTTAATATATCATTATTGCAATTAAGCATAGTGTTGTAGAACAGCAATAAAATTGTTGAATCACTGAATGAATCAGTCCACGAAGATGTATCAGACAACAATGCTTGGAGACAAATGATTATTACTGGGTGCAGTGTCTCTTGAATGCAGAATTTAGCCACTAATGATCATTACTATCCATTTTAGACTATATACACCACTTCAAATGCCCAACATATAAACTGGTTAAATATGACATTTAAAAAAACCCACCACTTTATCTAAATTCCGCATAGATTTTTTTCCCATGGGAAATGAGTAAATTATATCTCTGATAGACAAATCTGTCCTCCCCATGATTTAGAAAGCCAATGAAGACAACTTAAATATGAATATGTCACAGCCAAGGAGGAAAAAAGTCACTATTTAACAGAACTGTAAATATTTCTGCCTTTACAAGCAATTTGTGTATATACCAGCAAGCAATATCCTCTAGTAAGTTTGTCAAAAATGCCTAAAATAAATATACTGGGTTTGCTGACATTTGTCCAGATTAAATTAATTAGTTCGGTACACACCTGATTACATTATGTATAAATATATAGAAAAATACAAAGAAAAATAATTTTCCCCTTTTATTCTTTGGATTGTTAACATCAGGCTAAAAAAAGAGGCAGTGCCAGATTTTTTAACTTTTATGAACTTTAAACTTAATAAATTATTTTGGTCTTCCTATTGACATAAGGTGATGACCCACCCCTTAAGAGTGGGTTGTCACACATAATGTCAAGATAAATAGATAAGGCACAGTTAAACACTGATTTTTCAAGTTGTCTATTAGTAATTACTTCATGAAGTGTGAAGATTTCCTGTGAAAATAATTATCATAATTCTCTTGTAGGCCTGAGATAGCACAGTGAGTTAGTGTCCTACTTTGGTGCTAAACATGAATTTGAGAAGAGCAAGTTTTACATCCAGGCAATGGATGAAGCCTTCGTAGCCGATGGCTTTGTTGCTGTTTACTTAATTCTTTGAAGGCATTTATTTTATGTTTCCTTTATTTTCTTTGAGATTTGTTCTCTAAAAAATAGCATCACCTAGTCAGGCTACAGACAATACACTATTACAACCAAATAATTACAAATAAATTTATAAACTTTTATACTATATATAAACTTTTAAACTATATATAACTTTTAAATTTTTCATTCAAAGTCAGATTATTTTAAGTTAAATGCCACTTCTTATGTCAGGGAATCATGTAACTTCATATTTTTTGCTTATTAAAACAAGCCTCTCAACAATTATTTCAAATGAAAGACAGTATTTTATCACAGTATTCCATAAACAAAATCATCAGTATATATAGTACAGCTATAATAATGTTTAATTATACTAACTTCATGTGAAATGTATTACAGTTATGACAAAGAAATATCTTAGTGTTCCTGGTCAACTGCATTCTATTAATATTTCAAAAGATGCACATATACCACTTTTGGAGCCATTACACTTCCTAAAATTTTAATAAACTCCACGTAAGCAGAAGCCAAGTTTTTATTTTGCAAATCGGATAGAATACACTCAATCATCATAGATAAAGTATAGTTAATTGCTTCAAGAACTCCTGACATGGTTGTTCCGTTTGGGTAATTTTGTTTTAAAAGGTGGAAGAACGTATTGTCAACTATGACATGAAATCAATTATGATATTGAAATAAACATGAGTGTAAAAAAACCAATTTTTGCTCCACCATGTAGCTTAGAGAACTTGTCCATGATCTATTCAAAAAGATCAAAAGGCAATTTCCAGGTCAGAAGAAAGCTCCCTAACCTCCAGACTACAGGGAGGGCAGGAGGAAGAAGGAGAAGCAGTACATTTCACCTGACTACTATACAGTTGATCAAGAAATGGGGATGACATTCATGGAAACAGAATAGATTTGAGAAAGAGGTTATTTTCTCTTTTAGTGATGATCAATTTACAGAAAAGAATTTCATACCTACATATACCACACATATGACTTATTTTTTTTACTTTTTTCAGAAAGCAAACAAACCAAATCCTTAAATTTTGCAGTTAGTGTAATTAATCTTAAATTTTTTGTTATTAATTTTTTATTTCCCTGCCCCCCCACCCCCACACCCCCTGTCCTCCTACCCGCCACCCCCTCTACCCCAGCCCCCACACAACATTAAGTAACAGGAATGTTACTATAAATCTCTCTATACTATGATGAAACAGGCAGGGATAAGAACAGAGCTGCAACAAAAGAAACTATTTTGTAGCACTTGGTCAGATACAGAAATTTTAAAACAGAGAGCTAAATTCTTTGAAATCATGGCAATTTGGATTTGTGCAGAACATTACTTCAGTTGACTTCATGGATCATCCTAAAACTTGCAAAATCAATAGATTTTCAGCTGAGTTCAAAGGCATTGGGATATCTTCTTGAAACTTCAAAGACTATGAAGTGTCATAGCCCCAAGCAGAGAAATATTACTAAGAAATATTAATATTGTGATTACATATATAAAGTACCGTGTCATGTTAGCATACTTAAAACACAGTGGATAAACTACTGCTGTTACTTCACCCACATCGTGAATTAACTAACAAGGAACCAGAGCACTTTATCTGGATTGGGAAAATTACCAGAAAACTGACTAGATCAGCACAGCTTTTGGATTATTATCCACTCCTAATGTTTTATATAGGTACAAACAACATTGCAAGATGAAGTCCAAGGTCCCTCAAGTGAAATTTTAGGGCACTGGGAAGAATATTGTTTTAAAAGTAAATAATTGTAAATTGTTAATGACGTGAGAAAAATGCTGACAAATGTAGCACCTGCAAGTAGCTAAACATCTGGATAGTTAGGATTATATAATTAAACAGCTTTTTTGTTTACCTTCCCTTTATTCTTAACTGCATAGAACATGAAAATTAAAGCAGTTGAATTTTATCGATTCAAATATCTTTTATAAAATTTCGTAGCTTTAGTTTCTTGATTTCTGCTCGCTTCTGTTTTCAAATGGATACATTCTATCTCTCAAACTTTTTTTGGCTGAAATAATTTTAATTTTGTTGTGGATATCAGATGCCTGCATTATTAATTAAGAAATTCATTAATAATTTAGCTTGTAAGTTGCAGGGGAAAAAAAAAGCTCAATTCACTTGGCTTGAAAGAAATCAGGAGAGAAGTAGTCTATCAATTTATTAACAACATGCAATTAACCAGCAGTCATTGAACCACACATTCAGGATCAATATCCTAAAAACCTTTCTACAACTCATTGTAGAATTTCTAATCCCTGACCCAGAATCACACTGCAAACCCACTTCTGACTGGGGTAGCTGTGGGTGCTGGTTTTTTATGCATTGTTGATGATCCCCATCCCTCACTAATGTACTCAACAGTGTGACAGCAGCCCATGGTGCCAGACACGTACACCTGAAATGTGGGTCCTCATGAATCACCCCACTAGCTGAAGTGCGGCTGCTCACTGCAGCTTTCAGGAAGACTGCTGTGCCCAGCCTGGACAGAAGCTGAAGTGTCACAGGGTGACTTCTGGCAGTGTCAAAACGGTTTTGACTGCTGCTCAGACACCCTCTTCTCTGCGGGTCCCCTGTGCGCTTCAGAAATAAAGCTTGAGAATATATGGGAAATACTGGGAACTTTAAGTGTCTCCAGTAACCTCTGTTTTGGCAGCTATTTTGTCCCTCAAGTCCTTATTTCTCCTCATTGATTGTTAGGGAATTCTGGTTGTTTATCACTACTTTTGATCAAACAAATCCCATTAGCATAAATTTGCCTATAGTGTTATGTTTTTATGCTTTAGAAGGACAAGACTTTGAAGTTTCAGATCTCTTCTAAACACCCAGCCTGAATAGGAATAGAAACAATACCTTGTGGAGCACTGTGTGTTGCACTGTAAGTAGAGGAAAGAGATTTATAAACATGTTTTTTCTGGTATGATGAAAAAATCTTTTTCACTTTGTAAATATAATAACTTAATGTTTATATTTGCAAAATTTTTCTCCTTTGTCTGGCTATTCTGAATTTTCATTTAAAGATTCAAAGTTGTTTGGTTAGTAAGACCAAATTTCTACCCTACTTCTGAAAGATACATTTTATCATTGACTTTTGTCACTTCTTCCCTGGCAAAATAAAGACATGATCCAAAGTTTGAGCAATTCTGGCTACATTTGTGCTTGTGAGAGTGATTCTTTTTCCCAAGGTGAAATGGTGCAGAGGTGCTAGACTGTGGAGAGTGTATATCCTATGAACTATGAAATCAACATATCTCTTTGACTCAGAAATTAAAGTGAGTTTTTTGTATCCTAAAAAATCAATCTTTATTCTATGTGAGGCCATGGATTTTGATTCTTCATGTGCTGTTAGAGCATGTGTATTTAATAGAGCTGGGACAGAGCTGGATTGACTATGTGGGGTGTGTAAGGAACTCATCCTTATAGAGCCCTGCCTATACACTGACTTGGGATCTTACACGTACCCTGGACCCTGTATACATTGGCCTGACAACCTGCTCCCAGCTGTTGGCTGAACCTACTTACCAGCACTAGACCTGCTCTGCTCTTGTTTTTCAGGAAGACGTGTGGATCTGTGTCTCTGACACTGAGGGCATTGCCCTGCCTGTCATCCTTGGCCTCCAGCTCTACATCCCTTCAGGAACAGGCCACTGTTTCTGCCCCCTGACCATCTGCAAAAGGATTTGCAAGCCTGGAGGTTGAACTGTGAAGACTCATCACAGTCAGTGTTTACTAGAACATCTTATAATAATTAAGCTGTTTTTCTTTTTATTGAGCTGCTATTGTTCATAGAAATGACATTACACAGTAACTCTGACTGCTTCACTGCTCACACCCCCTCTCACCCACAGAAATAGGTCTGGATCATCAGCTGAGAGCCCAACCCCAACAGTTTACTCAGGTGCCAAGGGTCACAGAGATGTGTCACTACTTTCTTTCTAAGTGGTTGGAAAATACCTCTATAAGTCTTACGTTTTACCAGGCATATCTAGGAACCTGTAGTCTCTGTCTACATGTAGAGCTGTTGCCTCTTGGATGTGGTTAGAACTATAGAACATTTTGCTGAAGCAGATGTATGTTAGCGGCCTTGAACACATTCAGCTGCTCCTGCCATTCTGACTTTGTCATTTCTTGCAGCTTCAAAAGGACTGACAGTTTCTGGAGCTATTCATTTCCTGGGAGACTTTCAGAAATTATCCCTCAGCACATATCTTTTCTTTTTCTGCAGCCTGCTCTTTTTTGGTAACTGTTTCTCCATAAGCATTCAGAAGCACACAGATTTTCATCTAATGGATCTATCTAACAAAACTTTTCTTTGGTACGTGGACACATGATATCAATGCCTGTGCAATGAAAAATGAAAAAAAAAAGAAACGGAAAAAAAAGCTAAACAGCTTTATCTTGGACATGTCTGACGTTCAAAGAAAGCATCTCTCTATCTAACATACTGCTTTTTTATTTTTCAGGCGCTTGAATTAAAAGAGAATATTATTCTTATAAAGCTAGAAAGGTCAGAGACACACTTGATGCTTCAATGCTTCCCTGACAAATATGATCTCCTCAGGGCAAGGGTTTAACTTTTGGAAAATACTTGCACTCTTTTATTAGTAAAATCATCATTCTTTTTACAGTGTGTTTGTGGTCCATACCTTTCATCTCAATGTTAGTTGATTTATTTTGCTAAGCTGCTCTGATATTCTCCATTTCCTGTCCAGCCATGAGAAAAATAGTTTAGACGAAGCTTTCAGTGTAGGACCTTGAATATTTTTTTTATTCACAACTTTGTTGCCATGCCTAGCTGGGCTACTGTTTCAGTGTCATTAAGAGTGAATGTAAATGGATATATGATACAGTAATGAACAAATGAAATGTTTCTTCCTGGGAGGTGTTAAACTTTGTCATATAATGTATTTTGGAAGTATCTGCATTACTTAAGGCATGCTCTTCCATGATACATTTATAGAAGTAGAATTTATTGAAGAGGGATTGTCTGCAGAAATTAAATCAAAATTAAATAAACCCCTTCAAAAATTAATTAACAGATTGGGCAAATGTCCCTTCACCCCCTGAAAAGAAAGGGAGTTTTTTCTTGCAGTTTTAACTTTTAGTGCTCATGTTATTACCATTCTCTTTTCTTGTGTGTATCATGAGAAGAAGGACCATATGAATAAGGTAAGAGAAGTATCAGAAGCATTATTTTGTTCATATAGACTACATAGTGAGCATAGCAAAAATAGAACTACTGTTAAAAATCCTATTGTATTAAAACAATTTTTTTTAAGTTTTTTTTACTTTATTCTTTACATAGGTGAGAGTTGGCCCTGTCTATTCCTTTGCAATACCCAGAAATAATACTTTTATTGCAACAATTTTGCTGATAGACAGTTAAAGATTTTCCATACTGCTTTTCATCCTGGATAATTTGATCACTGTAGGGCATGTTGTACATAATTTTACAAGAATGAAACACAAAAATTTACATGACAGAAAATAATTTTGCCTTAAAAAACTATTAAGAAGAAATAAGACATGGCAAATAACATTCCCTGGTTGTTTATTGAAGGACAGTGAAGCAAACTAAAAAGGAACAATTTATGCGCTTTGGTGCACATTCCTTTCTCAGATACTTTTGGTCACACTGAAGTGAGGCTGAATCAGTGCCCACAGCTTACTCAGTTTTGTGTGGCAGGTCGAACATAGCAGGGGGTGAAATGAATTCATCTTTCTGTCTTCAAGTGAACTAAAAGCAATTTTATTCTTCCCATGTGGTCACTTGAGGTGCTTGTCATGTTCAAGCTAATGATATCAGGCACCCTCAGGTTGTTTAAGTATTCATGAAGTAATTAAATTCTCATTAACATATAAATAAAAGAAAACTGAAAACAAGTTTAGGAGGCACCTAACATCTGTTCTAATGCTTTTAAGTATTAAAATGTGCCACATACAGAAGGAAAAGTGCATTCTGTTCAGGCAAGTATTTTGCATAGATTATTTATAGAAACTGTAATTAAAGTGATTTGGCATATTAAGTAAAATTAACAGCAAAGCATTATTTAGGTAGTTCACATGTCTCTGACACCTAAATATGAAATTTAAATAGCAAAGAGAAAAGTAAAATTAATTTTTGTTTGTTGTGAGATCCAGAGAAAATGATGAAAACAATTGAAAATTTATTCCTTTAGAATTAGAGAAATGCAAAATCTCACTCTGCAGGCATACTTCCAGCTGCTGCTTCAAAATACATTAATTTTTAATAATGAAATGCTACTGACATTTGAAAAAAAACACAAAATAAGTCCAGACTTATAAGTTAACTGTTATGTTTCTTTAAATTGAGTTTAATGCACAGTTCTGTCATACAACTTGAGACCTTAGTTCAGACACAGCCTAGGGCTCTAAAATGAATGTTTCCTTCTAATATTAAGTAATTTACTTCTTCAGATAATTTTTCCCAAGAAAATGTTACTGAAAATATGTTTTACCTATTAACAAAATGTGTGCCCTGTATTCTATACCACATCACTGCAGTTTTCCGTACAACAGAAATAGCCAATAAACTTAAATTATCTTGAACCATAGTTTGAGATTGATAGGCTGAAACAGAGCAAAAGAGATAGAAAAATCTCTGATAGAAGAATCTTCAGAATGCGTTAAAATAACCATTTCATTAGACAGAAACAGCTCTGGAAGAATGCATTTCTGAGAAGTAAATCTTTCAAATATATCTTTCAGGTGAAATATACTGAATTGATTGTGCTCTTTTTGGTTTGTAACAACTTCTGTCTTGTTTTTTTATCATGATCTATATTAAAATGTATTCTGTACCAGTTTAATTTCATTGTGCTCTTATTGACTTAGCTGAAAGTACATAAGATATACGCTTATATTGTCCTAAATTTTAACAGAGCAGAATGTATGACCAGAGAAATTTAACATTTTTTTATTGTTTATGTTCTGTTGTTCATTTCAAAAAGCAGTATTTCATGCCTTATTCCTTGCCTTATTTCATGCCTTTCTCCTTTGTGTGATGCCTACAGAGGGAAACGTATGCCAGTTATGCAATGCGTCTGGTGCATGCTGAAAAGGATATATTGCAAAAAAGGCCACATAGACCTTCCTGAAATAAAAAGATAGACCTATTTTTTTCTGGTTTTAACTGTGGCTGACAAAATCCAAGTAATTTAAAAATAGCTGCAGTGAGTTATTATAGACACAAACAAGTCTTACTCTTTTATAAAGAGTGCTATTCACTACCAGTAACAACATTTACAACCAACACTTGAAAATATTCTCCTCTTTGTTTGGTTCAAAACCTGTTATGAAGTCATATCAGTACCTGTCAGCTGTTAGGATTATCAGAGAATAATATTTCCTTAGGCGTTATAGCACTGAAAGGAAACTATGTATTATTACAACCTAGGAAAAAAAAAAAATGGTCCAAAACCCATGCAGCAATGAAGACACTAACTGAAGCCTGGATAATTGCAATCTTATACTGGTAAAAGCTCATAAAAAATTAATTTGGTAACTCATGAAACAGGAACCGAGACTTGGTTCCTACATGCCTACAGGACAAGGAAATTAAACATTACAAGGCTTGCTTGAGAGAATGTCTGCCCCAGAGCAATTATCTATGCTTACCTTGGAATCCCTACTGATCTTAGATTATCTCACAAAACACATGAGAGAATTCCTGCCTAAACAAACTCTAATCTTTTTATGAACCTGAAATAGGGTGCAAACTGTTGAAGTCTAAGTCTGTATGAATATAAAGCATCAGTATAGGTATAAGCTCTTCAATGTGGGGATGGGTAGTGAGCACACACTTTCATGCAGTACTGGTTCTAAACAAGGGCTCATCTTTTATTACTGTTAGTCAAAAACCTATTTTAGAAATCTTCTTGAATAGACTTTAATTCAAGACTAAGCAGTTCTGGATCTGGGGTGGAGTTGCAATGGAGAAAAGATGGTAGAATTAATAGTTGTTGACCACATTGGGTATATTTCATAAAAATGCTACCTGTATCCTTAAATAAAGACATATTGGTATCTATAAAACAGGGTTTAGCCATAAAGCTGTCAGGAAACAAAACCAAGCCTAGAGAATTTACAACTCTCTCTGGAAAAGGATGTTCTCAGTTGTTTCCTATTAAACACTCATCTGTCTCTTTAGTGCATCTTCTGCTGCCAGACATTACACTGACCAAAAGTGTAGCCATCAGTAGATCAAACTGATTATGCAATTGTACATGTACTTTGCTAAATTAGCAGAGACAGACCTCAAAGAATCACTTGATCATCTACACTGTACTTGTACGCTGACACACTGTGTTTCTGACAACTGGAAGGTTCTCTAAGGTACATAATTTCCAGTGAAATAGCTTTATGCATGTGAATGAAACTACTCCACCCCACTTCTTCAACATCATGACTTAATAGTTTTTATCACTGAAACTATGCAATTGGTTTATTCCAAAATGGAGCAAGGTGTCAAGGTATAGAAAATGTTCAATATTTCTCCACAAAAGACGGCTTTGGGCACACTTTAAGGACATTATGTTCACATAAACAGTAGTCTTCATGCAGATATCAAGTGCTGAAATAACTTTGAGAATAAAATTTTAACTCAATGAGTTAAGACGTCACAAACTGAGGCAGGGTTAGAGCTCAGCTTTCTGAATTGCTGCTATGACCCTGGAGAAATTAAGGTTCTGTGTCTCCATCTGATCATAATTGAAGAACCTTTTTCCAGTGCACCTTGTTGACTCCTTGTCAGTGAGATTACATCTTCACCCACCTATTTTCATGTTTGGCTCCCAGCTCACCTCCCTTCATGGAACAGGATGCCCTTGCTGCTCCCTCCTGAGACTAGTCTCTTCTCACTGTGTGCAATTCATAACAAAGGTCATTGTTTTGCCCAGTTTGTGGTAGGGAGCACACATTTTCTTTTCTCTACGCCAGAGAAACTTACTCTTTTTACTTTCTTATCATGAGTTTAGCACTCCCTTGAAATTCACGGTAGAATGACAAAACCAAACCCCTGATGCTGGGATCAAATGTATAAAAACTTACACATTGAGAAAATATATTAATTACTTAGAGTTATGGAGACATAGTATTCTTAAAATAAAAACAAACCTGTAAGCAAGATAATTCTTCCTGAAAGGAGTCACTTTTCGCCTGTAGAATGTATAAGCTAATCAGTTAAAGCCAAATACATGTAGGTCATGTTGTTGTCCACATTAGTGATACAAAAAAGCTGACACTCAAAATAAATGTGAGATAATAGAAAACAGTGGAGCACATTCACAAAAAGTGTTTTATTTTAAGTAACAAATTAATTTTTCACCAGTTACCAAATGGAAATCCAATATTGAAGTCTTCAAGTCAAGACATTCTTGGTGCATTCTTGAAAGCGATTTTAAGCTCAAAAACAAAGTGTGAAGATAAATATTAGAGTGATTCTATGACCTACACTATATAGGCAGTCAGAATAAATGATTTAATATTCTCTTCTGGCCTTAGAAGTGGTTCATTTGTCATAATCTGCAAAAAACAGTCGCTTCATAAATTATTTCTGAATTTTAAAAAAGCACTAGATAATTAAACAAGTGCATAGGATAATTAAACAGTATCAGGTAATCTGATCAAGTCTTCTCTCCATTCTGCTTACAAAGATCTAGGATATTAGACTTTCTCACAATTTCAAATAAAATGTAGGTATTTCTCTGATCATGAAAGAAAGGAAAAAGATCATACACTCAGTATTTTTGCAAGTGATTAATGGATTTCCCTACTGGAACACTTATAAATGTTCTTCTTCATTAACCTAAAAAGTCACTGCAGAATAAAATAAGACAATTAAAAAAAAAAATTGTTCATACTTACAGAAGCTTGCTTAATTTCTCCAGTTTCTCCAAGGCTCTAGAAAATATTGCAGTATATTTTCATTAGAAAGCTATTGTATATTAAGAGATACTATAAGATTTATAACCAAAATAGCCCACAAAATATAGCAAAAATTCGAGAAATATAACCATAAAATTAGCTAATGTAAGAGGAACTGTACTTTGGATTTATTTTTTTAGAATGTTACTTTTATGGGAAGAGTGAGGAAAAAAAGCAGAATCAGTAAGAAAAAAAAATCTTTATCTATATCTTGTTTATATTTCTTTGAGATAGTCTGTGAATAAATTTATTAGTTCATTCCCAAGTCTCTACCATTACACAGACTAGTGCTAAAGAGTGAGGCACATAAATGTAAGACAACAGTGAGAGCAGCATCTTTATGATATATGTAATTCTCCAAGAAACCAACCAAAAATAAAAGTCAAGAGTGGTACAGAGTTAGACAGAAATTCATACTTCCTCTTCACTCTTACTAATGGAATTGGCAGAAAATCAAGTCTACACCTTAAGCACACAAATGAAGGAAAAAAATTACATGTAAAATTTTGTTTAGTTAAGGTCACAGAAGCAAAATAATCTGTAAAAAATGTGCTTCTTGTTGATTACTTCCAGTGTGGCAAAAGAGTGGTGAATAACTTTTCTACCAGGAATCTGGCAATTTCTACTTTTCTATCTTTAGTCACAGTTTGTGGTCTTTATTATTTCTTTCTCTGATGAAGGTGAAAAATGTGTTATTTTCTTTTTCAATTTTTTTCAGTTATTTATTTATAAAAACTTAACTAGTCTAGAAATATTCTTTTTAAAATTTAAATAAAGGACTTCTTGTTACATTGTGACTAAGTATCCAGATAAATGGATGGAAGTTGTAGAATATTTTAAGGGAAAAAAATCCTTTAACTTTTGAGTATAAATTATATTTGTTAAAGACCAAACATCCGTTTCCTCAGTTTACCTAGGATAAGTAGGATGGTCATCACTATTTAACTGACAACCTTTCATATTACAAAAATCCCCACTTTCCATGCAGAACACAATCAGTCAAAGTACAGGGACAACACATACTGTCAATGCAGGTTGCTCAGTTTAGGAATTTAAAAAGGTACAAAGATTCTGCTAAAAGCAGACAAAATCATTCTAGGACTAGTCACTGCTTTGCGTCTTCTGGGTGGTTCCAGGAGGTAGTATGGGTTTTATGACTATGAAACAGACTTTTTGTATATACTAAGTTGATCTATATTCCCTGGTATGGATTTTAGAGACAAGTGAATAGATCTTCTTTATCAAGGATGACTTTGATATACCTTTATTATGCTATTTTATTTACTCATTATATTATTATTTTCATATGAATACTTTGGCTATATTGGATTTGTGCTACAGGGATATAAATCATCATCTAACAATCTACAATTTACAATCATTCTTGTAAAGAGATTTTTGCTCTCAAATGTGACAGGAGGGATTTCAAAGTTTACTTCTTTTTTAGGCCAGACCACTAAGTAAAGTTAGAAATCCCACATTTCATTGGTACAAATCATTCCTTTTCTATAAACACTTACTTTCTAATACTTTTTGTCAAATTAATTCTTCAGAATTATAAAATTACTGAAGTTATGGGTACATAGATTCGACTTTCTATTAAAAAAAGAAAAAGATTTCTTGAAAATACTCATACAAAGAGCTACTGAGTACTCTGACAGAAACAGAGGAAATATAAAACTAATTTTCCCATTCTGTTGGAGGATATTTTTAGTTACACTAACAAGCACCTTTACTGTCAGTCTCATCTACAGAGTTAGAACAAAATGTTAATACACATTTATCAATCATAGACTTGATGCATTTCTAGTGGACCAAAGCAAAGTCTTAAAGGAGACTGAAGAGTAGTCTGAAGAGTAGTTTTTTACATAAGGAAAAAATCAGGTCATTTTCCCAACAAGGTACTATGAAATAAAGGTGTCAAAAAATGTGTGCCAACATAAAATTCACTGCAGTCATAACTGGTATGTTAATTTTAGCAACTGTGAATGGTAAGAACCACAATATCTGTTCACTCACTAAACTAAAAGAAAAACAAAACAAAGCAAACAAACTCCACATTTCAACTTGTACTTCTATTTATACCATTCCCAGAACTTCATTCTACCAGTACCTCAGAAGCAGTCAACTTTTCAACTATCGCTAGACTTTTTTACTTCAATATACCACATTCATTTTGGATGCTTGATTCTTTTCTTCTTCTTACTTCTTACATATCCTGGATGGATAAAATTCTAATCAAATGCTGCAGTTATTTATTCCTAATAGGATTTAGCTATTTATATTTTGTTCATTCATTTTCACTTCACCTGCTGTATACCATCAATTAAAGCAAACATTACAAAATTGGAAAACTCAACCAACAGATTCTTTTTTTTTTTTTTTTTTAATGATGAACTATGCTGCCTTTATGGACTATAAACTGTTCAGCACAAGGATGTTTAGTTTACACCTGTTGCAGAAACTTCTGGACTCTTAGCAAAGCACTGATCACATGCATGTCAAATTGCCACAGCACTGACAAGCAGAGAAAGTGTATAATCTAGTATTTAAATAACTTTTAGGCAGATAAATGATGATGTGAATTTAAATCGTCTTGGAGTAAAGTGCTTAGAATGAGGGAGTGCTGCAACCTGGGTGCATATACTATATCTGGCAAATATTCTGTAGCACAGAAGGGTCATTTATGAAATTAAGACTAACGGTAGTAGTTAAATTCTTGAAAAACAAAGCTGTTTTTTTTCTTTAGGAAAAAGAAGTTTAGAATCTAAATAACAACAGAAAAAGGATATTAGTCTCCTATTAATGATATTAATACATTCTCCTTCACTCATAGTTTATGCCAGTATTCTTACATCTTGTACATTTTGCACAGAACACAGCATGTATTTACTGAAATAAATGAAGCTCTATTTTCATGGCATGACTCTTCCCTGGAATTCTGGAGAGAAAAAAGTCAACTATAAACGGTAAAATTAATGATTCTACAAAGAGGGTTTTAAATGAATAGAGTAGGTGTAATTATTTCTATAGCTAATAAAACTATAGTTTTTAAGGAGTTCATTTTTGCAGAACGGATGTAACAATCCCCATGTTTACACTGCTTTGCAGGCAGTCTTTAAAAGGGCTTTTGTGTCTCTCTCCTTCTCTTTTTTCAAGAAAATTTAAAATGTCCTATGTTTGCAGAAGGTTCTGAGTATTATATATGATTAAACCCCTCAGGCTGTAGGAATATCTTCATGGCCCTTCTCTGGACCCACTCCAGCAGGTCCATGTCCTTCTGTTGCTGGGGGTCCCAGAGATGGAGCAGAACTCCAGTTGGTGTCTCATGAGGGTAGAGAAGAGGGGCAGAATCACCTCCCTTAACCTGCTACCACCCTTCTTTTGATGCTGCCCAGGACATGATTGACAGGTTTGTTTCTTTCTTTGTTCCCTTCTTTCCCTTTAAAACCTCCAAAGAAGAATTAAGAGAAGGAGGAAGAGAAAGCAAAAAGGTTGTAGGAAAGGAGGAAGAGAGGGAGGAAGGGAGGGAAACTGACAAGAAGTCAGGGGAGGGGAACAAAATACAATCAGAATTTCCTGATGGATTGGACAAATTCTATATTTATCCCAGTGTCCTACTACCTGTATTTACCTGTAGGATTTTCTGAACATTATGCTAGCAGTGTGGAATCATCTGTCCATACACTTAGTGACACACATTAATTTTTTCCTTGCTTTTTTTTCATTTTTGGGTGAAAGTTTGGGAGGTGTAATATATACCTTGAGAAAAGAGGAGGAAAGTTAAAACAAGCTATTATATTTGTGGAGGATTCTGTTGCCACACAAATAGGAGCCTTCCAGGCATTTGCATTTAAAACACATAGGAAACCAGTGTCTGATTAACTTTGCATATGTTGTAAACATTTCACATTATCTCCCTTTCTGACTTCTCAGAAATGCACAACACCTGGAGAGAAATATTGAATTATAAACCAGGAATTTCAGCAGAATCCTAATCAGATTCTAATGTGATATATTTTATAAGTTCTAAAATTTTTCATTTTATATTTATTAAATTATTGGCTTTTTTACTTTTTTTTTTTTCCATTTCCACATAACACATTGGAACACTATTCATTGTATAGAAAAGAAAGCTGCAAAGAACTAACAAGCCAAGTGCACAGAAGCCAAAGAGTCATTTCCCTGGCAAGGGAGATCATGCAAGAGTGTTTGGAACAGCTCCTTCTTCCTGCTCATGTTTTTCTTTTTTGTTTAATGGTTTTCCAGTCAAAGAACTGAATGATAAGTAGCTGGCTTGAATTTTTTTAAGAGCTCTATGACAGCAACGGTGAAAGCTTTATTTCTGTGTGACCGTAATCACAAAAAGTCCTTCAGTATTTGGACTGTAATAGAAATAGCTATTGCTACAAGGTATTTTAAACCCAGTATTATTAAGTGCACAGATTAAAAATTTTACTGGAAGAAATACCAGAGGATTGAACTCAGAGTTTGGAGTTCTGGCATTGAAACAAACTGGCAGGGGCTGTGCTGTTCTACTTTCATACTGCTTTCACCAAAGCTGTCTGAGCATTTTGCATGTCCCTGTAATTTACATAGATATAAATAGCCAAATCCAGTAAGGGATTTAAACAATTTTTTTTCTAGGTCCAGTATTGTGATCTAAAATCCACACACCATTCACTACCTAATACTAGGGGTACTTACATTTCTTTTTATTACCCTTGATAGAATTAAACTTCTTCACATGTCCACAGTAGATTTTAGTCTTGATAGGCATCAATTTGCTTAATATCTGTCATGAAGCTGAACACGATCAGAGCCAAAATTATCAAAAAGGTCCATTTCACAAAAATGCTATAGAACATAGAACGGTTTTGGCTGGAAAGGACCTTCAAAGATCATCTTGTTCTACCCCTTTGCCAAAGGCAGGGATATTTTTCACTAGATTATGTACCTCAAAGACCCAATGTGACCTTGAACCCTTCCAGCAGTGGCGGAATCAACAGCTTCTCTGGGTAATTTTCCCCAGTGTCTCCCTGTCCTTATTGTAATAAATTTCTTCTTTGGGTGCAATCCAAATTTACCTTCTTTCATTTTTAAACACTTGCCTCTTGTTCTGACACTACAGGCCCTGGTAAAAACTCCCTCTATAATTTTCCTACAGGCCCCTTTTAGAGCTGGAAAGTTGCTCTAAGGTCTCCCTGGAGCCTTCTCTTCTCCAGACGGAACAACCCCAGTTCTTTCATCTCGTCTTCATATGAGAGGTGCTTCAGTCCTCTAATCATTTTTGTGGCCCTTCTTTAGATGGAGAGAATCACCTCCCTCAGCCTTCTGGCCACACTTGTTTTGGTGTAGCCCAGGAGACATTTGGCTTTCTGGGCTGCAGGCACACATTGCTGCCTCATGGCCAGCTCTTCATCCACCAGTATTCCCAAGTGTTTCTTCTCAGGGTTGTTCTTGATCCATTCATGTCTCATTCTGTATTGATATTGAGGATTTCACTGTGCAGAACATTTCATTTGGCCTTGTTGAACTTCATGACATTTGCACAGGCCCACTTCTCAAGCCTGTTAAGGTCCCTTCGGATGGCATCTTTTCCCTCCAGTGTGCCGACTGCACCACACAGTCTTGGTGTTGTCAGCACACTTGCTGAGGTGCAAGACACTCTGTGTCACTGATGAATACGTTAAATAACATTTGTGCTGGTGCAGACACTTATGGGATGCCTCTCATTGCTAGTTTCCACCTGGACATTGAGCCATTGACTGTAACTCTTTGGATGCAAAAATCCAGCCAATTCCCTATCCATCTTTTTGTTTATACATCAAATCCATATGCCTCTGATTTAGAGGCAGGTATATTGGGAGAGACTTTATCAAAGGGTCTTTATCAGTCCCAGTAAATGACATCTGTAGCTATTCCCTTGTCCACTGATGCAGTCACTCTATTGTAGAAGGTCACTAAATTTGTTAGGCAAAATTTGCTCCTGATGAAGCCATGTTGGCTATCTCTAATCACCTCCCTGTCTTCCCTTGACATACCCCATTATCTTACTGGGCACTGAGGTGAGTCTGACTGATTGGTACTTCCCAGAAGTCTCCTTAGGACCCTAACATAGTAAGTTGAAGCTTCAAACCACAATAGCTTTTTAAAGATGAATATTAGTAGCCCGTTTTTCCAGTCACTGGGGCCTTCAACATGAAAATCTCATTGACGCTGGAATGCATATTGACTAAAAGCTAGTTCAAATATTGGATTTAGGATTTTCTTATATTGATGGGTGAATCTGAAGATAATTCATGTCCAGGCTGAGCACTTGGACTTTATGATTTGGAGGCTTCTTTCAGCAGCTTATCTTGAGCAGGACAAGAGAAGGAAGGGTTCTGTGTCTACCATGTGCAGTTTATATCCAAATTCTCAAGAACTGAAGAATCTGCCTGTAACCTGGATGTTGCTTGCCTTCTGAGGCCTTTGCCTTGCTGTTTGAGGTCTTCTTCTGCTCTACTGCAATTTAAAGTCAAAAAAGTTAACTTAAATCACAGGTGTTAGAAGATAGTGTAGATAAAGGACTTTAATACAGATGGCCTAGATTTCAGCATAACTGTACATAAAAGAAGTGTCTTGATAACTCGGTACTCTTCACAAAAGCTGGTGGACACTCAGTACTTCTGGGAACATTAAAGTGCTTCACAAAGAGGATCTAAATTGGTAATAAAGATCTAGATTCATTCAAAATAAATTTTTAAGGAAATATCTTCCTTTTAATCTTCAACTCTTCATTGCTCAAATTCAGATTCAGCATGTCATCTCTATTAACTGAAAACTAGTTTTTGAGACAGAAATGCTAACACCCAGAAAGAAAAGATATTACTCTTTTAGAAACAGTCTTCCCAACCTTTCAGGAATTAATTTATTGGCAAAACACAGTGTGACCCCAATTTTTATCTTATTTTGACAAATGTCTTCTCTCATTTCTGTTTTTCAAGAGCATTGTATCTGCCCCTTGCCACAGTATTTTAGGTTAAGATGGATCAGATATACTCAAAAATCATGTCTGCTAAAGCTGTGTATCTATAAGAAAACAATTCACATTTCATTTTTCCAGGAAGAAAAAAATCTTAATTACAGAATCTCCATGCACAGGACAGAGAAATATTCAGTTTCAGCCCTGAAACCTGGAGTGTATTTATATTTTATTCAGTGACTGTGTAATGCAGAATGCATGGACTTGGATTGAAGTCTCTGCCCTTCAGATGAACAGCTTCTTTACCTTTCTCTTTTTCCAATCCTGGATGAATCTTGTTTCAGTTTATTTGTCCCCATGGCAAGGCTTCAAGAGGAGAGATAAAGAACAACCGTAAATGGTTACCGACATAACCTGCAATGTAGTTGTTAAGACATGTTATTGTGAGGTTGAAAATGGAATTTTAAACTTTTCAGATAGCAACCTTATATCCAGGGTGAATGAACTAAACACTGGAACCCATCACTCCTATCTTGAAAGAAACATGAAGACTGTATTTAGGATAGCACTTGAAGCTGTTAAGGCCAGTTGACTGAAGTTACAGCCTCAGGATGAGTCAATATAGTGTCTGACACTTCTTGCTTTAGATCTGCGGGTGAGTTCCTGTTCATCATATTACTTGCTGCAATCTCAGAATGCAAAGCTGCTGTGTTTACTTTTTGCCCTACACCTATCATAGGGCTCTGTTAACCATTTAGAGGGGTAAGAATTAAAGTTACTTACTTGCAATTTCAGATTGTGAGGCCACTCATTGTCTAGAAGGCCTAGTCCAAAGTCATTTACTTCATATGGACAAGAAGTCTGTTGCTTATCCTTTTTTCCTTTTCTCTTTTGTCTGTCTAATCAAAGGCAAATTTTTCTTTGATCCAGGCACCTCATGTTCAGTATGGTAAGGATAATTACCCTGCAATTATTTCAGGTAGGCAGAGACTAACAACTCTAATTATAATTGTAGAACCAGTTGGCAGAAATAGAGGATGAGGCCATTCAAGAGGGAGAAGAAAAATAGCTTTCTGAGGGAAGCTGTTAGGTTAAAGGTGCTGTACAGTCTGTGGTGTGCAGACATCTTGATATTTCTTTTCCTTTTGTTTTCTACTTGGACTGTATAGAAGGTATGCTTAGAGTACAATCCTTCATTAGAGGTACAGAATATATATCCCTGAAAAGACAAGGACTGGAAGAATGAAGAACTGCCCCCCTTTAGTCATAGTCCAGGTTGGAGAACATCTAAGGAAACTCAAGGTGCACAGTTAATAAAGAGAGCTAAGTCACTGGCGGTGGGTAACACACTTGAATAAAATGAGGAATTTTGCTGAGGGGTCTCGCTTATGCTATTAGTGTGTGTTCCTGAATAAGTTAGTCAAACTGCCCTCTGATCCAGCAGGACCAATCAGTGAAGGATCCCCAGCCTGGCTGGGCACAGGGGTCTTGGTTTCCTGGGATAAGGACAGACAAATCAAACACTAAGCGTCAAGGAAATTTCTTCTCTTTCATGTGAGGATGGGCCTCTCAGTGGGTAAGGATGGTCACACTCAAAGACTTTTGGTCAATGGCCTGATGCCCAAGTGGAAACCAGTGAGGCATTTTTCAAGGGTTTTATTGGAGCCAGTGTTACTGACATGAACAGTGGGATCAAGTGCACCCTCAGCAAGTTCGCTGACAACACCAAGGTGTATGCTGCAGTTGATGTGCTGGAGGGTGTTGGTGATTGAGCATGGACCCAGACTGGCAGGGAATCTGAATCATTTAGTCAAAGGAATGAGCTGGTTTTATACACTTTTCTACGGCACAGTATTTCCTTCTATGGCATGACCTATCCCGTGTTGCCACATCATCAGCACACTTCCTTCTGTGGGATGATCACTCACTGTTCACCCGTCCGTCAGCTCCTGGCAGGCTCCTCTCCGTAGGGGTCTGCCTTGTGACGCCTCCTCCCCCCAGGGTCCAGTGGAGACAAGCCTCTCTGTGCCACCATGTGCTCCTTTGTGCTGCCATGTGCCTCTGCAGGCAGGTTTTACAGCTCACAACCCAATTCTATCTTATTTCTCCCCATAGAGGAAAGGGATTCCATCCAGAGGGACTTTGACAAGCTTGAGAGGTGGGCCCATGGGGAACCTCATGAAGTTCAAAAAGGCCAAGTGCAAGCTCCTACACCTGCTTCAGGGAAATCCCCCATTTCAATAAAAGCTCAGAGATAAATGGATTGATAAATGGCAAAGAGCACATGGAAATACTGGTGGATGAAGAGTTGGCCATGAGGCAGCAATGTGTGCCTGCAGCCCAGAAAGCCATCTGTGTCCTGGGCTGCATCAAAAGAAAGGTGACGCTCAGGTCAAGGAAGGTGATTCATCCCCTGTATTCTGTGCAGAGAGACACCAACTGGAATATTGCATCCATCTTTGGAGCTTCCAACATATGAAGGACATGGACATCTTGGAGCGTGTCCAGAGAAGGGCCATGAAAATGCACTGAGGGCTGCAACACCTCTCCTATGAAGACAAGCTGAGAGAGCTGGGGCTGTTCAGCCTGGAGAAGAAAAGGCTTTGGAGAGACTTTATAGCAGCTTTCCAGTTCCTAAAGGGACCTAGAGGAAAACTGGAGAGGGACTTTTTACCAGGGCATGTAGTGACAGGACAAGGGGGAAAGGCTTTAAGCTAAAAGAGAGTAGGTTTGTATCAGATGTAAGGAAGAAATTCTTTACTGTGAGGGTGGTTAAACACTGGACCAGGTTGCCAGAGAAGTTGTGGATGTCCCATCCCTGAAGAAGTGTTCAAGGCAATGTTGGATAGGGCTTTGACAAACCTGGTCTGATGAAAGAAGTCCCTGCCCATGGCAGGAGGGGTGAAAGTAGGTGATCTTAAAGGTGCCTTTCAATCCACATGTTCTATGTTTCTATAAATTATCTATTATGTTTCCTAAGGAAAGGAAAAAGAAAACCCCCTTTTTTTTTTTTTTTAACAAACTGGATCCACTGCTCTGTAAAAGGCAAGCAGGAATTATATGGCAGGGAAATTATTTCCATTTTTTGAACTCAATTTTTTAAATTTTATAATACTTTTTTAAAATTAATACATAGTTAGTATGTATTAAAACTCATTATTTTTCCCTACTCTGTTACAATATTGGACCTCACTGGGCTATTTATCAGTACTGCTGAGAAAGGGCCTGTATCATTGTATCATTCTTTAATCCTGCTCATTTAGGTGAAAGAGAATGTCTTTTGAGTTCAAATTTATTTTTGATGTAAACCTGGAATAAAATATGTGTGCTACTAAAAAAATGTATTTTATATTTAGTGACTAATCAAATAAAATAAAATACAAACTAATGATACAATACTGATATGATATTAAGCAGATAGTATCTTACTTTCATATTTCCAGTTTGTTTTTGTCAAACTTGATTACCAAGGCAATGTTACTACTCCACACCTGTTGAAGTGGTGTTGCACACAGGCTTTTGAAAAAACACACACATTTCATCAGGTAGAAAATAGTAAGGATTTGGATATGTTTAAAATTCCTCATGTCCAGAACCAGAGTTTCTGAATTTATAGAAAATATGTACATTCAAGCAGACAAGCTCATGTTCTGCTTCTTCTGGTTGTTTGCTTCTTCTAATTATTTTTTTTAAAAAACGGTCAGTAATTGCAATTTATTTTAAAATGTGTGTGGCTGGAGGTGATGCTTCATTTCTGGATCCAGGTAAGGCTCACATCCAACACATACAACATACTGTCACTTCTGCATTCTGCTCTAGAGTCATCCCTGACTAAGGGTTGGGATGAAGGCATTTTAAATATATCCTGTTGAAACTCTCCCATCAGAGAGAACATAGATTTAATCTTTTTAAGATGTCTATGAAGGATATATTAGCCAATCTTTGCCTAGAGAACACACATTAGAAAATTTGAATCTGTATCTTCTTAAGCACTGAATGTAAGCTCTCCAAGTGTTCCAGTTAGTAGACTATTTACTAGGTTGTAATAAGTAGATTATGTATAAACTCAGAAGTAACTACCTCAATATTTTCAATTATTAAAAGGACAGGTGCTATAGCTGAATTCATGTGGGTTTGATTCAATATTCTGTCCACGAATATTGAAGATGCTTTGCATCTAATAGACTTTATACCCCAGAGACAGTTAGTGCTACACCATATAATTTCTGGATCTTAGCAGAGCTTGAGCACAAAATTCTGAGCAGTTGAGCATAAGAAAAAAATAGGTGAAAGCATATTTTCTTTTTTATGGAAAATACACATGCTTTTGTTCAGTCCAATGAATTTTAGTGCCTTCTGTGTCAGCAAACTCTGGACAGTTTCTTGGTTTCAATTCTGTTGTTTCTATATTAGAATTCTAGAAAAAAAAAAAAAAAAAAGTGTGAATATGACACCAGCAGAGAAGGGGGTCTACTACTGAGGGTGAAGTATGGCCCAGATAAGTGGTCAATAAGGTGGATGTAAAACTGGTTGAATTGCAAGAATTATAAGGAGCACCATGAAGCTCAGCTGGAGGCCAATCACCAGCAGCATACCCTAGAGGTCAATACTGGCTCCAAATGAATGGATGAAGCTCCAAGCTTCATGAATGACCCCAGTGACTGAGAAAAGTGCAGCCTTAGAAAGTTTGCAGACAATACAACATTAGAAGGAGTTAATGACTAATCAGGTGAATGTTCTGCCATTTAGAGAGATCTTGACAAACTGAAGAAATGGCCAGAGAATAATATCATCAAGTTCAACAAGTGGAAATCACATTAGACAGGCAGGTAGATAATCTCATCCAGGCTGTCCTTCCCACAAAACATTGGACCAGATGATCTTTCAAGATCCCAGGCCATCTTATGATTTGATGACATGCGACGTTCTGCACCTAATCAGAAGTGCTGCTATGCACATGTGCTCTGTAGAACCATGTGCACTGAATTTAACATGAGCCACCTATTTGCTCTCGTATCACAGAAGACAAACAGTGGCATCAGCAAAAATGTTGCCAGCACCTCAAGGGACATGATCCCTCCACTATGTTCAGCACTGGTGAGACACATCTGGATTGCTGGGTGCAGCTCTGGGCTTCCCAATACAAAAGAGACATGGACTTACAGAGTAAGTTAATGACAGGCCACAAATACGATTAAGGTTTTGGAGCGTGTGACATACAAGGAAAGGCTGAGAAAATTGGATCTATTCAGTCTTGGGAAGACATCCAAGGGATATCTTATCAGATTTTATAAATACCAGATGCTTAGCAATAAAGATGAGGAAATCAAACTCACTTGAGTGGTACTTATTGAAAAGACAAAGGCAATGTGTACAGATGCAAGTACAGGAAATTCCATTTATTTGAAACTAAAAAAATTCTGCAAAGCTGATAACATACTGGAAGAGGTTGCTTAGAGAAGTTGTGGAGTCTACATTCCTGGAGATATGCAAACCCCAAATGGACACAGACATAAACCATCTACTTTAGGTTATCCTGCTTTGAGGAAAGGTGTTGGACTAAGTGATCTACAGAGTTGTCTTCCAACCTCAAAGATTCTGTGATTCTATGAAAATATAATATTCTGATATTAGATTTAACCTTAGTTATACATTAAACAACCTCCCTAACTAGTTTCAGTAATTCTGCTCAACTTTATTTACAAGTGGGCAACTACATATAAGGAACAGGGTAACTTTCCAATATTTATTTTCCACAAAATTAAATTTTTCAGATGTTTTGCTTCTCCATACTGTTTCACTGTCCAACGGTGAAATCTAACCCAGAATACCTGCTTCAATCACTAGACTTCATTTCTCATGAAGTTCACTAATACTTTATGAAGTGCAACTCCATCCCCTCTTGATCATATTGTAATAACTGAAGAAGTCTGATGAATGAGCAGGAAAACTCTGACTGTAAAGATTTTTTATGTTATTAACAAAAATGGCCATACATGTCACCCACCAAAACTATGTTTTCACTACATTTTTTTTCAAGTGTTGTGCCATAACCTAAATGTTTACATGAAATTTTACATTCATGATATATTCTAACAGGCAAAATAGTGGAATGTAGTGTATATAGAACCCCAGATGTAACCTATGTGCACCTGATGGTCTGTTCTTGTGTACGGCAGAAGCTGTTCGTACATGTAATGGCTTAGTACTTTCAGTTTCCTGCACATAATAAAAACTGGTTTAATGTGGCATGACAGCTGAGCTTCCTTGCAAGTACATTTTGAAGAATAAGATATACTCTATGCTCCTTTGCCCCTCGTTTTGAATTGGTCCCAAATTCAACTTCTCTTCAGGAATAAGAACTAATTACTATACTGGTATTTTTTCAGTTTCCCGAGCATCTGTCTGGTTCTCTTAAAATATCCCAAAGGTATTTACCACTTTCAAACTTTGCATCAGTTCCTCGATTCCTGGCAGGACTTTCTTTAAAACTTAGCCCCTAAACACTACTTGGTAATGTTTCATGAGTTTTTCATTCACTCTTTGGCATGTGAAGACCTTGATTATATCCCTATGAACTTCTGGCATAGGTCCAGGTGCTAAGAAAAGAAACAACAAGCTCACCTAAACAACGCTTCTAATTGAGAAGCAGCAGTAAGGAGGCAACTAGCTTTTGTCTAGTAATTTTTTCCTAGGAAACTGTAGTGACATGAATTCTGCTTACAGTTAATTACACCCTAATAAGAAATTAATTTGATCTAACAATGTTTGGATCAAAAAGACTGTGTTTACAGTCTCCTCAGCCAATGCATAGTATGATAGTGTAATAGTTAGGTAAATATGATGACCTTAAAATACATTGTGCAGGAGTCTGATAATTCATACATTCTGCTCATAAATCTAAACAATGAATTTTGTCTGGCTACTGTGTGAATATACAGGAAAAGTGAAATGAGCTTGAGATACCAGGGTTTGTGACTAAATATATGTTAGTTGTGCACATGGGCTCTTGTTCAGCCTTATTTATATCAGCATCTGCAAAAATGGAAGAAAAATAAGATGTAAAAACATGGTTCCTTTCATGGCTCTGTGGAGACGGGTTCACTTTGAAGGAAGAAAATCTGCAAATTTTTAAGTGGCATGGGCTACAATAATTTTGTTTATATGACTTTAGGTGGGTCCACCTGCCGTGGATCTCCTTGGGCCACAGGAAGACGACCTATGTCTCTGTGGTCTTCATCACAGGCTGTACGGGAATCTCAGTTCTGGTGCCTGCAGCACCTCCTCTTGCTGGTTTTTATGGAGCTGGGTGTGTGCAGGGCTGTTTCTCTCATATTTTCTCAATTTTCTGTCACAGCTTCTGTGCAGTGGTTTTTACCCTTTCTTAGACAAGTTATCACAGACATGCTACCAAATGTCAATAATGGGCTTAACTTTGGCCAGCATTGGGTTCTTAAAGCTGCCTGGGACTGCCCTGTCCACCATGGGGGAGAAGCTTCTGGCATTTCTCATAGAAACAACCTCTGCAGACCACCCCCTACCAAAACCTTGGCAACTCAGTCCAATATAGGATATTTGATGTTTCTCTCAGAAACAGAGATACTTTACTGATAAGAGTTATAATCTGAATTGTCCATGGTGGTAAACTGATGCAAAAAATCAGTTTCCATATCCATGCAGTTTTTCATCTGCAAGTCTACCTTCAGCTCAATAGGAAGCAATAGAAATACAGAAGAAGATATATACTATATATATATCTATACTGTGTATATATATATACTATATATATACTATACTGTGACTTCTCGTTTCTAATATGCGCTAGTATGGGAAAAGTTAAGTTTCAGGTTATTATGAAAAAAAATGTTACAATTTTTACTGCAACATCCAAACACCATCACAACAGTTTTGCTGTCAAACTGCCATAAAGAAGGTTACAGCTGTTATCACTAACAGTAATTATATGAATATTACATATTATGCATTTTCACATAATTTTATGAAAATTGACCTAGATAAAAATCACACAGGAATTCATGTAAGGCTATTCTAAGCATCTTTGCAGACTAAATAAAACTATTTGTGAAAACAGATATTAAATCCAGCCCCATATCTATCCTCCCAAAAATGGGTAATTTATACAATTTTATTCATGTAATGCAACATAGTCGTAAAAATATTTTTCTTTAAAAAAAGAGTAAAATCTCCACTGGCAATGAATATTTTGTTTCTTGCAGGAGAAATGCCTACAGGCGCTCAGATGATCTCATAACAGTGAACAAATTAGGAAAAAAAAGTGAGACTCACCACTGTTGAAGGAAAGGTATGGCAGCACTCAGTATGTTGATTTCCTACATCTCTTTCATGTCTGTGACACCTGTATGAATACCATGCAGAACAACCAAAAATTCTTCCAGCTGCATATTAATATTAACCTGCTATCACAGATAAATACAGAAAATAAAAACAACTCTATTATCTTTTAGTACTACTATTGGAGTGAAAATGTTACTGAAGATGATATAACAAACACTTCAAAATTTCTGTTTATTAAAGGTATTCTGAAATTTTGTTCTGTCCTAAGAATTTAATTATGCCAGTCTATCAGCAGTAGGACCGGACCCATTGATGTTTTATGTGGAAAAAAAAAGATGCTTCTACACTAGATATTTTCATAAGTCTCCTTACAGTCAATTAAGAGGAAGAAAAGAGGCTTTTAGGGCATGTATGACTTATTTGAAACCTCTACCTTAGAAAAACTTTATTTAAATTCCAGGTTTTGAAAATTACGTCAGACAAGTGGCACATAATCTATAACAATAGTTCTCTGCACTCGTAATTTCAAACACATGACTGTGTTTAAGTTGAAATAAAACCAAAAGAAATAATAAAATGATATTAAACAGTTATGTTTCCATATTGTATAATTCAATCAGTTAAAAACAGGCCATGATATTTTAAAGCAGGCTAGAACCATATGTCTTGGACATGGAATACCTATTTTAACAGATTCTTCTAGGGCATTAACCAGTTAGTAAGCAAAAGAGCTAAGTGTTTGTTGGATGTGGAAAAGACTTTTACACCGTAGACAGTTTACATTAATAATTTTCTGCCTTGTTTCCATTAGAATTCATGAATTCAAGTGGAGTTGGAAAGACTTGGATATCTGAGATCAGCATAAAACGAAGCCAGTAAATTCTAGAAACTATCTTAGCTTTTAGAAAATGATAGGAAAAGCTGTAGGTTTTTAAATAGAAATTAAAATTAGGTGACTAAGACTTTGTAAGAAGGTACCTATCTATACTCTGATTTAGCACTGTGCAGTCTCATCAGTTAGACTCTTCACTCTGGGAAGCCATCGACTGCCACATATTTTAGCTGAAAGTACAGCGGTTTGCATGCTGATGCAGGCAAATCAAAGGAAGTCACTGAAAGCCCATTAGTGACCTAAGGGTTCTGAACAAATATTACAAAAGCTGGTATTAGCTTCCATAGAATAACTACTGAAGTCCTAACACACATTTATCTCAGAAGATATAGGTAGAGAAGCAAAATGTGCCCCTCTTATTCAGATGTTTAGGGCGAAAAAAATGTATATAGAAGAACTTCATTTGCAACATGATTCTACTATAGACATATTAAAGCTATATTTCCTCCACAATAAGAAATTTACAATCACAAAGAGAAGGTCATCTTTGGAGAAACTTTGAAGGATTTGAAGATGTGTATGCTATCTATTTTTCTGAAATTGCTTTGTATTATTTACTCATACATTCTTCTGAGCAAAAATTAGGCTTCTTATCTATGAATGCACAACCAAACAATTAGAGTAGAATCGTTCTTATGCTTTTCCTCTCTCCATTATGTTTCTTTGTCTAGTCAAAACTTAATTATTCATGCAAATAGAAAGAATGAATATTTTCCAACACATGATTATAGCTGTTTTCTCTGCAAAAATTTCAGAGAGCATTTTTGATGTGCATTGCAAAAAAAGAAACAAAACAGTCTGGATTTATGCTAAGTGCACTTCTTTAAAAATTCAGATGAACATTCATAGAGATTGCTTTGCAAGGGATTCTCTAGAGAAGTTGACTTGAAAGCACATTGAGCTCAACTGAAAAAAAAAAAGCAGCTATTTGGATCAGGCCCTACATTCTCTCTTTTTTCATAATACATTGTTCTGCTTACCACAAAAAAAGTCACAGGGTAGACCAAGCTAGGAACTCTGCAGTCTGTTCATAGACAGGATTTATATTAACAGATGCTATCAACAAGGAGAAGCTACAAGAGGAATTAGGTTAACATCTAATGCTATGGAACAATATAACAAGCTAAGGAGGATTTTGTTTTATCCTACTCTTCTTCTATTTTACTAAAATATGCAAATGAAGTGTCAAAAGAGTCCTAAAAAAGATTATGCCTAATTGCATGAATATGCACTCTTACTTGGAAAAGTGTCACTCGCATTTTGCTCATCTGTCCATCCTAAAAACACATGGCAGCCTGCTCTTAAAATCTCAGGTTGAGAAGTGTTTGAGTTATGAGCTCAGACTATTTATTAGCCGAAATAATCTTTTACATTATAAGAATTAAAAAACACTTCCAAAAAAAAAAAAAAAAGCAAAGAAGCAAAGTCTGGTGATATCTGGCATTCACAAAAGATCTCCCTGTTTCCCTGACTCATCCTGAATTGTTAAGGTAAAGACTAAATTGTAGAAACATTTTTCTTAGCCTCACTGGGATTTAGCCAAAGTGCACATATTGATTTTGCTTTGTACTCACACCCAAAATATCTTGCAAAGTCTGGAGAGATCCCAAGAATGGGATGCAGCTGTCATCATAAGATTTGTCCTTTATTTTTTTGACAAAGAACATCTATGTATGTTCACAATATCATGTTTGCTTTCATGAACATCAAACAAAGTATTCTTTTTCTAATTTCATAAATTTTTCAAATTTATGTTAAAACTATTTTTGAAAAAGTCAGTATGTACTGCTATAAAGTCATGCAAATGTTAATGTACAATTCTTTCCGGAAGATGTGCTACTCCTATGACACCTCTGGGAAGATTTGTTTCAGTCTTGGAAAAAAATATGAGTTTACTTTCTTGTGCCTATTAGTTAAGTTGTATATGGTCACTTGTCTCTAGTTACTTCTTCCTTTTCTCTTGGTAATTTCACTGTAAGTTAAAGAAGGGGAGTTCATTAAGGCATGGGTCTGAAAGAAAAGTTACAAATAAATCTGTTCTTTCTTGTGACTGAAAAAGGACGCCAAATCCTCCACATCTGGTGAAGATAATAGGTTTCTCACTTCATTCTTGAATTATTTCTTATTTCACTCGTGGACAGGATGTTTAGGCTCATATTTTAAGCTACCAAAAGCTTTTTTTAAAGTCCTGATTGAAATGAGAACTTGATTTGCTCTTGTCTACTTCTCTCTCAGAAGCTTATATTGGACTGCTTGCAGTGTTTAAACTCTGTTTATTTTCCTGTAAAGGGATGTTACAAATATGCTTGTTGAAAGACTGGAGACAAAGGACTGAGATCAGCCACACAATGGAAATCAGCTGCCAGCAAAGAGAATCTACTCTGGATGAACTATGACTGGGTAGCTTCCATCTGTGGTGCCTAATAAAGGTAGAGGGCAATCAAGATCCATCCTTGTGCAGTTGCACTTATTATTTGGACAAAGGATAAAAATAATATGGATTCAGGTACAGAAATACAAAATATATTCATATTGTTATGCACTTGCTTATCATTCTTTATCTTACTTCCTTTTTAAATTTAGTGTAATAGTAAAGAGTATTCAATTAGTAGCCCTTATCATGAACATGTTTCTTGATTAATTTCTTTAGCCAAATTAATATGCCTATAAATCTATAAAATTTCTTTGCATTCAGGTTACATGGTACCCACAGAAATATGCAGTGGTGTCCCTGAAGCTTCTTATAAGGAATATAAAATACCTATGACGTACTCAAAAATTGTTAATCTACATAACAGTCTAATTCCACTGGAAAAGTGCTCCTTACAACCCAAAACCTTTTCCAGACTTTTTTTTTTATTATTATTATGAATTATAATTATTACAAACCTCATGTATTGTTTATCTGTTAAGGAGCTCAGCAGTTTAGCACAAATGAATGTGTTTTTTCAACTGTTCTTCAATTAAAAACAAATATACAGGAAAAGGAATGCATATGTATGAAGGTATGGGGAGAACAGCAAATATTGCAAATAGCAGGGCTAAATGAAAAAAGAGCTTCTCCAGTCTACTTCTGATAAGAAAATAGCCCAATATTTTCTACAAAAATGTAGGTTGTCTTTCTATGGCACTTGTTTGTGATTCCTACTTAATACAGCACAGGATTAACATTCCCGTGAGTAGAATCACCTGGCAAAACATGCCTCATGGCCTACAGTAAGTGCAGGAAGAACTTTCTCACAATCATTTTTATGGTTCTAGTTGTTTTGTCATACTTATGATTTGTATAATTTTATATTAAAATTTCTTATATTTCTTTAACTAATAGAGGTACATATAGCACCATCTAGAGATATAAAAGCAAAATTTTTAAATGCATAGCTATCAGACAGCCAGCATAAAGGTGACTTCACAATTTATAACTAATACTCATACTATATTTTCAGATGACAAGATGAAAGAAAATCACACCTTCCTAGAAAAATGCAAATACTTCTCTAATGTGGATTCCCTGCATGACTTCCAGAAATACAGTGGGTGAGCATCTTCTGACTATAATTTGTGTTCTATGGCAAATTACTAAGATAATGAGTAGATTATGCAGTATTTAATGACATTCTTAAAAGCCCCTCATGCTGAGTAGAAATATGAAATATCTATTAAATAATATGTAGGATAAACACAGAAAATCAGACTGGCAATAATTAGTATGTAGGGTTGTTCCACTTAAGAAAGCAATCACTTAAACTCTGCTCCAAGATCTATGAGTATGCAGCCAGGCACAGAGAAAAAAGACAATGTAGCTGAAGACCAGCCAACTTGCACTACAAGCAGTATTCAGCCATCTAATTTTGTTCAGTGAGGGAATTAATCACTTGCATCTTGATAAAACATGTCTAAAGCTACTGTGCAATAACAGTAATTTTGGCTCTGTAAGAAGTCTATTTGCTTTATCTTTTGCTGTGGTCAGTGGATTGAAGCAAATGGTAAAGATGAGAATATGGTTTTTCAAGACATTATTATGTCTGTGAAAGAATGAGGACAAACAGTCTGTTACTTTCTTTTCATCTGTTTAACTGCTAATTTTCTTATGTGATAAGCTACTTCAGCCAGGCTATTTCAGAACAATCCTTCACGTGAAAGAAAACTAAAACAGCTTATTAAAAAAAAAGCAAAAAAGACACAATGCTAAATATATAATTATCAAATTTTGCACTTACGCTAAGGTGATATTTGAAATCCTACTGCTGTGACAAGATGTTTCTAGCTGTGTTAAATCAAAAAGCAAATATAAAATAAATTTACTTTTAATATCATATTACAATAGTGTCCCAGTCCTTTTATGCTGGTATACAAACAAAACTAAATGCAATTAAATTAATGACATTATATGATTGAAAAATGAGCACACTGGAAGTAACATTAGAGTATTTACAGGGAGAAAACCTATATTGAACTTTCAATTATAATAAAACTATTAAAATTATTCAATATGTTGTAAGAATACTGATAAGAGTTAATGTCAGTATTTCTCTAAGACTACAACTATCTCCTGCTGTAAGCAAGTGATAATAAAAGAAATTTGCTAGAAGACCTGAAAAGTGATAGTTGAAGTGTATATGAAGGTCAGATACAGATTACCAGTTTTAAAATTTATTACTTCAAGACTCTCCTTTTTTGTGAAATATGATCGTCTCAGTAATATGTTATTGACACAGAAGCACACAGCACAGCACTGGCAATCAGTGAAGAACAGTGCTTTGAAAGGAAAGTTGTTATCATCTTTACTTGATTACTTGCAATGTTATTTCAGGCTATATTCCTGAAAGTAATTTACTTTCCAATATTTTAACTTTTGACCCTAATTTAATGAGATTACTCAGATTCTCATGGATAGCTTTCAATCATTAATGGGATCATGGAATTGATTTAGGAAAGATTGTGAAACAGTAAAGGTAAAACTTTATTTGTCTAAAACTAGATATTCTGTTCTTGGTTCAAGTAGTTTGGAACATACCTCTGAGGGGAAAAAATGACTAAAATTGATGTAAAAAACAGCAGCATAATCTGGTTTTATATATAATCTGTTTTTATAGGTAAGATGTTGTTTATTCACATAGGATTTTCTTCTAGGAGAAAAACAACTCCAAAGAGTGATTCAGGTATTAATTTAAAGGGGGTAGGTAAATAATTTTCTAGAACAGTCAGTTCCTCGGTCTGACATTTCTGCTGCTCTCCTCTCTCTATCAAGGAATGCAGATCAACTATTTATATTGCACACTTTGACTGAGGTCAAGTCAATTCCACTTATTATCAGACTCATGATTTTTCATCACCTTGTTTTTCATGAAGCCACTAAAACATGTAGTTATACCAGATTAGCCTCCACTAGATTTAATGAACATTATCTGTTATCTTCATGAAGAAAAAATACGGAATCCTAAAGGGTGGAGTTTGCAACAAAAGTGCCCTGAAACAAAAAAAATGAGGTAGTATATTAAGTATGTATTTTTATTTAAAATTTGTAAGCTAAAACCACTAATGTATTAGTTTTCCTAAATGACAAATGCAAACATAACAAAAATACCTCTAGCTTTTATTTTAAAGTGAATTTTAAATAGATGGAAAAAAATAATTTTTGAATAGTGCCATTCCTTTTTTTAAAAAATGCAAGTTAAAGAACACTGAAATATGGACTCTGTTGTTTTTGAGCTCTATAGGTTGATCACATGCAGTAAACATTAGCAAATCTAATTAAAAGGTGCAAAAAGTGTTTTTTCTGGTAATCTGTCTTATGATTTTCAACCACCAAATACAACAAAGAATATAAATAAAAGTTACTCTTTGACCTCCCTTTGGAGTGCAGAAGTGTTGTGTACAGAACATATCAGTATGCAGCTACAGCAGGCCTCATTAGTTTGCCATCTGCCATGGTGGATAGATGCTAAAATGTTGTTATTGTAAGGTTCATTGAGCAGTAAAATTATAATATTTTTAAAAAAATGTATTTTAAGTAAAAATCCCTTGAAAGAAAACAGCTGCTGAATGATGAATAAGCCTGTGATCCCATTAAAATAAAAGACATCAAACAAATAGAAGAAATTTTAATACAGTTATATCAGTCTTAGTTCCTTCAACCTGTAAGAATAAGTGAGAAAACCTTTTCAATACAGACATATGTATTCCACAAGACAACATTTAAATGACACCATGTTTTATACTGGTTTTTTCTGTTGCAGCATGTCTTCATTGGCTCCTCCCATGTCAGAGCAATATATGGTTCCCTAGAGATTTTTTTATCAAAATAGAATGTAATCATGCTAAAAAAATGTAATAAAAATCTGAATGCTACGGAGTTAACATAGCTGCTTTTAATACTGTTTTTTCATGTACTGTACATTTAGTAAACTGCTCTTGATAAATTATAAAGATCGATGATATTAATGTAATAAACTTTTAGTAAAAATATACTTTCTTTTCTGTATCCTTCTGTATCAGGTTGTTTTTCCTAATAAAATTAGAAATGGTATTCAAATCTTCTCTGGACTCCTTTCTTCTTCCTTCTTCTTGTTCCCTACTGTGTTATCACAGAATCACAGAGTCACAGAATACTTCCCCTGTGTTGGAAGGGACATACAAGGATTGAGTCCAACTCCTGGCCCTGCAGAGGATTCCTCGAGAATCACACCATGTGTTGGAGAGTATTGTCCAAATGATTCTTGAACTCCGTCAGGCCTGGTGCTGTGACTACACCAGGGAACAATTAATACTCAATTTCTACAATAAAAACAAATTATAGTCTTACATTGTCAAGCAATGGCTAGGCCAGCCACATAATTTCCCCTGCACTAAAATGTCATTCACAGTCTGGGAATAGCAGCTCTTTCTATGTAACAAAGCTGAATGAAAGCTACTGCTGGTCTTGTGGCGCAAGTTGCTTTACCATTGCTCGACATTTTTGCTAGCCACATTTCACTGCTCTGACAACTATTCCTCACTCCTTTCTCATCCACAAACTCCTGATAACGTTCTCCACAGTGACACAACTGCCTTGCTAGGCATTTCTCACATGTTGCTGTTACTAGGATCTTTACTAGGATGTCATGTTCGACTGCCTATTCTGACCAACATCTCCAGTATCATTGAGAGCCCCTTTTAATCTGTGGAATGGGAATCATTTACAATATTAGGATTTCTTGAACAAACATAGATTAATTGATTTGTGACAGCTCTAACAGGTTCAGAAATTAGTCTGAAAACTGAAATGGGAACTGTAGCATAATAAAATATTCTATTATAACTTCTAATTTTGAGAATATATTTATATTCAAGTTTTACAAAAACATAGTACCATTTATTCACCTGCATAGAACAGAACATATCTAATTACTGTAAAGAGAAGGGGATACTATAAAAAATGGAGAAGGAAAAATATTGTTATTGACTACAGTTAGACTAGTTCTTATCTACCAGTCTTACATATTAGCTAAAAAGACTGATGCATTTCTCTAGACACTCATCACTGAACAACAAGATGGGCTTAGGGTTACCAGCAGAACTCATCAGTACTAAGAAAGAAAATTGAACATGACCAGTGAATTGATCTACTCATGATTTTTCAGTTACTCTATTTCATTTTTATCATCTGGAAATGGATGAAATAGTAGTTTTTTATGATGATTTCTATGGAAACTACTAACTGTAGTTTTGTGTGATAAAATTTTTATTTATTAGCTAGGTAATTTACAAGTCAATACGATCTTAGTAGGTTAGATCTTATGAGTTACTGTGACAATGTGTCATTATTTACAACAGAAATAGTGACTTGATGTACTTACACACATTGCAACTGTTCATGGATAATAGCATAAGACCTTTTAAAAGTAGAATAAATAACAAGATGTGTCAAAGTGTAACTCATACTTTCAATGCAGCAATACCT
Source organism: Corvus brachyrhynchos (assembly GCF_000691975.1). Classification (NCBI taxonomy): domain Eukaryota; kingdom Metazoa; phylum Chordata; class Aves; order Passeriformes; family Corvidae; genus Corvus; species Corvus brachyrhynchos. The sequence continues at coordinate 4,689,175 of NW_008237609.1, forward strand.
TAGAATTTTAACTATTTAAGTTACAAGGTATGTGTAACATAAAACTGAAATTAAATACACAGCAAGTTAAAATATGCAATAGCTTAATTGAAAATATTAATATCCTGAAGCACAACCCTGATCACAATTATGAAATCACCATTATAAAATCACCATAATGTCACCATAACGTTCAAAGAAAATAAAGTTCTATCCTAAATGTTATGTGATACACAGAATAGACAAAGAATAGAAAATGTTTTAACAATTATTTAATGTACAATTGTGGTACTTTCTAAAAAAGTATGATGCTGTTCTAGACTCTTAAAAAATCTTAACAAATACAAAAATGAATTATGGTAACTGTCTTAAAGAGATTATTTTGTAATTTAAATTTAATATTTAAGAAGCATGTCCAAGAGATGAAAGACTGAGAAGGAAAAAGAGCTAAAGCAGAGCAACTGCTTGATTGACTGTCTTGAGTTCCCATGAATTCCAATTACGTTTGGAATAGAAGCAATCTGTGATAAAAGTATGGTAACTACCAAGTCTATCTGTACTTTTTTCATGATCATGTATTCTCAGATATTTTGCAAGGTAAAGACTTTTTGTCATCCTCCTGAAGTTTTGTTGCCAGGAGAATCTGTCCATAGCTGGCTAGTGTTGCTCAGGGGTAATAGGACCAAACAAGGTTAATGAAGTATTTAGCAAATCTGACCCATCTTCTAAGTAGCCAGAATCCAAGAAAGGCAATCACTGCAGCTTTGTAAACAATGTATGTTCCCAAGGGCAGCATGGATCTACATCATTACTTCCTATATTGGTGCAGATCACTTGCCACGGTTAGAGGTTCACAGAGGAGCAGCCACTATTTTCACAGTGTAACAGAATTCACCTACCACCAAGATACAAGATATAAACATGCGTGTGCATGAAAAACACATCCTCAAACTGCTACTCAAGGATATCTGCTCTTAAAAAAAGCTGCATGTCCATCCTCTTTGCAATCCATCATATTTACACTAATACTGATTGAAACTAGACAAAATATTACACCTGACTACAGCAAACACAAGCTATAGCATGAACTCTCCACAGTTCCAAAGGCATGCAGAAGAAAAAAATATATATTGCTGTACTTGAAAAAACCTGTATTCTCCATGAAGTCGTTTTGTCACTAATGATGAAAAAGAAACAAGAGAGTTAACACCTATAGAAAAACAGTTTCTTACAATAACATGTAAGTTTGCTCAGTTTAGTTTCTGCATAAATGTCCACAGGCACTTTAATATTAGATTGTCCTATTCTCTTTTTAAACTTTTACGCATTCTTTGACGTCTTTCTGCTTACCTGGATGAACATTTTCAGATGAATATAGTTATTCTGTATTTTCAAGCTTGCAAAAGTAGACAGCCTTTAAAATTTATTTTGTAAATTATGTTACTTACTCTAAATTACCCTGTAAATTACCTCACTTACTGTAAGGTAAATATCCTTTTGCAGGGTGGATGGCAAGGGCAAGAAAAAAAGAAGAGACAAGTTGGAAGCTTCTTAATTGCAAACTCTGCCAATAAATATTTTAACTTTGAATGAGTGGTAAATGGATAATAGTAACAAGGCAAAGTTTGAAAGGAAAGGTCATATTTTTCATTAGTCTACCCAACATGGCTTCCAACAGCTAGACTTCCCAGATTACTAACTCTTCCATGTCGGAGAAAAAGGCTACAGTCTTTAAAGTAAATACTGTGAGGAAAAAACCAACCTGTATATTATTATTGTCTTTATGTTTCATGGAGCTATATGAAACTTTCCTTTTATGCCTCAGCAGTTTTTAATTTTGCTCTTTCAATTTCCTAAATTGTATTTAATATCACTATGCTCCATGTTGTTTACTGTGCATATTTCCCCTGTTAACTATTCAGGTTTGTAATTTGTTCTTGTTTTTTATATTTGGCTTATGGCAACCTTGGAAAAGTCATGGCGCTTACTGAGATTCTGTCACGGTCAGTAAAGAGTTGTTTTTGTCATTAACACTTTTGAAATTTAGAAGTGACATTGAAATGCCTGGTGTTGTATTTCTCTTGCATATTTTAATGGAGGTATGTTACATATCTATATCTATATCTATCTATATCTATGTCTATGTCTATTTATATCGATATCTTGTCCCCATGAAATTCATTACTGAAAATCTAATTTTTAAGAGATATATCCCAAGGATAACACTAGATGAGTATAATAATTGAAATCCAGAAGTAGATATTTCTGTCACAGCCAATATAATTCAAGTGTTAAGCCTGTTGCAAAATGCTATGGTATTACTTAGCCATATTCCTAAACATTTAGATTCCAGAAATCATTTTTGTTCTGAATGTGTCTAGTCTTCCCATCTCTGTTCTTTTTCTCTTCTGTTTTTTTGCAATTTGGGGAGGGGAGTATGTTAATCAAAGAAAATATGGTTTTTGTAAAAGACAAAAAAATAAGTCTGATAGCTGTGTTTTCCATTAAACAATACATGTGCCACGTGAGATTAAAACAAAGAGTTCCAGGAATTAAATTCAGATTTTGATCTAAATATAAAGAAGAAAAGGAATAGATAAGGCAATCTTTGTTTCTGACACCATTTTATCAAACTAACTCTTTAGAGTGCTGGTGGGCTAAGATGAAAATTTTTTGTCAGTGTTGATCCCTAAACAAGAGAATTTATAGGCAAGTAAGAAAATCTGAATTAACCAAAATGAACTATAAAGTGCACAAAGGAAAAAAACCCAAAAATAACATCTCAGACAACTCTACCCACTTGTTTTAATGGTGGCCACTGTAGAGTCATAAATGGGTGAATCACAGTTAACAAATTAACGTACAGAATCCCATTGCAGCAGAAAATAAATGCATCTGTATGCTTTATAACTAAAACAGAGAGAAAAAAAATAAAAAAGATACTCTATCTGAAAAAATGCTACCAAGAAAATTATCTCAGTCTAATTAGAGGCTGCAACAACTACAAATTGTAAATTAACTAAGCAGGATGTAATGAGTAGGAATTGCCTTTGTACCCAAATGGAACTCTACTAAAACAGTCAATGACAAGTGGTACAGATGTATTTTGTAATACTCTGGATGGCATAGGCAAACACAATATAAATGTATTTTACAGAGTATCTGAGATGTGAAAAAGCATGTCCAGCTGCCCGTAGCAGGTATTCAAGTGAGAGAAAAAGTTGCCAGACAAAAGACAAGGTAAGTGCATGGCAATGTCAATAGGCAGAACATGACTTGTAAAACCAAAACCGAAGTAAAGGGTGTCAGGACCAGAGAAGAACCCTTTTTTTGGGAGCGGGACAGCAACATAAAAAACCCAAGCATCACCCAAAAAGAGAAGTGGACAAGAAACATGTCAAGATTGTTTCAATTCCCGCTTCTTGTGTCGTAGAGCTTTCAAGCCTGATCACTTGAACCTGTGCAACTAAGAATCACCATGGACCAGAGCCATTACAGCTTATTATACAGCTATGGAGAAGTCAGACATTAGTGAATGAATTTAGTGAATTATTTGTTCTCTGCAGTATTATGCTTTTGCAACTGTATGTCATCTGTTACCTATTAAAATAATTATGTTCGTGAATATTCATAAGAGGCAGAAATAAAAATGCTTGCACAAATTGTGTTCTGGTGAATCAGAGTTGGAGACAACAGGTATTCATTTAACAAAGACTCAGGATCTCTTTTTTCTATGGCACTTAAAGATTCAATCCACAAACAGATCAAAGGTCATATTTAGCAGTATTGCTTATTAGAAAGAGTCCTGTAAAGCGATTTTTAAAAATGTTTTGATCATTGACACTTTACTCTCCTTGTGTCAATTAAGGGAAGCTACGATAAGTAACTGTTTAAAGTAATAGCTACTCATTACTCTATCAAAGCATGCGCTATTTTAAAGAAAAACTAAAAAGCCCACTTAGTGATGCTGCTCAACACTTTCATGTATGCTGAATAGAAAAGAGAGTATCTCACCTTTCAAAAGCTAAATAAATATTTAAATCAGATAAATATTCAGGGGAGAACAACCTCTTCAGTCATTATTTTAACCAAGTATCACATTCAAATAAGTATACCTTCCTCTTTTTACTTTTCATGTGAGCTGATACATTGTATCTGTTAACAGTTCTTGTTAAGTTTTAACCTCTATTCTTGTTCTTGTTTTTGTTAACTTGGAAAGTCCAGGGACTATTGTTATATATGCTCAGATGTTTTAAAATGTGAAGCTTTATCATTTTTACCTTCTTTTACTGCTACTTAGCCATACTGAATTGTGTCTTAGGCATCCCTAACATGAAGTTTTAGCCTCTCCTAAAACTGTGTGGTTTGTAGCGGGCTGAATAATTCTTTGATGCTGAAGCCTTCATCTCTTCCTATTCAAACTTTGTGTCATAATTGTTCCAAACCCATGTCAAAGTCAGTACCCATGTTACTTTCAATCCACTGCCTTTTCCCCCCAATTTAATGAAATTCCCTGAAGCATTACTTAGCCATTAGTAGCAAGTGGTTTAAGGACGTTCAGTATTTTATTCTATAACACTTGAAATTTTTCTATATGTCACTTGGTTCACATTAAGTGAATATTCCACAAATTAAACAAATTAAAAATAAAATAAAAAAAGAATCTGTCTGGAGGTAGAAGTTCTACAACATGCAGAGATGGGAATTTTTTGCAACTGCAACATTTTATTGCAAGGGCAAGCAAAGTCAGGATACGAAGTTATAAAAAAATAATGCAGATAAGAAAACTTCAGTAGTAATATATTTTTGTGATAGATAAGGAAAGAAAAACAATTATTTAGATACTTCAGAGAAAAAGGAAAGATAAAAGGAAAGGTAAAGGCTCTAATTATCAGAAAGGAAATACACTGGAGGGAATAAAAACTAGAATTTGTAAGTACTTGCTCTGCTTCAATTCACTCAAAAGGACTCTAGTGTAAAATGATTAATTATGCTGGGAGTAGATGAACAACATAAGAGAACAGACATCAACACTGTTAAAGAGCAAATGAGAAAATACCTGGACCAAATTAATGTTTGGAATCTGTAGGGTCAGATTAAATCCATCAGACAGCGCTAAAGGAATTAGTCAATGAACTTACATAGCCAATGGCAAGTGCTTTTAGAAAACTCCAAGGAGATCCTAGAACTACAGATTAGTAACTTCACATCAATTATAGGAAAAAATATCAGCTAAACAGAGATGCAACATGAATAAAAGTAACTTTTATAAGTATTGGAATGATATTTAGGGCACAGAGCAAGACAAATGTTAGAGTTTAAAATGAGTTTATAAAATAGGCAGAGGAAAATTCCTAAGTATGGTTTCTCCTTCCTAATAAACTTATTTTCTGGAAATGTATACACAGTCTAGGTTGCTTTTCCCTGCCTTTTTTCTGACTCAGCTCTTTATAGATTAGCACTTTACACTCATCAGCTTTTGCCTAATCTGCATTGATGGTTATTATAAATTTTATCATACACTAATATAAACAAAGAAAAGAAAAAAAAAAAAAATCAAACCAAAGACTTACATGGGTTTACGGATGAACAGATAGATGAAAAGCAGGTTCCATTTGCTTCTCAACAGTATTAGAAGTTTTGAGAGCATGCGAGCACTGAAAGTAGTATCATGTAGATGAATTACTGAATCACTGAGAGCAAAAACTGCAGAGACTTTTCAGCTTTTAGTAGCATATTTTGTGCAAGCTAAATAGTAGATTTCTCTGGCCAACAAGATCCAGGATCTCTAGTACCTGAAGGTCAGTGCTAATGGGAACAATTTGGTTTTGTCACTGCTTATGCTTCTTATATAAGTCAATCACAAGGCATCTTCTAGACTAAATAGTACATTGATTAGAATTTGGGGATTTTTCAGGGAGTTGATCTTTTAAACAGTTTATTTTTTGGTAAATTGATTTTAGCACATACATGGGACATTTGCTTGGACGGCATCCATGAAGGGCATAGACAGATACTGTAGTATTCTGTCAGAGAAAGAAATATGAAAGACCAGGTAGCAGTATTTTAATGCAAATAAGAAGGTTGGAAGGTTACCTATCAAAAATTGTTGCACTGGGTGTTTAGGACTGATAGAAGAGAGCAGATGGACTTTGAAAAAGGAGCAGACGGATTTTTCATTGACATGAGAGGAGAGCTGTCAAAGTACCAGCTGTGGTTGAGAAGGAAGGACAACCAATTAATTGTCTCTGCCCTTTTTTGGCAGATGTCAGGTTCTGCTATCCTTTATTTGCAGAGGCTTGATTCCTTGAGAATCCACAGAGGAAGGAAGTCTTCAAAAAAAGTTGGGGTATTCTACATCTGGTACAACAATAAAGCAGCTTTCTTACCCACATAGGTGGAGAAAAATAGAGAATGAGTGGTGAGCTGGACTATATGAACCTTTGCTGGGTATTTCCCACAGGACATTGGGTAATTAAGCTGCAGTTTAATTAAGCTACGTTCTTCATATCTTGTTTTTCTTTCTGATTTTGCAGGGTGTGCATGTTTTCTAGTAGACCATGAAACAAAATACTAGCAGGCACTTTTCTAACAAGCCCCACACACTGTGTCATTATTGTCTGGATACTACTACATAAATTGTCAATATGTTAGAACCATCATCATTAAGACTGCAAATTATTTCAGTGTGATGATTCCTCACACAATGTAGTTCAGGACAATAGACATCTGTTTTCTTGGATAGGTGGTGCTTATGAGTGGAAAAGTTGAATGGAATAACAAGGAATGCAAAGTGGAATAGAATTATATCATGTTTTCACCTTTCTAGAGCCAATTATATAGTTCAGTGAAGCAAAAATTAAATAACTAAGAATCTATTGAGGAAAATAGAAGTGCAGAAAGGTGGTAACTAAAGCTTAATCTAAAGGCCAAACACAGCTGTGAATATGAGCTGAAGTCCTCTCAAAATTCCTTATTCCTTCTTTGCAGATCCACTATAAAAATTAGACAGATACAGTGTTACTATTGTAAATATTCCTCTAAGACCATTCTGAGCAGGACGTGAAGCATATGTATGCAAAGCAGAGTAGTTGCATCTGAGAATCTAATGCAAATACTACAAATGTTTCAGAAGTTTTAACTTGATGAAAGTTGCTGAAGTTCATTGAGCTTTTTAAATTAGTTCTAGTCTTGCCCTGTGAACTGCAAGTTGTTAGCAGTGCATTTTCAATATAAAGAAACCAGACTGTAGTTTCTGAGTTTCTCCAATGAAAATCAAAGCTCAGTAAATGGACAACTGGAAGAACTGTTTAAAAAATACATTGCTGGTTCAAATGAAAAACATAATGGTCATGTACTTTTAGTGCACTTCAGTATGCAAAAATGAGCAGTGTCAGAGCACATGACATTTATTTGTTTTCAATTAAGCTAAGCTGAAGGTGTTGTACAGCAGCCTACTGCAGGCATTCCAGCTGAAAATATGTAATCAATCCAAAGGACAAAAATAGAGTAATATCCAAAGCAATATCCAAAGTAAAATAGAAATCAAACCAAAGAAAAACCCAGACTCATGAGTATATTATGAATATCAAACCCTGCCTCCAATGCCTCACTTTGCTGAGATTCTGTATAATTCCTCAGCACCTGATGGAGTAAGGATGTTTGGTCAACCTGTAAACAATATATTGTAAAACACCCAAAGATAATTCAAAATAATATCCTACCATAAGAACCAGATTAGAACAATCCTCAAACCATGTAAGAAAAGCATTTTTCCTAATTACAGCGTATTTTCAGTGTGGTAGGGAATACGGATGATTTAAGGTTCGGGGAAACAGTACACACTACTTTGCCACTACTGATTAACAAAAGTGAACTAGGGATATCTCCCTGGCCCCAGAAGCAGGTGACAGTTACTGGTTTGTACAGAAATCACTTACAACTAGGCTCCTTTCTGAGAGGTTGCCTTCTCCACAGGTGGTTGGAGTCAAGATATAATATAAGCCAGATGACACTTCAGCAGAATAAATGACTGTTCTCACTGTATAGTTTTACTTTAAAGAAGAGATGCAGGGAATTGATTCCAAAATCTAAATTTCCATCTTCAGCCTCTTTTGATTTTAGCCTAATAACAGTGATTTTTTTCCATTACTAGTAAAAGGCCATGAGCTTTGAACTAACGTAATAGTGCAAATTCTTCTCTGGACTTGCTTGTCTTTTGTTGGTTTTAGCTTGTTTTAATCATTCCTTAGGGATGAGGTGACTGTTGTTGATTTGTTTTAAATTAAAATCTGCAAATGCCAACTATATTGAAGGCCTGACAAGCTGAAATAAACATTTAACAGCAAACAGCCCTTTCTGTCAACTAAGATTGGGAAACACTGTTGTACAAGTTTCAATTTTTATCTGGGAGACCATGAGAAGAAAGAGTGCATGATATGAAAACATCTCCCTGAAAAAGAGAAGATGTAATTCTTGCTTAATGAAAAAGGAGGAAGAAGTGCTGGACACCACAGGGTAGATGAAATTACTTCTCAAAATCCTTTGTAATTCTGTATTGGGAATGATTATTACACTTATCCTGTTTAATGGAAAGGTTTGGCCACTCTAAAACAAAGTATATGTAGAAATTATAATAACCAATGAATGACTGGAGACATAATGTTTCGTGAGTGGAAAAAAATACCTTTCTTGTCAACAAAGAGGAAGGAATATGATGTTATGTGCTTTACAGGAAAGTACATATACAAATAAATTTTAAAGCAAAATATGCAAAATGCATTTACTTGTGATTTTTAAATAAACGTAAAAACATAACTATTTTTCTGATATGTGACCCAACAACAGTTTTAGGTATGGAAGCTCAGAAAATTTTATCACTAGGAAGAGCTGCATAAAATAAAAGTCATTAAAAAAGCTCCTGCAGATCTAAAAAGACTAGGTTAATGTTGGCTTATGCCCACAATGCATGTAAATATGTATTTCAAAACAGGAAAACAATCTTCATCCATATATAACTTTAACCCACATTTTTTCTCAAAACTTCTCAGCAGGGTAGGGGAATGTGTAAGAAACACAGGTAGAGATTGGAACAGATCCAAATACTGGTAAATGATTTTATTACCTATTTTAGAGAAATCTCTTATCATTGCATGCTGTCATTAATTCTGTCCTGAGTCTTATAGTTATCCTATTCATTGCACAAAGGAAAATTTTAATACGGAATCTAAGGTTCCAGTCAAGAGGAACAAATTCAGGAACTACAGCATCTGGAATGCAGCTAAGGATGCAAGATTAGATTCAATCAGCAGGTATTCTAAACAGCTTAAAAAAATACCACTGGCAGGAGAACGTAGACATTGAAAATGGAATTTATCTAGATAGGAATGAAACTGGAATACCTCTCCTCTTTGATGATGAACTAATGAAGTAATTTGTACAGTTCTGTGGAAAACTGGTTCTGTTCTAATGTTCTCATTTTCTTCCTTTGTGTATCTGGTACGAGACTGTCATGACTGAAACAAAAATTTTGAGTTTCTTATATTTGTGCATGGTTGAAATGCCTTTTAAGTTGTTTTTTTTGTTGTTGTTTCTTTCAGAAACTTTTTAATTTGTTTATGCTGCTGCATCTGACAGATAACTGTTCTGTGCTCTTCCATATCTTTGTGTGTATCTTACCTTGCATTGCATTCTGCTGACTACACTGTTACCAGATAAACCAAGAGGTTTCAGCATACTCAAAGCACTACTTGGTTCATCACTACAGATCTACGAATGGAAATTGTTAAAATTTAAAGCAATTTGGTTGTATAAGAACAATTTTTTCCTACTTCATATATAACTATATAGGCTCAATTTTTCTCTGTAATAAAATTAAAGAAAAATGCTTGTGACTCTTGTTTCTGGTGCATAGAATTTTTCCCACATACCTGACTTCTAGCAAAGAACTTTGTTAGGTTGCATACCAGGTCACACTAAAAAAGGACACAAGGACACAATGGAAGGTGGGGAAATCCCAGGAACTGCATCAGGAAGAGAAGGCTCAGGAGAAACTTAGCCCTAGTTCCAGAGGTTATTCTCATGTTCTGAGTCAAAAGGAATGTTCTCCCACCATTTTACAGAATAAGGAGGAGTCACTCACCAACTCGGGGATT
>NW_008237609.1:4699321-4706706 GCF_000691975.1 Corvus brachyrhynchos
AGAAGGGAAAAAAGGAGGAGAAAGGAAGGAATCTCAGTGGATTGGGGCAGAACAAATATGGGAAAGCAGAGGACTAAGGGTATAAAAGGGTGTGGCTGAAGTAAGAAGATTGTTGAACAGCACACTTTTCTAGCCACACTCCATGCCTGAGCAGCAGTATCTTCCAACATGTTATTAAATTCCATATCTAGTTGTTAGAGGCCTGGTCAAAGGCCTCTCTCTTCTGTGTGTACCTGTATGTATGGTGCGAACGGCTGGAGTTAGACCAGTGGCCAGAGACCTGAGTGCTCATGGTGCCAGCACCCGGAATGAGTGCAGGTCTGCAAGTAGGCATGTGGACACTGGCAAAGGACAAGCTGGGCTAGCCAGGAAGTAGTTGAGAAGGTCTGGGAGCCAGGGAAAGTATTTTTTTTTCAAGGCTGATGCTGCAGAGGAGGCCGTTCATCATGGCATCATGTCAGAGGGATAAAAGGAGTCCTGGCCAGCTGCTGGAGAAACTGAGGGGTCTGGTGGTTGATTCAGAGATATGATTGCATGCACATGTGGTGTGTGTCCCTAGATATTAATCACTTCAGAAGAGCAAGGATCTGGGATAGGCTCCTCAATGGACTGCATACCCAAGGCAAGCCACTGGGAGGTCCATTGTGGTTGTGTCTCTGTGTGTGAGTCTCTGGCCCTGGGTGTTCCTACGTGCAAGAAATTGCAAATGGAGTGACTGGGATAAAAGGAGTAGATACTGATTCAGCTGGGTTTCTGAGCCAAGATGCTGAAGGGTTTCATATCATCCATATTCATATGTGCGTACATATGAATATGTGTATGCGCATTTTTCTCACAGAATATGCTGCATTGGAAGGGCCTCTCAAGGATTATTGAATCCAACTCCTGTCTCTGCATAACAACATCCCCAGGAGTCTTGACCCTGAGAGTATTTTCCAAAGTCTTCTTGAACTCTGCCAATCTTGGTGTTGTGACCACTTCCCTGGGGAGCCTGTTCCAGTGCCCAACCACTCTCTGGGTGAAGAACCATTTTGTGATATTCAACTAAACCTCCCCTGATACAACTTCAGACCATTCCCTTGGGTCTTGTCACTGGGCACCAGAGAGAAGAGCTCACTCTCTGCCTCTCCTCTTCTCCTTGTGAGGAAGTTGTAGACTGCAATGAGGTCTCCCTTCAGTCTTCTCCAGGCTGAACAGACCAAGTGACCTCAGTCGCCCCTCATGGAGCTTCCTCTCAAGGCCCTTCACCATCCTCATTACCGTCCTTTGGATGATCTATAATAGCTGAATGTCTTTTTTGTATTGTGGAGATTAAAACTGCACACAGTATTCAAGGTTTATATATTAATGTATATGTTTATAAATATATGGGTTCATATACGTGTTTTTATATACATGCAAAAAAAAATATATATATACATGTGTATATATATTTGTTTTCCAGTCACAGATCTACATCAAATTCAGCAATAGATGGGATCAGGATGTAGCCACTGAGGCACTTGGTGTTGGTGTGAGGTGAGTGTGCCTGTCTGTGTTGATCACGGTGGCTGATGTTGTGGCCATGTGCATACACTGAATATCTGTGTACAGTGTGTGTGTGCTCAGACTTGCTACTGTTTGGACCTGTGCACACGGAGCTGCAGCAACTTCACCTCTGTCAGATGGCTGGATTTGGTCTGTCACTAATAAACACATGCTTTTCTAACCTCAAATGTGCCCCAGGATTTGCAAGAGGGAAATATGGACATCAACGCACCATAGGTAATTGACTTTTCAAATGTAGCACCTTTATAGTTAACCAATTGTGCATAATGAAATTGTGATTTTTGCAGATTGTTGTTTGTCCCAGTTTGAGACAAATTCGGAGGAATGTCCAAAATGAATGTCCTCTGATAGAAGGCAGGTTACAGCCACCCCTTCCCCACCAGGTTCGGAAAGAATGTTCCTTGGAGGAGAGTGAAAGAAAAAAACCTATTTATTTAATAGAGACAGTGCACAATGGGAAAAGAATAATAATGCTGAATAATAAAACCTCTTGCTGTGGAGAGAAACCTGGGAAGATTTTAGAGTCCTTTCTGTGGGTGTGTTCTCTCTCTCTCCTCTTCAGAGCTGGGTCAGCCTGGGCCCCCTCCAGGCCTCAGTGGAAAGTTCTGAACAGTTCCAGAAGAGAAGAAGAAGCTGAAGTCCCAGGGAAAAAATAACTTTCTTGCCTCAGCTCACAGACTAGCTGAAAAGCAAAGGGAGTTTGTCTCTCTCCTGAGAAAAGGAGCTGAGAGCTGGGAAAAAGCAGGAAGGTGCTATCCTCCACTCTTGGCACTGCAGAGGCTATCTGTGTCCTTGGAGCACAAACTGCTTTGAAAAGTTCGTCTGGCTTTTTTCTTTCTCTCGCACCCAGTTTTAAAGACAGAGAAAGGCACAGGATTCATGTCTGGGTATAAAATGGCAATAGGGGATACACATCATAAAGTCACCCCAAGACATTGCTATATTTCAAAACTGTTTAAACTGTACAGTGAACACAGTTCAGATTTTAAAGTTCACAGTTTAAAGTAATTCCTTTGAGTTTTTGTTATTTGGCTTTTATTCTTTAATTTCTTGAGAATATAAATACATGCTTTTGCAATGCTGATTTCAATCAAATGGTTTGGTTAAGATCTTTGAGCCATTTGGCTAGATCTAACAAATTGACCAAAGCAAATATATGATATATGTAATATGCGATTCATTATATAAGACTTGCTATATTTTTATCTGCTGCTTCATAGCATAATATAGTGTTCAAAAACTGTCACTGAAGTCCCTTAAAATGAAGTTGATTTTGTCACAGACATATTTTGGTGCATCATAAAAGAAGTCTGAGGACGTGAAATTAATTTTCTACCAAGATTCACACCATCAAAATATTTTTGTAAATGAGAATAAAATTAGATAGTATGGATACAATCAAACAGAATTAATACATGATTAAACTCTGACAGTACTTTAAGCATATTTTTCTCTCTACTAACTCAGATATGATTACTATAATACTTACTGTTAAAATAATATTTCATTTTATTTTCATGTTTTAAAGACCATTGTTCTGATTGTATACGACTTCTGAGTGAACCCAGTAATAAGACTCATATTTAAAGCACTTTTTTCATTATGTTCTTAAGGACATAAAATGTTATTGGTTCTACCACAGTTAAATTTTCTACCTGAGCAAATGTACTGAGGGACTGGGGTGGCTTTAATTAAGTTATTCCACAGTAGATGAATTCTGCTTCAGAACTAAAACTGGCTCCTTCATTAGAACAAATGTGGTCCACATTTTCACTGAGTAGAATTTAGAAGTTCCATTCTAATTTATTTCTTTGTTTTAAAAATCACTTTGAACTTTTGATGTTAAACATAAGGCAAAGAGCACAACAAACCACAAAATGCTAATAAACATACAGAAAAGAATCCCCCCCCCCCCCCCACCCAAAAAACAAACACAACAAACAAACAAAAAAGCCCAAACAACAAAACTTCTAGACCCTATTTTGCACATATACCCAGATTGGCTGCTAGGGTAACAACCAAAATACCAATTAGGTTTCTTTAGTCATTTTCATCATATTATCTGAATTATTAAGAGATACCACATTTTGTCCAAAGGTTGCAATACTTTAACAGTATTCACATTATTGTGAGGAAAAGGAAGAAATATTTATTCTTTTAGTTCACTTGACATTCCCAGGGAGCAGCAGGAACGGATTGCTCCAGAAAGGCTGGGGACCAGAAAACAAGAGTGACAGCAAGGCAAGCAGGGCAGAGCTCTCAGCAGCAGCGACACAAACCCACAGCACCGAACAAGAGCAGAGTGGGTCTGGTGACATCAGTTGGCTTCAACCAACAGCTGATTGCCAGACAAGACTGCAGCAATGAGGTTCAAGGTCAATGCAGGTAGTCATGTCAACATGTCAGGATCACCATTCAAGCTCAAGTGCAACTCCAGAGTGTAGGGTGGAGGAGGACCAGATCCACACAAGGCTTCTCACAGCTCATTCTCACTCTTCAAACATAAGTTTGATCCATGCTTACACAGGAGCGTCATATCATGGCTAACCTTGAACACCAGCAGTTAAATCCCTGTGGAAGAGAAGGCTGAAAATGAGGCTGTTGTTGCACTCAAGGCTGTGGCAGACGTTTTGAAAAGAAAATAAGATTAAATGGAATATCGGCATCCAGGCAGAAGCTGCCACAAAGGAAAATACAACCCCAAGGAAACCTAGGAACTCATCATTTCTGGTCTCCCAAATTCTGGGGATCATTTAATGATGTGATGCAACAATGTTCTTAAAGCTGTTGTTGAGAGGAAATGTCTTGCAGGTTCCTTCACAAATACTAAAATACTTCATTTGCATTGGAAAGAAATCAAAGGACCTCTAGATATCCCTTGGACGCCTGTAATGAGTTGCCCTCACCAGGAGTTTCAATCAAAATGTTGTTGCTTATTTCCCTAGATCCACTGGGAAAATCTTTCCTTACATCAGCATGACTTGGAGATAGAAGAAAGGCTTCTGGGAAGGTGAGAAAGTTTGGTGCTGCTAAGCGTTCATGTAGAACTGTTATTATTGCATTTTTCTTATTAACTTCCTTAGTAAGAAATTTTAAAATAAAATGTAATCTATTCTTTTGGTATTTTCACCCTAAAACCACTGCATTTGAGTCCAGCTAAGCTAAGGAATGTGTATCTTTGGAGTAATATTTTTCACTAGGCGAAAGATTCATCCATCATCTGGTTCTGATTTAGGGAAGTGAGGAGCTGAGGTGTCAGGAAGCCTTGTGCTCATGAAGTGGTATGTTGCTGGGGAATTATTTAACATGCAGCATCTTTTCTCAAGAAAAAAAATTTGTTAGGTGCTGTGAGAGAAGGAAGCAAAGAGGCAACTCATATCTCTAGACAATGCCCAAAAGTTTTTCAGACATTATTTATTATGTGTAAAAACAAAAAAATTCACCACTTATGGTTAATTCATTTATCTTTAAACCAACCATATAAAAATGTATACTGAAACCAGTAAGTAATGCATTTATCATATATTTGAAAAAGAAGAGAAACAGACTGAAAATAAAAGCTATTTATGAAATCTTTATTTACCTGCTTAAGCACAATTTAACTTATGGAGAAAAATATTATGAATGGAAATCTGCCTGCAAATGAATGAATGCCTAGTTGGAATGGCAATGTCCAATATAAGTCAGTTCTAACTGGCTTGCTTTTATTATGTCGCATAATTTTTTTAATAACAATAAATTGTATTTTTAAAGTTTTTAAGCTCTAAAAGAATAAAGTATTTATGCTAAGATTGTCCATTATTTAGTGACATCAAGCACAAACTTCGACAAGCTGACAAAATGCCTAGAACTAGAAGAACTCTGAAGGCATGGTTATGGTCTTGATTCATATACCCTACTATAGAAACAAAAACCTGTCCTTTTAGTTTATTGCTGTATGCTTCTCAAATAAATACTTGCATAAATTAATAAACCTTATAAACCCTTTGAAGCAATAACCATGTATTTTAAATGCAATTCTAGTACAATTCTGCTATTAACATACTAATCTATTGAAAAACTCCACACCTGATTCTATGGTCTGAAGTATAAATCTAACCAGAAATGCAAATACTATGAAAGGGTTTGCTTTTTAAGTGTGTTCTTTCTGGCAATTAAAACAGGAATTAGGCAAATCCACCACAAGAGAAATATGTCTTCATAAACAGGCACAGTTGAAACGATGAATTAGAGTCTTATTAATTCCTGTCATAAGATGAAACAGGAGATATTTATAAGTGTAGCTTAAATAATAAAATTAATAATAATAATAATAATAATGATAACAATGCTAACCTCCCAATAATAATTCAAATAATACAGGTTCAATAGTTATTGTTTCCAAGGACTAAAGAAATAAAGAAAAAAGCGTCATGAAACTTCCAATGTCAAAACATATGATTGCAAAAGTAATTATTAGCTGTATTAACAGGTCTGCATCTGTTTTAATTTGATGGATAATTTTATTTCTTTATCTTCTCAATCACTTTATTTGCAATAGTAATTGAATGAAATATTTGAACCAAATACCTAGTAATTTTGCCTTAAATAACTGCCTACACTAACCATTATATTTTAATCTGTTTTGTTATTCTGTATATATCATCCTCTGAATAACTTCTTATTATACAAAACAAATGTTTTTGCATATAAATACTCATTAACATGAAAGTGTCTGTCTGTGGAAGAGTTTTTTATGAACATTACAAATGTAATGGTATATCCTAGGAAGCTAATAATAGGTAATGAGGGATGGATGTGGTTGGGAAATAAGTAATTTTCTCATATTGATAGTATACCTGTCTTTAAATAAAATACTCAATTATGAGAGAGGAGAAAACAGTTTAGTTCTCAGGACTGAGATACTATTTCTACTATAACATTACATGAAGCTGCATGAAACTTTTAAAAATTAATTAAATTAAACTATTTAATTTAGATTAAATGTTTATTGTACACTGAATACATAACCTTTTAAATTAATTTAATAAAGATTAAAAGTAATACCAACCTAATCTATTTTCCTCAAAATTAACCCAACCATGCCAGCAATGAATGTGTGCCTTTTCTCTGTAATTGATAAATTAAACTTGTAAAGACCTTTAGGATTTAACTGTTGTTTAACAAAATAACTGTAGTGGGTTGATTTGATATCAATTAATTGCCAAAAAATAATTAGCATGTTAATTGACATTTATTTTAGTTTAGTGGTAGTTATCTAGTCAATTGCTAATTAAAATACTTAAACCATTCCTTTCAATTTATACGAATGAGATTATACTTTTATTACCTACTTCATTTTTTGGGTAATGATAGGGCAAGTAAATTTATGTCCCTTATTTATTGAACCTTGGCAGTAACAACTGATACTTTATTAGCAGTAAGATATCCTTTTATCAAGAGCACATTACTGCTGTGAGTTTGGCATCACACGTACTTTAAAACTGAGGTCTGCATTTGTACCTGGTGGTGGTAACTGATGCCTCCTCTTTGTCCTACTCCCTCTCCTCTCCTCTCCTCTCTAAATTTATGTCCCTTATTTATTGAACCTTGGCAGTAACAACTGATACTTTATTAGCAGTAAGATATCCTTTTATCAAGAGCACATTACTGCTGTGAGTTTGGCATCACACGTACTTTAAAACTGAGGTCTGCATTTGTACCTGGTGGTGGTAACTGATGCCTCCTCTTTGTCCTACTCCCTCTCCTCTCCTCTCCTCTCCTCTCCTCTCCTTCTCCCTTTGGGTGATCACAAATCCCAGAGCGGCTGCGAGACCCCGCGGCCACTCGGCGTGTTT
>NW_008237609.1:4706724-4725233 GCF_000691975.1 Corvus brachyrhynchos
CTTCTCTTCTCTTCTCTTCTCTTCTCTTCTCTTCTCTTCTCTTCTCTTCTCTTCTCTTCTCTCCTCTCCTCTCCTCTCCTCTCCTCTCCTCTCTTCTTTCATAAAATAGATGGCAGCATGCCTGCTACAGCAGGATGCTGCAGCCTGTGCATACATCATCACCGTGTACATATGCCATGGGAGAAGGCAGGGGCAGCAGCTCAGCCTCCCCAGCCCCTGGGGTTGCTGTCGGCTGCAGCTCACCTGGACCTGGCCGTGGCTCCAGCCCTGCCACTACAGGCTGTATCTTTTTACTGGACTGAGTGGCAACTGGACAGAAAAAAACAGCCAAGCTTTTGGGCATCCAAGCCCTTCTTCAGGTCTGAAATAGAAGCAGTAATTTTAAGAGTTAAATACAAGGTCGTAACAGGTCAGAGTCTAAATAGATAAGCATCAGTTAGGCAATTTTTGAAAGAAAAGACTGTTCATGTTAAAAAGAGATGAGAGGACAAGAGAAGAAAGCAAGACAAAGTGGAAGCAGAGCAAGGGCAATTATCTTCTTGGACAGAGGAGAGTTTGAAACAGAGGTAGTTTGAAACACCGATAGATTAGGGAGAAAGGAAAAGTTAATAAATAATCAATTGTAAAACAAATCACTAGCAGCTTTCTGTATTTTGTACTCAAAAATAATGAATCTCTGAGGAGGAGAGATTTTTTTTCTTTTCTGTTCTAAAGCTGAGTGTTCAGAGATGGCTTGACTGCTTCTTTGAGAAGTATGTGTGTCTTGACAGTAGTCTTTCACAGACAGCAAAAAAAATTAAAGGATTGAAACTGCTGTGGAAGTGGTGGGGGGTTCCTTTGAATTGTGGCATTCAGAGGCCATTTATGATATGGTCATATTTTACAGTGTATGGCATTAGAAACTAAAAGTTAAAAGACACTGCCACCACTTTTGATCAATGTAAATAGGATCCAGGCTTCAACTTTGGTTATATTGACATAAATATCTATCAAAACAGCTGAAAATTAAATAAGTGCATAGAAAAATTTCACATAAGTAAATGGGGGAGGGGTTTGGGTAGTTAGAATGTTATTTTTATTATTTTCTTCAATTGCACAGATTGCTAATGTATGAAAAAAATCGGAAAACAATGTTAATACATTAGCAAAGGGCATCTTTGTGTAAAACCACATAATAATAAGGAACTTAAAAGGAAGGAATTATGTTATCCTGAATACCAAGGACAAATTGGTGATCTGATCTAGTGAGCTGCTGATCAATAGGCTAATTATTTGAATAAAGATATCATTGGCTGCTCAGATCTCATATCTGTTTTGGTAATCACACTTCTGTCTTGACAGACAAGCTGTAATTTTGATTTTAGGGGCAGCAGCAGTTGAAGGGTTTTTTCTTAGTTTGGGGTGTGTTTTTTGAATACAAAGATCATCTCAGAAGTCCCAACTGAAGACAACAGGAATAAAAATGTAATGAGGGATGGGGAGGAAAAAAATAAATTCATTTAGGAAAAAGAAAAGCCTTTTTCTTTAGGGATATTTTAGTTTTTCTTTGAGTGGACAAAGATTAATAGTTTAAGATTATGGCTAGATGAAAAATATAAAACTATTTTCCACTAGTCTTAAGTATATTGGTGTTACCTGTAGGAAGCATGTTTATATACATTTGTCCACTCATCTTGCCAACTGAAGAAATTGGAAAGAGATATAAAAATATAACAAAATTTTTGCTTATTTCATGTATAAAGCTAATAACATAAATACATAAGTAAAATATTGTCATGAAACTGCGTCATATAACATGAAAACAATTAGTTTGATTCTGTTCTTTTTACTTTTAAGATAGTGTAGGAAATTCTCCATAAGGGTTTTTTTGGGGTTTTTTTTATGTTGAGTTTCAATAACCTTAGAGTAACAATTACAAGATTTAGCACAAAGGATATGCACTGAAGAATATTGTGGTCTAATTTTCAGCATGCATATGCTTATATATCTGCGAACAGGAAACTGTTGTTTGTCGTGGTGTATGTTATACACATGTTGAAAATTTATATGAATAGATAAATAGAACATTCGAAGCAGATCATGGGAAAATTGTTTAACAACCTGTGGCTGAATGTTGTATAAATAATATTGCTATAATCTTTTATGTCCTTTCATGTGTTTGAAGTGGATGCACAGTCTTTGTTTATATGCTTCTTTACAAGATGCATCATCTTGGGAAGAAAGATTTTCACTGCTTAGTCAAGTACCATTGTCAGCAAAGGGCTAAAAGCAAATAGTATAGTGATTTGTGGATTACTCAGGTTCTCTTTTAGTAAGTGTCAGTAATTGAACAGCTGTTTCCTATGCGTACTAAAGTTCAGCCAAAAGGATTTGTCAAGAAAATCAGCCAAAAGAATATTTCAGTAGCTGATTCTCAAGGCAAGAAAAACTCAAGTGAACTGTGCTGGATGCTAAATGTTGGGGAAAACATTCGAATAGTCTAATAATTATTATGCAAATTGGAGGGAAAAAATCCCTGATACTGTAATAGCCAAATTCTGAATGAAGATAAAATGGCTTCTTTTTTCTGTCAAGCTTTTTCATCATGGATTTAATGGCTTTCAAGAAAAAAATATGGAAATTGTTAATATACAGTAAAAAACCTTCTAAGCTGTTGAAGAGCCAATAATACCAATTCACAAAAATCTTTATTTACCTAGAAATATATTACTTTGTTCATAGTTTTACATCCAGTAAATAAGACCCACTTCTGTAACAGCAGAATTGATATTGGTCTTAGAAGTAAAATATAAATCTGAGTGACATCAGTATGTGCCTGGATTTACAATACAATAACTTTTTTAATATCTATGACTATTCCAAAATAGGAAAGATACATCTCAAGTATAGTTATCAACCAAGCAAATGGAGCACAACCAATTTAAAATATGTTAGAAATTAAAGGTCTAATCCCAAATTACTTACAGGGTCAAAAATCATGGTGGACCATGGATAGAGGGAATTTAACAATGGTAAAGCCAACAGAGTGAATAGTTCAATAAAACAAACGTGAATGTTAAGGCACAGATTTATCCCAGTCTTCCAAAATGTGTGATAAGTCTGTGGAGTGGTAAAATAAAATTGCAAATTTTATTTGGTATATTTATACTAAGAGGCTTGGCTATGAAGCTGAGAAAATTAACTTCAAGTGAAATAGCTGTCAAGCTATGCTACAGAGGAAAATAGAGATTAATTTTTTTTAGAGAAGGTGCTTGTAAATTTTGTTTATGTGACATCACAAAGGTGCAGTAGTTACAACAGATGCCAGGTTAAGTCCCCAGATAAAGTCAGGGAACTAATTTGTAATCCAAGCTTTACTTTCAGTAATAACAGTTGCAGGAAAAAAACCATCTATTTTACCAGAAGGTCAAGGGAGCAATAAACTGAGGTAGTTTTATTGCCTATGGGTAGTTTTGGGTTTTTTGTTGTTTGGGTTTTTTTGTTTGTTTTATTTTTGGCAACATTTTGTCTTCTGACTCCTATTTTCTTTATTCTGTGGGAGGGTTTTTTGGTTGGTTGGGTTTTTTTAATGTTTTTATTCATGTTTGCCAAGACACATTCATTTGAACAGAGCTATCTCTTCCATGCCCTAAATTTTTATTTTTACTCCATTCTTTGGCTGACAGCTGCATCTATAATTATTCAAAATTAATGCACTCAATGCATTAAACAACATCTCCTGTGTAAAACATTCCTGACAATAAATGATTATTTTCATGTATTAATTACTCAGAAAAATTAAATACTCAGAAATTCATCTGATTAAACATATCTGCTTTGTTCTTAGAGACAAAAACAAATAAGTAAATAAACAAAATTATATGGTAACAAATTAAGCCCATGCATGTAAAAATTCAAACAATTTTTTTTATTTGACTTAAAGAAAGTTGTTGTGCTATTAAAAAAAAATGAATTATTATGAAATACTCTAGGCCAAAATAATATATTAAATCAATCATAATTTACAAAATTATAATCTAGAAGTAGAACTTCAGAAATAGCTCTGGGAAAGTTATAGTTCTGAAGTTATGGGAAAATGAAATGCAGGACTGATCAAAGCATCATTGAATATAATTAATAAATAAGTCATGGTAGTAAAGGCTGCTTCTTAGAATTTAGTATTAGTATTGTGTTATACCTCTATTTAAACACCTAGAGAAACAGTTCCTACAGCAGTGACTTTAAACAGTGTTTGGTATTCTGAAACTGAATGAATTTTAGTATTTTCAAATCATGTCTACAGTCACTAAAGGCAGTCCTGTCATAAAACACATAAGTACCTAATACCATGAGAAACCCTAAGTATCTTGGTCCCTGACTAATAGATATGAATAATTCACAGGAGACTTGGGTGCATTAGGAATAACAGACAATGATAGCTTAGGTCATCTCGAATGGTGCTCTACGTGTAAATATTCTACAGCAAGGAAATTGCACTGACCTCTAGAACTTAAGATATGGAAATTGTTTCTCATATATTGAAAAAAAATAGTGAATTCTTTTATACAATCAACACTCGCAATTAAAATATTCAGCATTTTTGGACTATTTGGCTAGATTTTTATTTTTAGAAATGAAAAGTACTTTCAGCAAGACCTTTGCTTTCATTACCCTCATTATGACCCTCCTATGGACATCCTTTCATCATTTTTTTTTTCTTTTCGGGATGTGTTTGAATACTTGAATTTAAATAAATGCATTACAAACTTGACTGGAATAACAAGAATGAGGAGGTCATAGTGAGGGATAAAGATATGAAGTTGTCTGTAAATATTTGCAGTGCATGCATTTAGAAAATGCATGCATTCTCAAAGTAGATCCTAGAGGCATAATTAAGAAAATGGGATAAAAATGAGCAGAGAAAAAAGTGAATATTAAGGTAAAGCCTCCAAGACAACTGTGTTCTATTACTCTGTTGAACAACAGAATAAATTCTCTACAAGTGGAGGAATTTTACAGCACTTGAGTCAGTTAAAGTGAGACTGGAGAAAATACTTGTGTGATAATTTGGTGAAGAAACTTACTAGGTGACCTAATAAATCTCTCCCCTTTTCTAATATTTGTCTCCATGGAAGGATAATCATAATGAATTCCTATGTATCATTTTTATTGTATTGCTATAAATTAATGTAACTGTCTTATTGACTACATGCATACTTTTGTTTATTCCATTAAATAATACCTGTTTAGCGGAAGCATAAAGTATTTTTTCTAACAATGCCAGCAATATTCTGTTGCATCTGCACTTATGTTCTATTTGATTATGCAAGATGGAGAGACTCCTTGACCTAAGGAAGTTAAGAAGATAACAACAAAGGCATATGCATCAATCAAGATCGTATGAGAATTAAATATTCTACTATTGAATAAGACAAACACTATGAAGTACTTTTGGATTAAACAGCTATTATTTTTATGCTCAGCATTCCTCTTCCTTGTTAAAATGTGTAAAACAGATAAAACAGTACCAATTTATACATCTAGAACAATATTATGTAACTGTATTTAACAGATATATATCATTTTTTCCAAAACTGGTGCTTGCATTTGTGTGCCCAGTATCAGTTTGGAATATACAGGCAATTGTTTCTATAGTCTCTTGTCAGTCCTTATGAGATTACTTGTTTCTATTTCATCAGAATTAAACTTTAAGGCCTTTTTAAAAAGTGTCATGAAAGGCAATGACATGGATATAAACAAGTCATTCTTTTACATGTGAAATAGCTGTGAAGTACAAAGTACAACATATGGTACTTCACACACAAGACTGTGAGGTTTACCTGCTTTTCTATCACAATGTCTTTTTATAGATAGAAGTTTTTTTTAAACAAAAGCAATAAAATTATGGGCTTTCTTTCTTTCTTTCTTTCTTTCTTTCTTTCTTTCTTTCTTTCTTTCTTTCTTTCTTTCTTTCTTTCTTTTTTCCTTTAAGCCTGAAATTTCTGTATAGTTATGGTCGAGAAAATAGTCTGAAATATCATAGCACATAATTTTGATTCATCAGGTTGTTTATCTTAGATATTTTTAAGGACCAGACTTCAAACTGGGTTTTACTGCAATTCACTGTTATTGGCTCGAGTATTTCTGTAAGAGTATAGTGAGTCTCTTGAGATGAAGAACAGTATAGAACTGGGAGTAAAGGATAGCCTGTGTTTATATTAGTCTTTGTGGGTGTTGCAGCTTAATGATCCTGCTCTTTTCCAATGACTTGTATTAATGAAGTCAAGAGCAAGGTTCCCACTGCTTTTATAAGTCAGGGTATTTATTAAGCCCTGAACATTTAAAGCATAATGCCTCTCTAAGCACAGAGTTTACTTCAGCTTCTGTGGTTTCTGGTAAGCAGTCCTATGCTAACTAGCTTTTGGCTTTCAAACTTTACTGAGTAGTGAACAGACTGTTACCCATCCTGCTCAAGTAGGACCATCCAGCGTCAGTTGCCCAGGACCATATCCATGTGGATTTTGAATGTTTCCACAGATGGAGTTTTCACAGTCTCTATGGGCAACCTGTGCAAACATTCAGACATCCTCAAAGTAAAAAAGTGTTTACTGATGTTCAGATGGAGCCTCCTGTGTTTCAGCTTGTGCCCATTGCCTCTGATCATGTCACTGGGAACCACTGAAAAGAGCCTGGACACGTCTTCTCTGCATCCTTCCTTCAGGTATTTATGCACATTCATAAGATACTCCCTGAATTCTCACTTCTTGGATCAGTGGTGGACTCAGTGATCTTGAAGGTGGCTTCCAACCTACTGATTCTGTGATTCTGTGATACTGTGATTCTGTGATTCTCTAGGCTCAACAGACCAAGGTCTCTCAGACGTTCCTCATATGTGAGGTACTTCCATTCCTTAATCATCCTTGTCACCCTTTGTTGGACTCTTTCCAGTATGTACGTCTCTTTTGTGCTGAGGAGCCCAGAACAGGACACAACACTCCAGGTGTGGCCTCACCAGTGCTGAATTTAAAAAAAGAAGGAACATACAACCTCGAACAGCAGGTAGTACTTTTCTAAAGTAGCCAAGGGTACCATTAACCTTTCTTGTGGCAAGGGCATAGTGCTGGCTCAGGTGGAACTTTGTGTCCACCAGGATTACCATATCACTTTCTGCTAGTTGCTTTCCAGATGGATGGCCCCTAGCATATATTGATACATGGCATTGTTCTCATGTGCAGGACTTTGCATTTCTCCTTGTTGAACTTCATTAAATTGTTGGAACACATTTATTCCCTCTAGTTATTCTCATTTCTCTTTTCTCATGACTTCTCTTTTTCTATTGTCACAAGTCATACATAAGGGCAAAAGATAAAAACAAGTGAACGGTACTGGAAAATTATAATTTCAGCTGTATCAGAAGGAACCTAGATAATGAGCAGTGTAAATGGTTGCAGATGTATGTAAAGACAAAGCATGATGCTATTGAAAACCCTTAGAGAAATCTGAAAATGGAAAGAACCAGTGAAAGTTGTACTGAAATTCTGTGGAAGAAATTAAGGAAGTTGATAACTGGGTACTGTTCTGTTGGGGAAGAAGACAGTGTACTCTGAATGTTCAGTAAATGACAGCTTGCTCCATCATCCTTTATCAGTAGTACTAGTTGTTTTTCTTTCACTAGGACAACATATGCAGAAGTGGAAGAATATCTCAGCAAACATGGCTTTTTCTCAACATCATTGTATTGTTGCTTTGGGAAATAAAGAAAAAATGTAGGAAACAGGATTATACTGTACTAAATTCTAATATACAGATAGAACATCTGTATAAAAAAAGCCAACATATACAAATATTTTCACATTTTTTGAGACACGTGATTATAGATTTAGTCCATTTTTTAATTTCAATCATTGTGGCCTATGTCATAATTCAAGTTATTAGTTCCAAATACAATGGTTAGTGTCTTAGATCTTAATATTCTCCAAAGAATTAAGCATGTAAAGTATGTTGCTAAAACCTGAATAACTGCATCTTTAATCTCCGAGATTATTTTGATAGAAATAGGTTTTGGACGGCTTTTCACATTCTTTGTTGCAGGTACAGTTATACTTTAGTTTCTATTAAGTCTTTAAGGAATTCTTTTGCTGAAATGTTAACAAGATAAAGACACACAAGATAGTTTGTAACCTGGACTAAGTTAGAAACCTTAAATATCTTCTTTCTGATTTTTTTCATCATATTATTTTATTTTACCTTTCTTATTATAAAATTAGGCATTTAAAATGGCAATAGTTTTTATAGTACCAGAATATCCTGTAGTCCATAGACAAGCTCCTGAACAGGAAGAAATATGGAATTTCAGGAACTGTTCAGTTAATCCACTTTTAAAATTACCTAGACAGGCCAGCATTTCCTCAGAAAATAACTCAGTGTTTAGGAGACAGTTGTGCTAAAATATATAAGATTTATGTAGTGTACCACCATCATAAGGGCCTGTTTCCAAAAAGAAAACAGCTGAGACAAACAAGATACTTTTATTTATAGGCAAAACCATAATTTTTCATTATACAAGCAGTATCTTTCAATTTATCAGAATATTATTCTCACATTTATTATTTTAATAATTCCATATATTTTCCAGAATTATTTATGTACACAGGCCACATTTATCAAAGGTCCAAGGAGCTGTAAAATCAGACTAGAATGCAACTCAGTCAGCTCTTCAAAGAAAAAGGAAAAAAAAAGAGAGAGAGAGAGAGAAAGAAAGAAAGAAAGATGAGAGAGAGAAAGAAAGAAAGATGAAAGAAAGAAAGAAAGAAAGAAAGAAAGATGAAAGAAAGAAAGAAAGAAAGAAAGAGAAAAAAAGAAAGTAACTCATCCTGATCTATATGTAAAAAAAGAAATCAACTCTTTCCTTTTTCCTTAGCAGTATTTTTTGCTTTCACTTTCAAATTCTCAGTATATCAGAAAATATATCTTCTTTCATACTCTTAATTGTCAAGAGTTAATTAAGAGCAGAGCAAAATAAGAGGTCAAAACAAAAAATATAAAAATAAATAAATGGTAGAGCTATCCATTATGTTTAAATATATGGCATGAAAGGAGGAAAGTGATAATAGGTAAGAGAAGTATGAGTTCTGTATGAGTTCTACATTATAAAACTGTGAAACTTAAAATGCCAAGTGTGTGAATAATTTGCCTATAATAGTACTTCTCAGCAAACATGAATGGGCAACATAGGAATACAGAAAAGTGAACTTATTTTCTCTAAAATCTTTCACTTAAAGTCTCACAGTTATTTCTAAAATATAACTGCAAACTTAAATGGAAAATTGGAAAATTGAGCATCATATAAAAAGAAATCTGGTGTGAAAAATTATGACAATGCAACTCACTTTCAAGAATTTAGAATTCTTTTTGCATGGAAATCAAACATGCCACATTGCTTGCACCAACAGAAAAACAACAGAACTAGGGGATTATTTTTTTTCCCCAATAGGGAGATAATGGGACAAATGCAGCAAACTTCACAGGGATTTTTATACAAGTGTAATATCTATCACTCATTAATTCAAGGATAATTCTCACTATTGCCAACACGTGAACTACATGTCATGCTGAAAACTGCTGTGGCTAAATGTGAAAGGCAGCTGAGAAGGATTTTGAGTGATGAAGTTTTGAAACGAAGTATGACAATTCAATCTATGATGTGTGATTCAGATTTTGCTAGAATTTGAGCTGGAATTTTACAGCTCAAATCTATATTCAAAATAATGCAAATTGATGTGACTGAAGCATTATAATTTCCTGGAGAATTTCTGGTCTGCTTTCTTGCATAGAACACAGCACTTCCTACCTTATCTGTTATTAAGATTTTTTTAAATTACACTCCTTTTCACTAAAAATTTAAGTACCAGTTTGAGGGAATTTTAAAGGCGTTGCTTTTATTTTTCTTCACTAGTGTGACACAAGGTTATAAAGCAACGTGAAAACAGATGGTATAAAAAAAATAGAATTCATAATTATGTAATAATATAAAATTTAGGAAACTTTTTTGAAATATGGAAGCACAAGAAGAAACAGCATCTAAGACAAGATGAAATTTAGAAGATTTTCCCGTGTTTCTTAGGCTGGGTTTTTTGAGAAAAAGCATCAAAATATTTCCTAGAACACAATTGATAGGAAATTAATACTGTAAGAAAAAATATGTTTTAAAAGTTCAAAATTACTTAATACCTATTTTAATATGTTTTCACCCCTATTTTACAATTATGTCCTTGGTTTGCTTGCTTTTAAAATGTCTTACATTTCATTCACTTTCTCTTCTTTCAGGGGCCTTCTCTGCTCAAGGCACTGACATAGAGGTCTGGGTATTTCAGGTTATCTAATCAGCAGTCACTGGTTGGAGTCAAGCTTTGAATAGTCCCTTGGATAATGCATTCCCAAACCTTTTTCTTCATAAAGCTATAGTTCCAAAATGGGTGCATATAGTATTTTAGGTGAAGACAATGCACTTTGCATATAGTTGTGACTGTATACACGTTTGTGATGTGTTGACCTTGGCAGCTTCCAGCTGCCTATCCAGTCAGTCTCTCATTCCTGCCTCTCAATAGGACAAGGCAAGAAAATTACATAAAAAAGCTTTTGGATAGAGACAAAGACAAGGAGATCACTTGACAATTACTGTCACAGGCAGCACAGACTCTACTTGGCAAAGGTTAATTTAATTTATTGCCAATTAAAATAGATTTGAATACTGAGAAACAAAGACAAAACCTAAAACACCTTCCTCCCACTCCTGTGTTTTTCCAAGCTCAACTTTATTCCTTCAGCCCACTTGTCTACTTCCACCTAACCCTTAGGCATGCAAGGGGAATGACAAATGGTGCTATCAGACCGCAGCACTTCCTCTCTGCTTCCTTCTTCTCCTGCTTTTCCTCTCTTCTAGTGTAGGTCCTCCTCATGGGCTGCAGCCCTTCAGGGATAAACTGCTCCTGGGTGGGGTCCTGGACAGTTCCTTTGGGGCATATCCAATTGCACTGGCATGGTCCTTTCCAAAGGCTGCATTGTAGATGTCTGCTCCACTGTGGTTCTTTCCACAGGCTGCAGAGAAATATTTGCTCCACCATGGTCTCCTGCAGGGATCCAGGGGAATCCTGGCTCTTGCATCTGGAGCACCTCCTCCTGCTCCTTCTTCTCTCACCTTGCTTCCTTCCACCACTTTTTAATCACTCCTCAGTGCCTGTGCATCATTTTGCCCTTCCTCTAATGTTGTTCCAAAGGTGCCATCATCTCAGCTGACATGGCCGCATCCCCTCAGAGCTTCTTCTTCCCACCCCAGCCCACTTGCTAGTAGGGCAATGTGAGAAGCAAAGACCTTGACTCTGTAAGAACTGTCCAGAACTAAAGTATCCTTGTGTTATCAACAGTCTTTTCAGGGCAAATCCAAAATATAGCACCATACAAGTTACTGTGACGACAATTAACTATATTTCCTCACCAAACTGGTGCATTTGGCTTGGCGTGTGTGGAGGTACACCATTTCCACTTCATACCACCTTGCATTTTCCTATCATTATGGTTGGTGTCATTGGACACCCTGGCAGGACAGGTAGTCTCACAGTTAGAGCAATGCCTTGTCATCTCTTCAGCTTCTGTCAGTACTCAATATGCAGCTAAAAGTAGTATTTTAAAAGGGGTGTAATTTTGAGTCAATGTAGAGAGGAGTTGAGACTATAACCCAAGGAGGATTGCATTCCCTTCTCTCATTGCCAAAAGCTCTACTAGACCCAGTATCATCATATATATAGAGCTTAAAATTCAAAAGGTTTATTGGCCAATATGGGCCCCAAAGCCACAGCATGTAAGACAGCCTGTCTGGCTTGTACAAAAGTTGATTTTTTCCTTTTCCTGCAGTTTTACTTAGGCCCTTCTCCCACATATATGATACAACAGCCATAAGATCTTTGTGGCATGGGGAGAAATTGTGCCCCATAATCCAGAATTCCAACAAGTTCTTTTATTTTTTTTATTCAGACACATGTAAGATAGTTTGTTTAGCCACTTCAGGCAACGTGTCAAGGTTTCTGACATAATTTCTGCAGTGGGCCCTTGTATTATCTTTTGAGATAATATCTAATAACCTTTTGAGATCGATCACCCATCTGTGTTTTTCATGACGTCCAAAATATTGCTATGAGTTTCTCTGACTTCCTGTTCAGTGAGCCCAGTAATGATAGTAAGATCCATGTAATGGAAAAATTTACAATCTGGAGAGATGTTATTATTCTCCAGATGTTGTGCCACTAGCCCGTGGCAGATAGTAGAGCTATGCAAAAGCCCCTGAGTCTGGACAGTGAAAGTATATTGTATTCCTTCCCAAGAAAACTCAAATTGTTCCTGGGAAACTGCAGTAATGGATATGCTAAAGAAAGTATGAGCCATATTAGTCATAGCATGCCATGTTGCAGCTTCTCTCTCGATGCATTTGAGCAGTGTCAATACATTTGGGACAATTGCAGCCATGGGAGAGGCTGCTTTATTTATTAGCTGCTTGGTCTACTATCATGCATCTGCAACCACCTGGCTTTTTTGTGGGCCAAATAGGACTATTAAGGAGAGACTGGTGTGGCAGATAACATCCATCTCCAACATTTCTTTAACTGAGTGCTTCCAGCATGCCTCCCTGGGTAACTGATACTGTTTCAAGGCTACTGGGTTTGGAGGTGGCAGTAAAACCACTGGTGCACTAAAGTAGTTAACCCACTAAAGCAGCCAGAATTCCTAAGGAATATTTTCCACCTAAAGTAAAGGTTTTACACGTCAAAATGTCATCTTCCATGATTTAACTGGGAACTTGAGTCACACTTACTCAGGCAACAAAAGTTTTCTCAGATGTAGGATTAGGTGGATTTCATGGGATGGCTCTTCAGAACCACCAAATGAATGTATGTATAAGGCGACTGTGTGGGTAATGAAAAGGATTCCTATGAATCTCAGTTGCTTCTGCATGGTAGGTAAGAGAGATCTGTTGCCAGGGGTTTTTTCCCGTTTTAGTAGAGAACTAGTGGGATTTGTGCTTGATGATCCTCCTATCCACTCCATCCCCCAGCACATCATAAGTTTTTGCCACACCTGAAAAATTCTGATGTTGGTTTGGATATTGTTTTTAAAGGGCAATGGAGATTAAATCCTGAGTGAATTTGACTTTGAGGATTCTTTCTCCTCCTCCCCCTGACTAGCAAAGGAAGCCAAGGGTGTTAGTACATCAGTAGTACACATCTTTTGATGGTTTCTTTTTCTTTTTCCTGGACAGCCCCCAGTTATACAAAATGATGCCCTTAGTATAACGAGGATGTTTGTAAATAAATGGGACTGCATAACAGAGGTGAGTAATTTGGTATTGATTAGATATGGATATCTTTAAGACCCTGCTCATAAGCCTTTCAGTGAATTTCAAGAGTCAAAAGAAGAACCTTTAAACAGATCCATTTGCCTTCCCATAAACAAAGTAGCAGCCTTTTCAAACTAAACTTCCAAATTTCTTGTTAACTGACTTGAAAGGGCAGCGTATGAGGTAAGTCAGTGTCTTGCCCTGCAACTTCCTTAGATTCTGAGCCTGTCAACCAGGGCACAAGAAGAAATCAAATGTGGCTTTTTATTCGACTTCTAGGGAAATAAAAGAAAAAAAAAGTAACGAAAATTTCAATTATTTTAAATACTTTGCAAGTGTTAAATTAATTTCATGGAAGTTATTGAATAACTATCAGGAACAATTTTTACTTACTACAAAGCTATGGTAGTGCTGAGATCAAATAAGGTATGCATAAAGTTAAAGGCTTTTTTCTATCTTTTTTCAAAAGACAATGCAAAAGAAACCAAGTTCCAAATATGTATGGGATTAAAATACCCAAGAAATCTGGAATTCAGGAAAAGAAAATAACAGATAGGTAGCTATTTCTTTTCTCATCTTTGCAGAAAATGCATTGTCATTCAAGTAAAAAGCACCACAAAAGACTACAGTTCCATTCACAGAAAAGTGAAACACAGTCTGGAGACATTAAGTGGGAAGTACCAGTACCTTTTTGCTGAGGAATCAGACTCTGGATCACTGTGTAACACAGGAAGCTCGGAAAATACTTGATTCTTTCACAAAGCTGCACAGAAAGAGGAGGACACATAATGTAACAACAGATATACCATAAATGACCTTAATACTTTCAAACATACCTATGACCAACAAAGGAAAGCTTTAAATATTTTTTTTAAATTTATTAATTTTAAATTTTATTCTGCTTTGAAAACAACATTAGATTAAACAAATTTGTTTGTGGACAGACTAAGCTAATCATCATTTCCTAATGCTGATATAAACCTTGTTTCTGAAATCTGATTTTAAAAAGAATAATTTTAAAACCATTATACGCTGTTGTCAACTGTTTTTTGACTATCATGATAGTAATATAGTGTTTACTAAATGAATACCAGAGTTGTCTTCCCCGCCACGATATCTTTCAAGGTGCTCTCTGTTGCCTCTAATACACTTGGACTGAAACAAAATCTCTGAATATAATATTATTACTGTATATTTTTTCTCTTGTAAATTTTTATTCCTAATGAAAACTATCATATATGTTGCCTATTCATAAATATTAATCTTTAAATTAATGTCTTTCAAAAATGCATAACAGGAACTTGGACATCTATAATGTAATCAGAAAGAATTCTCTTGGTAGGCATGTTCTCTTCAATCTTTCTTCTGAAATAAACTCAACATATTGAACACTGCACAACAATTTACAATCTGGAATGGTCAAAATTGTGGCTGATCACTAGGGACTTGCAATGCAATACGAACTGTCTCCTGACTGGCAAACTCCATTTAATTTCTCTCCTCTTCCCTAGGAATAAATGTTCCAATACTTTTAACTTGTGACCTTAGGGAGTAACTTACCTGAAAGTCAAAGTTAAGGGAGGTAGCAATTTGAGAGAGCTTAGTTACTGCAGCAGATTTGTAGCCCAATGTGATGGGCAAAGAAATTAATTCAGATGTAATTAGGAAGATGAGATAGAAAATCCACTAGCAGAAGAAAACTGAAAATCACACATAGAAAAAGATAGATACAGCATTTTAAAAGTTATTGGAAATCATATTCTCTATTAGCTATTTTGAGCTGGGGCACATTTCTCAATTTCCTTTGGCAAAATTTTTTCTTTCTTGTATAAATAATAAATGTTCATTGGAGCACCAGCTTGAAACCCATTCCATTAAACTCATGTTCAGCATCTCCTTCTTTAACTCACATTTAACTGTGTCCTTAATTTCTGTGATAGGTTGCACATAGATCTAAAATTGGAAAAAAACAAAGTATCCATGCCTTTCACTGTTATGAAACATGATTGGAAGCTGTAGTAAACAAAATAATCTGTTCCTTGTAGATAAACTGCAGTGACTGGTAATTAATATTAGAAAATCAAACCCAACACAACAAAAAAAACCAAACCCCTACACCAAACCTGTAAAAAACTAGGTGTTATTTTATTTCTGTGCTTTTTAAATACCTAAGGAAAAAAAAATCAAGGATTAACCTATATTAAAATGTACTCAAATAGCAGAGACAGTTCCTAAAAGAATACTGCATTTGATTATTTCATCAATTCTTTTTGTATTCATTTTCAGTAACTCTTTATTTTCCTTATTCTTCAAATTTTGATGGCAAATTTCCTGCATTTCTATCACTGATAGTGAAGAATTCACATTATCAAAATAATTACAAATCTCAGGAGAGAAAGAAATGAACTAATCCACCAACTATTATGGACAATTTCACAAGAAATGACAGGTGACCTGATATGCCAGGTGCTCTATTCTTTGTAGCAGATGATCAGAAGAACCATTAAACCAGTTGGCATCCTCATAACCTTGGGTTAATGCCTTACTTGGAGAACAGAGGACACCTCTCTCTTGTTAAGTGCTAGTACACATTTCCTATGGTTTCTTTAAGTGTCGTGTACTCTGTTGTAAAACTGAAAGTCAAAGTTCACTTCTACAAGGCTGTATTTTCCACAGTATCAGCCAATTTAGGGTGTGGTTCAGATGACATCAGTATTTCCAATGTCCATCACGAGTGAGAAAAAATGTACCCTACAAGTGCTATCATGACCACATCACAGCTACAGCAGGGAAATCTTGTTCCTGTGCACGTACCTCAACATGAGCTAGGGAGGGCACACAGATTTTCTCAGGTTATTGAATAGAACTGGTCGAAATCACAATATGTCATGTCCCTGTTTCACTGAAGAGGTCAAGACTATCCTCCTTGCCTTGATCCTCCTCTGCTTCTACAAGGCAGTAGGGTCTTTTACTGGTTATTTCGGTATTCGCGTTATTTCCCCAGAGTCTGCTTTACTGCATTGCATTTATACAACCACACTCTTGCCTGGGTGCTGCCTGGGCCAGACTATGAAAGGTCTCTTATTTGACCATTGGTGATTTAATTGGTCATTATCTCTTCCATCTGCCATTGTTGGTCACTTCTTCACATTATTCTAGGGTACACTGCAAGAAAAACTGTTTAATTCTTCATGGTACTTTCAGGTTGCTGAAGTCACAACCTTCAGGCAACTGTAGTTTATATGCATTCACCAAGCCTGTTTGAGGCCAATTTTAGTGAATCTATTCCAAAACAGACAGACCATCAGGAATTCACTCTCTACATGAAAAGGGCTTCAGCCCCCTCATGACCTGTAGAGGAAATTTCTAAGATAATTTAAAAACTTTAGGCTCCCAACTTAAAGATCATTGAACTATCCAAAGGTACATGGGATGAATCTAAGTCCTTATGAATATAGAAAAAAATATTGAGATTCTGGACCCTAGGCTAGGTTAAACAAAACAATGCAAAAATGAAAAATGTGTTGGCAAGTCACTCTTCAGAGAATTTCAGGTTCCCGCTCTATCTATGAAATTTTTTTTTTCTAGTCAGCTAGATTTGGAACATCTCATCGTTTTGTCTGTATCCATATTAATCAGTCTGAGAAAACTTTTAGATTCCTGAGCCTTGTTCTGTTAGAGAGCTGGGACATGGGTGGTGTGTATAACATATAATATATCACATAATATATAATATCATATAATAGGAACCAAGGAGTTCCTTTTTCCTAGTTACTGATTTCTACTGAAAATAAACCCAGATTTTCTGACTGAAAGAGCACCATACTATGTTTTCCTTTTTTTTCTATTTTGAATATCAATACATGTCTTTTCCACCCTATCTTTTCTTTTAGAAAGTTACCAATAGGAGTTTCAGTGGGTTTTATATTTTTCACAATCAAATGTATGTTTTCTGTCTCTAAATACATACAGAATGTTCTCATTATTTTCTTTCTTCATTTTTCTATTAGTTCTGCAGTCTGAAAAGGAAGAAAATTTATTTTCACTCCCTTCTTTGCAGAACATTATTACATTTAAATTCTATTGTGGATGTAGTCTGCAAACATTTAACACATCAACAGGTGAATGAAATATACTATTTTAAAATTTTAAAATGTATTTATTTTAAAATGTAAATCATACTGCTACACAACTATTTACTGGGAAGTAGATTAAAATTATATCTTAGTACTAGCTGGAAATAAACAGTACATACAATTTTTTGCATTCATTGAAAAGATTATAATCAGGAACAACAGTAGATACCTGAGAGAAAAAAAAAGCAAACAAAACAGTTTCCCATTTCTTTCCAGTAGGTTGTTCAATTGAAAGAACAGTTTTACAATGTTACACAGAAGGTTTTTTTTCTTCACTAGTAAATTAGAACTAATACTTAGAAGCTACAAAATATTAAATCTTTCAAATTATTTTACTTTATTAAAACCATATATAAATTAGTTTAAATGGAGTCTGAGATGAACAGTCGGCTATGTTGCGTTTCTTAAATTTTTTATAATCTCTAGTCACTGTTTGTTAATCAATATGTTGTTGCCAAGAAAGTAAAAAGCAAACAAACAATAGCCATAATTTATGTATGGATCTACTGCTTTTTTGCCCAGTTGCTGTTGAGCTGCGTAGTTTATGTTCTCTATGCTGGCAAGTTTTCCTAAAAAAGCTTGTTTTGGAGCCATGTTCATAGCATAGAATTGCATCATTGATGAGACTGGCAGAGAATAAGGGAAAACTGTGTTGGCTTATGCCCCAAAGAGTGAGAAGAATTAAAAAAAATTTAAAAAAAAGGAGAGGAGAAACAATAACCATTGTTGCTCAAGAGGAAAAAACAAGATGCTCTCTGAATGAGAAGCTAGTTTCCAGCTTCCAAGATTTTATTGTAAAAAAGGAAAAGAAGGAAATGAATACTCTTGGGAAGAAAAAACAAAACACCCAAAAACCAGAAAAAAAAATACTCAAAAACCCAAAATCAACCAAAACCATCCACAAAACCACAACAAAACCAAACAAACCCACAAAAGAAACAGAACAGTTAATGTTTAATCAACAAAATCCTATATCTTATATTGCAAAAAAATTTGCTTTTTTCCCT
>NW_008237609.1:4725264-4780879 GCF_000691975.1 Corvus brachyrhynchos
CTACAGCTTTTAATTTCTCCTTCAATCCTTCTTCCCTTTGTTTCTCATTCCCATCCACAACCACAGAGCTGTAAATCTACACTGAGACTTATTTAAAATACTCCCACCCTATCTCTTTATATCTCCCTTGGATTGCACCTGCTTTACCTCCATTCCTTTTAGCTCTCTTTGTTCATCCCATCCCATCTTTCTACTGTTAATCATTTTTTGACCTCAATACTGTTTTCACATTTGCTTTGTCTTCCCCAAACTTAAAGAATAGTCTTAATCATCTAATTTCACCACCACTTAATTTCTCCTTGGTCTCATATTTTTCTCTGCTTTAATATTGTTTTAATTGACTTTAGCACAGATAACTCCTTTGGGTAAATTTAATTGTGAATTTTTAGTGTTCATTGTTTTTGACCTGTCTTTTTAAGGTTATTGACACACTCTTGCCTTCTGGAAGATACTAATATTTCAGTTTTCCTTTTACCTGTTCAGATATGTAAAATGGCTCCTTTCTGAAAATATGTTCTTGTAGCCCTCCAAAATCTGCTAAAAAGACAGACTGCTTCAATATATCACAAAGTATACTGGATTTTTTTTTTTTTATGATGCTTTATTAAGTAGAATGCAATTTGTCGCATTTTTTGCCATTCAATTGTGATCACCTATAAAAACCCATATGAGTATTAAAAAAAAAACTGGATAGAAAGGAAATTTTTTCTATTTCTCATTTTAATACAATTGCAACACAATTGCAGAAATATTTTCAAGTAAGCAACATTAAGCCATTTTAAGCTTTGGTAATAGCGCACGTGCAACCTGTTAATTTTTGAATTAAATATGGATTATATTGCCACAAACTGTAAACCAATAAAACCCATATAGAGAGATTCATAGATATTGTTATTGTCTGCTCTGATATTTGGGGAAAAAAACAACCAAGAAACATGAAAGGGAATAGTATTTATTCTCTTTTTGAAAGTCATTCCCAGTGTCAGAGAATCACACTCTCTGAAGTGTCACTCCAGAGCCAATTGTTTATCCATTTGACAGTCATTAAAGGAAGTATATTTTTGTTATACATTACTGTATAGTATATAATATATGTTTTATATACATATATATACACCACCTACCCTTGTTTCCACCTCCTGAAAACTGTTTTTTCCACTCTGGGTTGGCTCAGTGGGTCCTTATCCATCCATGATGGCATCCTGGAACTTTTGCCCAATTTCCTCCTTGATGTGGGACAAGGACCTCCATCTGTGTCTGCCTACATTTAGTGTACAGGAAGGCTTGGTTTCAGTGAAAAATAAATTCTATGTAAATGTGAATTCATATAATATTCATTCGAGTGTGAAAGGAGTGTGACAATACCGTATCTGCAGCCCGGGGCGGACACAAGGTCACACACCGGTATGCACCCATGTCCAGACACTGGTATTGATTTCTTCAGCAGTAGTAACACAGTGTGGATGTACACTGCTACCAACACAGTGCCCCACAGCAGACTGAACCACAGCCCTTTCCCTCTTGTCACAGCAGTACTAACGTAGATTTATTTCTTGTCTTTAATCTAGAATAACTTGTACCGTTAAAGCTAAGCCTTCTCAGACTTAATGATTTTGAGCAACAGGGCATTTTACTCATGAGCACCCGGTGTTAAAATACACATCTATAATCTGTGATGCTATTTATAATAGTTAATCCATGATACCTCACCTTAGCACAAGAATACTCTCTGAATGTACTTGGTGGACTTAGATTTGCAGAGGAAGACAACCAAACAATTACTCTTGCTGCTTGTCTCCAAAGGTAAAGCATTTCTAGAGAGACCAGAATTTATATCCAGATAACAAAATTGAATGGCCCCACCAGCTTTAAAGAAAATGTACCTTCTAGTTGACTATCAAAAATATCACAAATGTTGTGGGTTTCATTTTTCTGGTTCTCCTTTTTTTTTTTTTTTTATCCTCTATTAAATCTGTTTTATTTGCATGAACTAATTAACAACTATTTTACAAAACAAGAATGTGCAGCAGTGAAGCATGCCTTTTTAATAGAAAGAATCAATAATTTATCACGGTAACAGTGTTCAAAAGTAAAGTTTAACCCTGAGTAACAAAGAAAAAAACCTTCAGAAATTTTTTGTACTACTGGATCTTGGGACCTGTTTTGCTTTTGTTTTTTTCAGTGCAGTTAATACAGCTTGTTCTCAAGTGTTGTACTACTGGGACAAAACTAATTTTCTCATGTAAAATTTACTAGTATTATGGGCCAGTGGTTATGAGTCATTAAGGATCTGAGGGTTTTGATATGATGGAAAAGAATTGAAAAAAGTGTGCTACAGAAATGGAAATGTAAAAATCATGCTATATGGAAAATAAGATTAATCAACAGAAAAAGATAAAAAGAACCCCACTCTTTTCATCCCCCCTACAATTACCAAAGTATGAATTCAAAATGTATTTGATGCATATGAAACATTTTGGTAAATACCCATAACAGCATCACTAAATTAAGAAATAATGTTATTCCATTGTGCCTCTGCTTCCAAAAAGCAGGAAACCCTCCATTTTCTCCTGCTTCTGACTCTCAAATTGGTGACCATGAATGAAGAAAAAAGATGGGCTCTAACTGAGGTGTGGTTTCTTAAGTTTGCTTTTCCTTTAATTTTTGTCTTTTTTTTTTTTTTCAGAGAGGGGAAAAAGATGTTCCATCAGTCTGTTGCGATCTATTAATTCCAGACGAAAACGTGTTTACAAATGTTACACTTGTAATATATATCTGCAGCAAAGAAAAAGTCTCATGTTAGGTATCATGCTGTAATTATCAATTAAATTGATAATATACTGGAAAGGCAAAGGTTTTAAAATTAAATATTTATAAAAAATAAATAGGGGAAATAACACAGCAGCAAAAGCTCTACTAACAAAATAATTCATATATCAAAATTCGAACTGCTATCAATTGCCTCTCTGCATTCTTTGACTTGAGTATTTTCACCCCTGGATGATCTTGCTTTTTGCTAACATAAATTTGATTGTGAATGCATATAGGTTTGAGCATGATTGCAGGAATTCCTGCCATTCCTGGTTATTTGTGATTACTAGTTACATAGTCCATGGACTATATTCATATTATTTTCATTTGATTTCTCTTCATAAGAGCCATTTATCCTAGAATATTTTCACATCTTTCAGAAATATTTTGATTACATAAATAAAAGAGAAGCTCATGACCTCTTGTGGTAAAGGAATACTTCATTATGGCTGAAGAGCTCTGTGATTTTGGCTGAATATGCACAAGTACTGTAATGCCTGAACAGTTGTGTATTGATCTTATATGATATTGGAATTGGAATTATTTGGAGAAGCTTTAGGTACAGAAAAACAGTTGAGGAGATACAACACAGCAATTGTTGTTGTATCCTGTGAGAAGGAGCAATGAATACTGAGAGCTGTGGCTTGTGCTAGTATGACAATATTTTTGGATACTTTTAATAAAAAGAAGAAAGTCTCCATGGTATCTTAAACTTTTACTTATATGCATTATTGCCACAAAGTGAAAGCAATCATTTAATAAAATGGGCAATTTTTTCCTTATTTTCCTGTAAAAGCAAAGTGGCATATGGCATAATTTATTTCAGAGTGATGACCAGCACTGATGAGCTTGTTGAAACAAATTCTTAGAACCCAGTCTATGGATACTGCCATCTCATCACATACCTTCAATGGATGCTTGATACATATCACAGAGTTCTGGCTTTGGTATTTAGTTGCCAATGTAATAGACTGATAAAGTCATAAAAGACTTAGTTCTCAGGTTAGTTTACTGGCAGCTTCCATTTTATTGTCATCCGCTGGCATGAAAGGACATTAAAAATGAAGATATAATTTTTGTTTTTCATTCAGATGCAAGAAATTAGATGGAAATTGAATGGCTTCTAGTGCAGTTTTGCACTCTAAGGTATCTTAATCCACAGAC
This sequence comes from Corvus brachyrhynchos, assembly GCF_000691975.1. Lineage (NCBI taxonomy): Eukaryota > Metazoa > Chordata > Aves > Passeriformes > Corvidae > Corvus > Corvus brachyrhynchos. The sequence goes on from NW_008237609.1 coordinate 4,729,240, forward strand.
TGCTTATCAAAATAATAATTTGCTGTAAAAAGTACAATCATTACTTTCATAAGACCATATTTTTCTGCCTTTGCAGACAGAAAGATAGGAGACCTCCATAGCCTCCCTTTTATAGTTGTGCATTATATTTTAAAATAGTACTGTATTGAAGTCAGAAGTTAATTTTCTGTAGCTAAATATGTTGTCTTGACAATGTGTTGTCCATATAGTATGCTGATACAGGATAGGGCAAGTGTTTTCTCGAGTCGTGACTTCTTCAGTTGCAATAACACAGCAGTATAAAAGCCCTTCAGTATAGTGCTGTTAATTCAAAGAATCTATGATAGGTAGAAGGTAGAATGTGCTCAATAATTGCTTTTTTAGCAAATAATTTTCAGTCCGATTTTAATTTAAAATTTTAATTTACATTGCTGGTGTCTTTTTTTTCTATTAAATATTGCCAACACTAACACAATGCTCTTATTTTACAATTGTGCAATTTGCACACTTAACATACTTTTTCTAGCATTATTCTCTGAACCTAATTAAAAAACTTTGATCAATCTTAAGCAATAGTTAGTTCTGGGATGAGTAAACAGTACTGAATAACTTTCTTTCAACCCTCCTCTCTTGAATGTATTGCAAATAACTGTAGCTGCAAGAATTGTCACCTTTTTAGTCTATTTGTCTTATGACTTATAAATACAAAATATAAGCATTTTCTTCTCTGTTTATTTAATCTTTAATTTTATCTTTAAGTTCTCATATAAGGCCATTGCTAAGGTTAAAAACTGATTAGTTACTGTATTAAATATTCTGTAGGTAGTTAAGTGAAAGACTGTATTACTAGGTTTCACAGTATATGTACAATAATAATGCTAATAACTTTATGAAAAATCTAATAATTTAAAAAGTTAGTGAAATAAAATAGAAATAGAAATAGAAATAGAAAAAGTCAAATTACATAACAGAATATCAGTTTCTACAGGCAATTGAAGCTTTTGTGAGTTTACAAACTGAGTGATATCAACTGGCCATTTTTTGAAATTATTATTTTTAATGTGTGACAATAATGCAGATAATTACAAAGTTTAAGGTTTTATAGAGACTTTTTTTTCTTTTATTAAAAATACCCCCAGATATTGTCATACTAGCACAAACCTAACGAAAATAACCAAACCAAACCAAAACCAAAAGAGCCCCCTACAAATATTGCTATGCTAAATCAAAAATTAAACAACCCCCCACTGGTATAGTATAAGCATAGCAGAATCCTTTAAGTACTTTCTCCCTAGGAGTCTCAGTTTTCTGTCTATCAAAACCTATGTGTTTCGCCTTCATTATTAGCCAACTTAATCTATTGGTCTCATATGGCACACAGCAGGTTATCTTGGATGTTAGTCAGGACAGCTTTTCGTCTATGCATTAACACTGCAGAAATAATCATCCCAGAGGGATGGACACAAAGGAGACTTAACCAAGATGATATATATGCATTGGACTGTGTGACGTTTCACTCAATTCATTCTGACAAGAAAAATATTTAAGAACTGAAAAAAGACTCTTTTTCTACAGAGGAATGGTCTAATAAAGGAAGAAGTAAGAGAAAATTTCTTATAAAAAGTGTACTGTCATCCATTTATTATGCTAACATAATACATCTTCATTGCAAGGCTGGAGAAAAAATGAATAGCACAAAATTTGGGTTAGCATGTGACTCTTGCACTACATCTGCATTGGGAATAGAAGCAGAGCTAAATAATGAACTCATGATTGCTGGATTTTTCTGCATAAGAAGGTATAAGATAAAACCATAAAGAAGAAGCCCAAGGAGAGATTGGACTAGATGATCTTGAGAGGCCTTTTCCAACCTTAATCACATAAAATCATTGTCCAAATTTTTAGGGGCATTGCCAGAAATAATATAAGTGCCTCAAAAGGTATAATATACATTATCTCTCTTCTCATAATTTCTAAGTCTAGCAGTTGTAGAAGTCTGACAAGTCACACTCCTATTAGCATATGGATAAAACTAATTTGGAACAGAATGCAAGTGCTAGAGTGAAGTGCCTGTAATACATAAAAGTGATAAATAACAGTATAACTCATCTTATGGGTAGAGAAGGGTCTGGTTTAGTGTTCCAGGCCGTTTCATCACACAGTAAGAGATGTAGTTGGGTATAAATTCACTTTGAAGAAACACAGATGGAACTAGACCACATACTGAAATATATGTTAGGGAGAATTTGAACATGTCTAAAAAGTATAAAATCAGAAAGAACAAACAAACCCACGAAATTTTTACTATAGATATTGATATATGTATGCATGTTGCCTTGCTTTACAATGGAATAGACAATTACCTCATAGATCCCTTGTAGTCATAAGGTCTCTTTATGTTTGGAGGGGATGGAGTTCCTTAAAAATTATTTCTGAGAGCCAGAAGAATAATTTAAATTGTTTTATATTTTAAGACATTAATTTATGCCTATAGAGGAATATTTACTTGCAAATGTGCTTGCACTGGGATCCCTAAAGAGCATGACATTTGTTTTGAATATTTCAGGAAGAAAACAGCCTGAAGTTTTGCACTTTTGCTCTGAATCTAAGGCAGTAAAAAACAGTTTGCTTTACAAGTACTGGTAGAGTATTTTTGCTTCTCACTTTGCTACTTCTTTTGCCCTCTTCCCTTGCAAGACATCTACTTTCAACCCAGAGCCAGAAAAATAAATCAGATCTTCACTGAGATCCCATTTCTACTTGTAGATCCAACTGACTTTTAAAATTAAAAAACAGTCTAGAAAAGAGTTTTTCAGCTATAGGGTCTGGAACTGGAAGAGAGCTTTAATAGCTCTATTAAAGTTGTTGTGTAGAGCCAGCTGCTTCTCTAACAACAGTATTGTCATCTTGAATTTTAAAACTTATGTATTACCATATTTGGTTACCCATTCCAAGCAAAACTAAAAAAACCTAAAATACTATTTAAAAAAAAATTATATTAATTTGTAAGTTTGCATACAAATGAGAGAAGGATTGTTTAGTAAGAAATCCGAGCATCATGGAAGATACTCTCTGGAATAGGACATCATCCAGTAAAGTAGAAAATTGTGAAATTAAAATTCATCACTGATTAGGGACAGTAACAGAATTTCTAAGTGGAAATTTATACATTTCATGATATCTCTTCCCATTTGAAAATCAATTTCCATCTATAGGAGAAAGTTTCACGAAGGATGTCTGGACTTCAGGCGACTCTCTGGAAAGCTGTTTATTGCATAGGTGAAGTTACAGCATTTCAGGGAGTGGGTATCCAGAGCCAGCCCTACAGCTGCCAGCTCCAACTGTAGGCATCCCTGAAGCCACCTTCTGTTCAAGTTTAAAAGCATTTTATACTTTTCTTTGCAGAGTATCTTAACACATAACAACCAATAAGCACCATACACAATATCTTTATATTTGCCTATAGCCTAACTACTACCATCACCATATTATAGTCATTATTATCCAATCACAAGAGTAAGTAAGTTACAATTTAAGCTTACAGTGGAAAATTCTTAGACCTCTCCTTGCTACATCAACATTTCTTGTTTGCCTGCAATATTTCTCTTTTTGGTAAAAACATGTTTTCTATTTACTTATGCTCTTCTTGAGACTTATTTACTTGGTGAAAAACATGTCTTTGTTTGTAGTCACATACCTTTGTCCTATTCATAAAAAAACTCCTTCCAACTCATCTCCAACCTTTGCCTTCTCAGTTATTCAGTGGTCAGTGTTTCAGCAAAACATCTTTTACTCTATACCGAAACTTGCTTTCATTTCTATCTCATCCCCAGTTTCTACATTCAGAGATCTTTTTGCCAAGCCTACATACCTGTGAAACTTTCTTACCAAACTTTCATCCTCTCCAGCACCATTTTGCTACAATTGCCAAATCTCAGCAATTATAATCTCTCTCCTATATAAATCGATAGAACTTCATGTGAAATAACTGCAAAAAGATTTTTCTTGTTCCACTTTTCCAGATTGGGTTTATAAGGTTTAAAAAGGAAAGGAAAAGTCAATTTTTAAAAATTGTTATCCCACCCTTCCAAATTATCTTTATAGGTTCTCTGTATAACCAGGCTTCAACAAATTTTTATACAGCTGCCACTAGAAATTGCTACCTTCCAAAGCTTTTTTTTCTTCTCAAGTATCATTTCATTAGGTTGATAAAAGTATGCAAACATTCTGATTTTATCTATATATATAAGCCTCTCATACTATCAGATACAACATTTAAATGAATAACATATACTTATCAGTATGTGTATTGCATTTATGAAATTAAAGTGATAGCTGTATAATCACAGTGCATTTACTTAGTTTTTAAAATTAACATTTTATGATTAAATAAATTAGTACCCATTATTGAACTGTGCAAATTAAACATTTGCTAAGAAATTAGCAGACAATTATGTATTATAAAATGCTATGTGACTAAGAAGACATTATACTTAAGCATCATTAAACCCCAAACCAAATAATAAACACAGAAAGGAAAGATTGGAGTGAACAAGATTAAATGCTTTAATGGTATACATTTGTCTTACTGGTTTTATACTAATGTTCCTGATCATGAAATTCAGGACTTCCATTATGACTCAAAATTCGTAAAAAATCACTGCAAAAAAGGAAATCACAAAATTGACTATCCATGTGTTTGTAGCTGAAACTCAGAACTGTATTTTGCAAAATTATGGTCTTTATAAAACTGACGCCAGTCCAGAATGGAATTAAAACCTTTTACAAAAAATTAATAATAGATAAATTGTAAAATTATTTCTTAAAGCATTTTCATTTACATATGAATTTTGATACAACAAAAAATAGTTTATACAACTGATTTATGAAATTAGTATTGACTTTAAGTTTCAGCCTTACATTAAGTCACCCATTAGGTGAGTAGAAAGACATCTATGTTCTTAACTGAGGTGATCCTCACATAATGATCATACTCCTGCACACTTATTTGACATCCACATCCTAACATTCAGTGCTCTGAAATAATGAATCATCAGATTACTGAAAAATCTTTGTGGAAACGGCTTCCAGCACCTACACAGCTGTGGTGATTTAGACTGGCTTTTTTAAAGAGAAGAGAGTCTGTTTACAGTCTTCAGGGGATTACATACCCTAGACGTTTTTTATTCTTTTAGGGACTTTTTAAGGATTTGGTGGTTCTTTTGGAAAGAAAAACAACTACTTCTCTCCTCCTGTTTTCTTCTCCTTCTCTCCTCTTACCCTGGATGGAAATTTTTTATGTCCTATTCTCAGTGACTACACATTTGTCTTGTCTTACCAGGCCTCAGCTCTTACCTACTTGGAGCTACTTGGTATGCTCAGGAGATTGCAAGTTGCCTTACAAAGGACTACCAGTAGCTTAAATTTGTGATCTCTAGTCAGAAGAAGCTATTCAGTGGATTTTACAGATATTTCTAGCTTCCTAAAGTAAGTCCAAGTCCAAATAGCAAATGCTAAATGTAAAAAATTGCTTATTTCTCTTCAGAATTTAGGTGTAAAGAAGGGCTAAATGAGAAGTCAATGAAAGTCTTCTTGAGTTCATACTAAATAATATCTTAGGAAACAGCAAGATTTTCTTTCTTCAGGCACTACCCAAGGTATTTGTTCTAGCAACTTTTAAGCATCACCTCAAGGATACCTCCAGAAGAAGAAACACAGTATCTCTCTCTGCAGCAAGTAGAGCTTGTTGCATTGCCTATTGCAGAACTGTTGAAAATAGTTCTGGACCTGAAAATGCAGAGAAATAAGAAAAAATATTTGTTCCCTAATTTTGTTTTCTCAATACCTGTTTCTGCTTTTCTACCTTGGGTCTCCCTAGGATCCAGCTGTCAAAAGTTTCCATGGGAAAGAATGGAACTACCCAGAGACACCTTTTCAGAAAAGCAGAACTGTTTCCAGCCTTGAGAAATGGGGGCAGGGAATGCTCAGTCACCTGAAGTGATTTACCTAAAAGAAGGATACAACTGGTACCAATCCCAAAGGACATTCGGTTCCTTAATGGAACAGCGTGATCAAAAGACCAAACACTCCTGAATATTTTTTAATCCATGATCAACCTATTAATTTATGAGATAGGAAACCTACCTTTTCACCCATACTGCCAATCAGGGAAGAAGAATGATAAAAAACAGTTCTCTTGCAGCTTTAGTGAATACCTCTATATTGATTCATCTTCACATGGTCTTTTTTTATTTTTTTTGGGTACCTAATCCTTTGCTTTGGGAAAGCAGATTTTCTTTTCCAAGTTCCCTTTTATTCATGTTTCTCAAAAGCAGTTAAAATGTTCCAAATAGAAGGAAAGCATTTTGGGTATATTTAAAAGTGGGTTACTTCATTTCTGAAAGAATTTCCCAGTTTTTTAAGTGAAGAAAAAATCAGTTTGATTTTATCCCAGATACCTGTCTTTATCAGAGTTTAATTTAGTTTTGTTGGTTTAGTTGTTTTTATTTCCCAATGAATATTTTAAAACCTAGTTAATTTACATGTTAATTTATTGTCTTTGCAAATTCTGAGAAGGCAAACTATTCACTAATTTGTATCAGTGGCAGAAATTCAATTGTATGTACACTGAAAACAAAATTATATGAAGAGGAATTCTCCTTCCACGTCTTCCTTTGAAAGAATCAAGAGTTCAAGATTTAATGTTCAAATAAAAGTATGCATCCTGAAGTGAAACCTCTGAAATGATACTGCATCATCAGTAAAGTGAATCCACCAGATATCCTATACATTACAGTGAAAAATTTCAAATCTCATCTTCCTACAGCACTCAAAGTGAAATGAAGCTGAATAGAACAAATCCTGATTTTTCACATTTGCTGTTATTAAAGAATGGAACAAAGTAGTGCCAAGGGGAATAAGAGAATAAAGCTATGGCTATTCAGTTGTGAAGAAAGTAAATTAATAATACTAACCTCATTTCTTTTGTACATGCTTTCAATTGATGCCCTGGAGAAAAATTCCCTTTATAGGAAAAAAGTGTGGGGAATGGACAATAGAAGCTATTGCTGTATCTTGCCTCAGTGCTACTGACAAATTGTATATCAGCATCAGATTTTATGATGTCATATTTTTTATTTGAGCTACACTTTTACATATCTTCAGCTAAGTCCCTCTGGTATTTATTTTCCCCATAGCTTTGGAAATTTTTGCAGTTTGTATTGTGAAATGAGGTTTAAACCCTGGAAGGGAGGCAATGTTCATGGTGTAACTGGAACCATGTAAGGGAGAGGTTTTTTTTAAACTAATGTTCGTAACACATGTTTTAGATTCACGTGAAACATGAAGTCCTTCTTTATTTTTTCTGGGCATATGCTAACACAACTCTATTTCAAAAAGCCCCTATGTATTTTGATAAAATGAACTGTTTGAGGATGGTCTTCTTCCATAAATCTCTTTATTTAAGTAACCAAGTGATACCTGGACAAATATTATAAAATCATCCTACCTGGTGTATTTAGACTGAAATTTTTTTACAGGGGTAGGTTTTTACTAGATATTTAGAACTTGATACAGTCCTGAAAAAAAAAAAAAAAGAGAAAACCAAAAAGCATCCTCAACAGTGGAAATGCTACAATGATAGTAAGATGAATGGTTGATGTCAACCATCTTCAAGAGAGAAAAATAAGCAAACTGTATATGCATGTGAATGAAATGGTTCAGTCTAATTTTTTTTTATGCAAACATGTAGAATACAAACAGAAGAAAGGCAAGCAAACAATCCCATCCTGAGTTTTGGCAAAAGTAGCAGGCTAACAGCTGAGTATTACTGAGGATCCATCTTGGTATAGAGCAAAGATATAAACAAAAAGTACCATGGTTGAGAGAATAGATTAAGTACACAGTACCTAGCTTGACTTTCAGCCAAGGCCTCAAGCCTGATTCACAACCAGACACAACGAGAAAGGAAGTATGCTTTACCTTTTTCCACTGATATAGAAGAACCTTAATATTCAAAGGCCATTAGTATACTGAATAAAAACACAGTCTTTATATATTAATGGTAGAATTTTTCTTTTCTTTTTGCCTACAGAGATGTTAAATCTTTTCTAACAGAAAACCTTTATCTATGTGCAGTAGAAAATATCATATGTATATTCTGTAACTCTTCAGGGCCAAGAGGTCTAAAAATACTGTTCAATATACATGCCACTATTTAATCTGTAAAAAAATGTTCTTTTCTCCTTTTACTTTGAAAATTAATATGAATACCATGATGCAATTAGATGATTTTATACTCTTCCTTTTTTCCTTCATTAATCTGTAGATTCACTTTTGTTGTTTGTGTTTCCTGAGCTCAACAAATATTCTTCCTAGTGAAACACAAACAAAAGAGTGATCCAGAGAAAATGCAAACTCATTTGAGATATTTCTATAATTTATCTTTGGAATTTGCCACTATAACCTGAATTTCAAATAGTTGTTTTTCAATTGCTAAGAACTCATTATAATACAAAAATATTTTCTCCCAGATTTTGACTTCAGCCCCACTGGTCAATTTAGTTCTACCTTACACTAGTTGTCTGTCATTAGCTAAGTGGATGCATGTCACAAATTAGTATTTGGGGGGAAAAAAATTAACAAAAACAAGGTAGGAGGAAAAATGCTTGAAATAAATGGAAAACTTTATATACATTGCTAACTGCTATGTTTTGGGAAGGAAACTAATTGGGAAGCTATTGGGAGATATTTAAAACACAAAAAAATTGAAGATGTGATGCAACAATAATTCATATTTCTAACTAAAATAGCATAAAAGATGTTCCAACTGTATTACTTAAATAAAAGGGTAAAAGCCTCAGCTCTGCGGCACACTGGATTAAAATAAAACCTCCTCATGAAATTACCATGAAATTGAGTTGAAGCACATGCAGAACTAAACAGATTGCTTGGAATGCATTCAGCTACAAATCTGTTCTTTTTTTTCAGGCCTCCTGAAATCCCAGCTGATTTCAAGGTAACTAGTTTCAATTATTTGCTCTGCTGTTTAAGCAAACCATGTTGAAGGCCACAGTGGTGTATACCTACAAGAGTTACTGTTGACTGGTGAAACATGGGATATCAACACCTCTCATGGGAAAAAAGGGAAAAAGGAAAGAAAGAGAACCTAGATCAGCTGAAGAACAAATCTTAAAAGAGGAAAGTAAACTTTTTCTAAGTTCACTGACAGTGTTGGAATAGTACAGTCAAATGGACGTAGCCTTCACATTAATTAATTAATTAATTACTAACATTTAAATGTTATTAATATGTTCTAAGCCTGTCCTTTTCAAGACAGGGTATATGGAGTATACTTTTACTTTTTATCTCTTTCCAAAGCAAAATTACAACAGAGGGACTGTAACCATAACAAGTGCTATGCCAGACATTTTTTCTCCTGAATCATAAGTACACATTTAAATTTGGCTTAATCCTACAATATTTACTGGGAGTCCACAAAGGCTGAAGCTATCAATCACTTGCTGATCATATTTAACTTGTAAATGAATACTGAGGCCAAAGGTATTTTGGATAGAGTGAATATTACTTTTGTCCAACAGAAACATATTTTGAGATAGGTAGGAGAGTTCTGCAACAGCTAACAAGAGAAGACTGACCAATGTAATCTACCTAGAGTTCTGTAAGGCCTTTGACATAGTTCTGTACAACTTCCTTATTGCAAAGTTGGAAAGACATGGATTTGAAGGGTGCACTGTTCAATGGTTGAATAACTGGCTGGAGAAAAAGTAAACTGAGGCAAATGGGAACAGAAATTGACACCAGTTACAGTATAAAAGAACAGTGTCCAGCTAAGAAAAGTTTATTTTACATTAATTATTATGTCAATCAGTTGAAAAGGTTGATCATATTAGCATTAGTAAAATGCCACATAGTTTGGCATGGAATGCCAGCTTTGCAAACCAGTAATAAAATAACCCAAATACAGCTCTGTTTTGTGTGTTTGGCTTTCCTTGTAGACACATTCTTTTCCCTCTGCCTTGTTTACTTCTCCCTAGACCTGAGATAATTGAAAAATAATGTCACATTTATCTTATCTCAAGTTCCCTTAGGCATGTTAACTCAGACTCCAAAGTTTGAGTCAGAAGGCATATTCAGGGAGGGGTGGGCTTTAGTGGTCACAGCTTCTTTATCTAGTTTTTCTATAATGGGTAAAAAGTCCTTAATAACAACGTTTAAGCAATTAACCATAGTACATCTGTCTCTCACACCATTGTAAGAGAATATTGTTTTGCTCCAACACACTACAAACTCAACACGTGCTTTTATTTTTTTGATTATTTTTATATCCCTGTACGGAAATTATGAAAAAATATAGTTGTTGCACCTTGCATGATCAGGGTTTGTTTAACATAATTTATAAATTTGTTTAGGAGTTTTGAGCTAGCTAATTAATTATGCGTGTAAAGTCAAGTTGCATGCAGAGGGTGCTGTTCTTGAAAATACACTGTGTTCAAATAAAATCCTGTTGTGCAAAAATATAGTGATGTTTATGGTTGACCAAAAAAGCTGTTGCTTTCAATTCTGTTTTGTTTGGGTTTTTTTCTAATTTTTTATAAAAATGAGATTGGCAATATACACAAAACCCAGTCTTTTGACTAGATCTCAGAAACTGAGAGATGAATACACGCACTAAAATTACTGGTTTAGCTGTAATATACATAATAGAACTATAAAATAAAGATATAATAAACCTCCATCATTATCTGCAAATCCTTCTTACACTAAGAACTTCTCTTACTTCCGGAATAACAAACATCAGGTAAAAATTCATAATGATGTTCATAAGACGAAGTGATGAATCCTTTAATGTCTTTTATGAGGCATGAGCCTGACTTCTTTCAGGGTCCTGCATTGCACTGAAGGATGCTAGCTGGACCCACTCTGATCATACCAAGAAGTACTTGGGAATCTGTATTTGGGACTTATGTCAGCATTTAATGTTATCTGTGAGCTGCAGGAGTTCAATTTGGATAAGATATGTACAGTACTACTGAAAAGGTTATAAAGGATATGCTAATACTCACAATTCAAATGGAAAACCAATGGTGGGGGAGGGAGGATTGGGGTAAGAAGAAATGCTTTTAGAAATTCAGTCTAATGCAGTGAGAGAACTGAACAGATCAAAGCACTGTTTCTGGTAGTGGGAGGCCTAGGTGAATAGAGTTGGAAGCCCTACAGGCCTTTCATAAAGCAATTAGGTTTCATATTTTCATAGGGGAAAGGATCACCTTTTAGAGGGTTTTTACACCCGAATATCTGCTGTAGGCTCTGTGGGAACCACTACAGAGAGAGAAAGAAAAGGAAGTTGAAGTCTTTGAAAATAACCTTTTGGCAGAATAGACTGAGTATTCTAACTGTTCTATACTCCTTGGGTGAAATTCTGATTTTATTGTTGTAGTGATAGAAAGGATCATTGACTATTGTAAAGCTGAGATTTTCTGCCAGAAAAAAAAAAAACTTACAAAAACTCAGAGTGTCTCCTTGAAGAGAAATACAACACTCCTACTTTGAACTTTATTCCTCCATGCAAATTATTTCTCTAGCATTACCGAGAACCTTATTCATTTATAGCGTCACCTTTGTCAGCAAAGACATAAGTCTCAGAGTTCTCAGAGATTACCCAAGAGAAATTTCTCTGTTTTTTCAGACAGAAAAGTTTCAGGAAGGAAGGTTAGAAAAGACCTTATTCAACATCGTAACAGGAGTCTTCACCTGGAGTCTTCACTTCACTCTGTTCTCTAAATAGGCCATTTTAGTTTCTTCAAACTTTCTGCCTTTACTTAAAGTAATATTAAAAAGGACAAAACCTGGATAACAGTTCCAAACCCCTCAGTTTTTCAGCTTGCAACATTAAGAGTTAGGTGTAGAATTTATCTATAAATGCTTGTCTATTTTTTCCTCTAACTATTTTTTCTTCCATCACTAACTGTTCTAATTATAATTATAATTATAATTATAATTATAATGTTTTCAGTTAATTCCTAGTGTATTAGAATGTTTATTTTTATTTTTTTCTTGGCATGTAATTCTTCAAGACATTGTTGTAACAGATGCTGAGCACCTCCTGAGGACAATCAATTAATTCCCTCTTGAAGGGAGTAGGAAGTCAACATCCTGTGAACTTCCTATGAACTTTATCCAGATAAACACACAGAAGGCAGTCAGCACGGGGATGGATTGAGCTTTGAATTTCTATTTATGTGCTTTGGATTTCTTGCCCCATGATTTTGGTGAGGCAACTTGTACTTGCCCGATAACAAACTCTGAAGGAAATCTGCTATCATCTCTGATATTGGCTTTGGATAGGAAGCTCTTTGTTTGTATTAAGCTCAAACAGGAAAGACCTGAGGATTGCAGTGTCAGAAAACAAAGAGCAGGATGCATCTTCTCAACTTCCGCCTGTCAGACACACACTTCTGAAATATTTATGGGCTTCATTGTTCTGTCAAGTATAAGGCATTCTTGTTAACGTTTGGGCATAATTTAGGGCATATTTCATAAGTGCAACTGTTAAATATTTATAACTAACACTCATTACTTAAAAAGCACTTCACATATACATACTTCTTTAATTATTAATAAAGAAAGTTTGGACAGACCTTGTTTTTATTGCCCTGCACTTCTGGAAATTAACTCTTCATATATTTCTCTGCTAATGTCCTAGGGGTCTTTTTTTTAATACATAAACATTGAAATGCCTCTGTCCTTTTAAACCATCATGTGCGAGACAACTTTAATAGAATATGTAACTAGATAAAACCTGATTTAGTTGAAGATGTCCCTGCTCATTGCAGTGGAGTTGAAATTGATGACATTTAAAGGCCCCTTTCAATCTGAACTATTCTATGATTCTATGAAATTTAAGGGTCTGAGAGGATCTCCATATTTATACTCTTTTGCTGCCATAGTAGGCACCTATGGTATTTCCACTTGTGTGCTTCAGAGATCCCACACTATAAACATGTAGGTACAGAGATTTATAGTCCCTTTCATTTTGAAGGGCATTTTTAAATCTGACTGTAAATTTCATTACAATTATAAAATGAAGAAAATTTTATTCTCTCTACTCTGTATTTCCTATTTTCAATCATGTGTTGGAAAATTACATAGATTGAGGTATTGCTTCAAATCTCTAATATCAATGGAAAAAAATTCTGCTTATTGAATTCATCATTGAATCATTACTGCAAATATGTATCTATATTCAGCTGACGGTTAAACATTTTCAAATATCATCTCTGTTTAAATACATTTCATTTGAAGGTTATCATTTAAAATATTATCTTCATGTTAGGCTTTCAGCTAGAAAACCAATGGAAAATTACTTCAGGTGTGAAGCATTATTATAGAATGGTATCAAACATTTATTGTAAGCAAGCTAATGCAAAGAGTCGTCTGAATTGTTAGATTAAAAAACCCATAGATTTCTGATTTCAAGTCGTCCGACTTTACCTCTGTATCAGGCTATATTGCACTTTCTTCCAAAGTACAAAAGCAGAAAATGTCCTGGTGTGAACAGATGTTTATATATTTTTCTTTTCATCTCTTTTGCACCTTTTTCATATTCCCTTCTGCTTTTCTGATGTAAGATGCTTCCCAGTGTTTGTTACAATTAGACACATTAATATTACAGCATATATTTTACAAGGATGAATATCTTTAATTACATTAGCATTATACTGACAAGCCAGGAAATAGAAGCCATTGATTAAAGCAGCGGCATACAAAAAGCTAACAGAAGGTAACGGAAGCATTACAATTTTTTTAACGGAGAATAAATTAAAAAAAAAAAAAAAGAAAAGGAGAACGGGCAAACATTCAGAAGTTGCTTATCCGAAAGCTTGGAATGAAAAAATAAAACCCTGACTTTGCACTACTTCTTGCTAACATCTTCATCAGATCTTTTGGAACTTTTTTAGCTGAGCTGTTACCTGCTCTAAAGAGGCAGAGATGTACAGAGATACAAAGGATAGCCCATAAATAAGGTAGTTTTGGTATCAAATCATCTTACCTGCAGAAGCAGCAACCTCAGTGTTGACTAATTTGCCATACTTTTCAGTGCGTTATCAAACTAGATTGTTCCAAATACAGGAGATAGTTTTGTTTGCATCTAACCCTGGTATATTTACCTTGTAGCATAGCAGCAGCGATATGAACACAAATTCTTAACAGCTTGAGCTGAATTTTCACTTGTTGATTGTGAGGGTTCAATAAGCCCACATAATAAGCCAAGTATGTTATAACCAATAAATACCAAAATGTGGGCTAGTAGCAAGTATCAACATCAAGACCTCTCAACCTTGTATTTACAAATCTAAGGTATCTTTGTAAAATACTTGCTTGTCCTAAATGCTTCAAAATGGAAAAAAAAACAATGTTGTATACATTTACATGGTGTATCTCTAAGGAGTTAGTTCACTGTGAAGTAATGTAGGCTTCCAAAAGGAAATATATCTTGAAGAATAATCTGCACTAGTCTAGGTGAAGCTAAGTGGTGCAATTTCTGGTGCTTTAGGGAGCTTGCCTGCAATGGCCTCAGATGGCTGCATAGTGCTCCATATGTTTGACAGACTACATAGACATATCAGTGCAGAAGATAACTGAGGAACAGAAGTCCTTTTCAATTAAAAACTCAAGATTTTCTGGATGGAGAAAAAAATTAAGTCTTTTCCTCATCATGTTAGAAATAACAATTTCTCAAGAATTCCAATTCTGGATTTCTTTGGAATCACAGAATTCTGTCTTGCTTTATGAGGACACTTACTCATTTTGATTAGTGCCTTTGAACAATGAACTTTTAAAAGCTGGACGTTCAGGGTATCAAAATGAACTGATTTTCAGGCTTCATCAGGAAGCCAGGTTAAGTAATGAAAATTTGGGCCATTCAGGCTTTCTGTTTTCTCTCATAAACTTCCCTGTCACTCAATCTCATTCCTTCCTGTTCACCTTGTCATTATGACTTGCCTATTTCCATTGCTGATTTTATTTGCAAAAAGTGCTTTTAACTGAAAATATCTATAGCTTTTATACCACACTGGAAGTATATTCTATATGATAAAATCATTCCTGCAGAAAATTCTTCGCCAGTTCTAGTAGTTAGTACAAAGTGCGGGCAACCACACTGAACTTATGTTGTGACTGGAAGGTTCTGCAACGTCTTTTACTTGACTTTTCACTTTGCTTGCCTCTTTGCCAGCACTACAGAGAAAAGAGAGGACTAAAGGTTATAGCACTTGCATTATGGCATCATTTCTCACAATGTATTTATGGGGCAGGAGGGAAGAAAACAGCACAATGATTGCAAATAGCTGTTTCCCTTTTCTTTATCAGTTTTTTTTCAGCAATCACAGTGATCACAAATAGTAAAAAAAGCAAAATTAGAAATATTTTCTTCCTTTGATGTTTCATTCATCATAATATATATACACCTAAGCATACCATTAACTCCTATTTTTTTCATTAACTGTGAATCAATAACTTCAAGCTGATTTTCCTCTTTTTTAAAAGTAAAATGCCTCTTTACAGCTCAGAGATTCACAATACATGTTTTGGTGCTCTAAGATCAGAAATAATACATCCTGTCACTAACTTCGTTGAAGGCTACTGACAGGGAGACTGAAATAAATGAAAAATTAAAATGCATAGAAAATCCAAACTGGGTGAAACTAAATTTTGGCTGTACCTCAGTCAATTAGAAAGATAAACTCAAATGTCCCAACCTGTTTGCCATTTCATTATTAAAAAATAATTGTACCTAAATGTATTTCTATGAGTAGATTTTAAAATCCACAGTTGAGTTTTTAATCCTCTTTCTTGAATGAGATTTTTAGGTACATTTTTTCTTGATTTCAACATCATTCCCTTTATTGTTGCACACAGAGAGTTCAGCTGGAGTCATTGGTCCAAACTCTACCTGCAAACTTTGGTTTTGAAGATTTATGTTGATAGAAGCTATATTATTCTTCTCTCACCAGACAACATACACACAAGGCTGATGACTTCAATGAACACTGGTTGACCTACACTGAGTAGCAGTTAAATCAATTACCATTTGATTTTAACTGTGAGAAAAAATAAAAAAAAAAGAAGAAAAAAAAGGGTAATGGACATACATTACTAGTGCTCTACAGGACTGTTCTACAGCCCTTTACTTGCAACTCAAAAATATCTACGCTGTCAATACATATTCTACATAAATCTGAACACAGCTGTCTAAAAGGCTAAAAACAGTAACTATGTGAAGTCTGAAAATGTAATTTGGATTTAGACACATAACAGGACTTCAGTCCTCCTGCTAATCTATAGCACCAGAAATAAGCAACACAAATTAAAGCAAAGAAATGAAAAATGACACAAATTCAAGTTTCTTGTTCAGCATTCTGCAGGATATAAGCACTTGCTTTTAATCATAATAAATTCTGACTGAAGAATAGACTAGTGCACTTCTGTTATCCTCCAAAAACCTAAGAAATAGCATAGCAGTCAAACTACAGAAAAAGTATGTAATTCTGTTTATCTGACTTGAAGTCAAACAAAAAACCCCCATGCATCTATTAAGAAATTAGCTATGTACTTAACCCTGAGAGCCAGCATATATTGGCCCAAATCTTCAGGTGTGACCTTCTAATTTTTACCTTTGTGTCAGTGCACTTGTATGCAAATCTTAAACAGTTATAAGTTTGTCCTCTAATTGGGTTTTAGGCAGGTTAATCTGCTGTGATTTAGCATAATTTTCCTGCCTTGTTAAATCTTGTGTTCCACACACTAATGCCTCCAACATCATGGATGAGTGAATGCTGCCCTCTGGGTACGCGTTGAAGTTGTGGTTTCCTCTGGTTGGCATCGATATGATTGCTTTCTATATCAATTGATCATATATACATTTGTTCATATGATTCCACAGCTGAAATCTATCTACCTGTCTGCTTCTTGTCATGGACCTGACCAATCTCCTCATTACTTTTGCGTGCAACAAATAGCATGGACGACAAGCAGCAGTGTTTCTGATTTGCGCAAAGGTTTTCAAACCTTTGGAACATACCTGATAAAATTAATCTCAGTGAGATATCTAGTCTATAATAATAGTTTGCAGAGATAATGCATCATCAGTTTTCCTGCTGCTTCTTAAATGCTATCTATGTGTTTATGCTCTCTCAGGAATCTCTCCTACAAGCACTGCTGTCAGTTCAAAAGGTATTTGTTCTGGCTGTGAGTAGCAAGACCTTCTCAAATTCTTCAGAGTCCTTATTGCCCTAGTTCTTGTCTTCCACGACTTTTGATCCAGAAAAGAAAGCTCAGACTATGGTGTTTTGGATCTGAGACCAATGATTTTCAGTTTTTGCAATATTTTTATCCCCTTTTGGGTTCTGCTAGGCTTTCCAGTTGATCTTTGGATAACAAATGCAGTTCCCAATCGAGAATGGAGGCATATACTCTTGTTAATGATTTCAAAAACTGAAGTTGCATTCTTTGCTTAGGGAATGAAAATCATGATAGTACTAAAAAAACTCCTGTCTGCCCACTTAAGATCTCTCAATACAATACAATATATGAATAAAACATTTAATTCAAAGTGAGAATTATAATTAACATTGAACTGAATACATTTTCAAAATACTCTGTAAAGAACTTATAATCATTTTAAAAGTGTAGAAATTTGATAACATGCTTTTAATGTTTCAACTGTATAAAAGCATCATTCTCTGAAGGAAAATATCTCTAAAAGTATGTGCCACCACTTGAAAAAGAAAAAAACCCCACATTTGAATAGTTTGTAGCAATTTTTCACATGTAAAAGTTCAAAATTTGCATCTGAGTTTAAAAACTATTCTTCAATGACTTCTATCAAATGAATTATTTTTTATCATAAGCAATTTACTAATTCCCATTCTTGAAAAAGTGGGCTAAAAGGCATAAAATGACAAAAATAGCTCGAAGTAGCAAAATCATATGTGTCTGTTAGAAGAAAGATTAGTCACTAATTTTACTAATTCCTTTATTTATGGTTTTATGCAAGCATCATATATGAAACAGGTCATTCATATTGGAGAGAGATGACATCGGTAAGAAAAAGATATGGGTCAATACACTTTTTATAGACTTTGAAATGGGAGTTCATATATGTGATAACTTCATAAACTATAATTATGGTTTTTAAACAACATACCTGACACAGAAATAATATTACAATGTAAAAATAATACAATAACATATTAAAGACATTATTTTTCTCACTTTGAATGCTATTATGTAACTACAGAGATTTGTGCCAAATGAGTTCAACTAGCTGGTATGAAGTAGTGGCATGGCAGGTAATATCCATCTTGAAATGAATATGAACAAGTGCCAGTGATAGTGAAATATACAAACCACTAGAATATTTGATACATTGTTTTTCCTCACATACCATAGCCTTTTAAAACTTCATTCTTTTAGCAACACAGCTTTCCACCATGATCGCTTTTTAATAGAAGAATAAAAAAAACTCAGGCTCATCATAGCAGAAATAATTGCTACAAGCTAAAATTTCTGGGCATTGCATTAACGTTCAAAAAAAGGCCTTCTCATGAGATCTAAACATAGCATTCAAAACATTGTACCTTCCAATAGCTTGCAGGTGCAGGGACCATCTGCACAGAAAAATTCACTGGCTGGGGGCCATTACAATGTTACCATACAATATCTGTCATTAAATTACAATGTCATATTGGTAATATATTTTCCCCACATTTGTGAACTTTAATTGTCTTTTTGATTTCATATGGTAATATTTTACAAGGAAACACAATCATGAGAGCATGTACTGTAGATGCATAAGTAATTTAAACAGTCAAGCTGGATTATTTTTAATGTTCAATATTTAAATTTGGGTTGTTTGTGACTTTACAGATAAAACCCGGGATGTATAAAACTCTAAGGGTTAGAATATGATGTATTCAATGTTCATTCATTCCAAGAATAATAATTGTCATAAGCAGACAAACAAACATTAGCTCAAATAAACAAATAGACAATAAAAAGCACACTGTTCTGACTTCCAAAGTTGCCTGGTGTGCAGAACAGGTTTTTTTAATGTCTAAAAAACCCAAAATACTAAAGAAATCATATTGTTACAAGAAACATTTCAATAGTACAAATTCAACTTTCAAGTAATTGCTCAGAAGATGATATAGTTCTGCTAGGATAAGTGCAATCATTGAGTTCAGCAATGAGTCGTTATTTCAGCTTATCATGTGTAAATCATAATGGGTATGTACATCTTGTTCCATAAATAGCACCAAATAGACAAGCCTTATCATTCATTTTCTACAATACAGATTCCTGAAACAGTGAAAACCAACTTCACTCATGATTCACTCATGAGGAGTTTATTCTGTAGTTACAATCCAGCCATTTCAATATGGGTCAATGCTTATGACTTCAATTTCCTCTCATCTCAAAATCAGTATTTATCTCAGCTTCAAAGCAATAAACATTGGTTAAAGTTTTGTCAGTGTGCCAAGACACATATGCAGACATATATGCAGCTATGTAGACATCCCTGCCCATATATGTGTAAATTTTAGCTACAGGTTGCCATTTTAACACTCTACCTTTTGGTACAGTTGAATTCATCACTAGGAGAAACTATATATAAGCAAACAAACAACAGAAAGGCCTCACAAATACACAACCCAGAAAAAAAAAAAAAAAACCAGAAAATCAAAAAGATAAAGGAAAGACTAAATATTTCCTTTTCAGTAGGTAGCACACTGGTATGGACTGCAAAATTCTATGTCCTACTCATAATCTGGCAGGAGCTCAACTCGTGTTCATAGACACTCATCACAGCTGGTATATGTGGCATCAGAAATTGCAAGTTCAAGCCACAACACAATAATCAACATTCTGTCATCACTTCCAATATAGGGTGGTATTTTCAAGGTTTGTAATCTTTATAAAATTAAAATGTTATCTAGAAGTATTATTATGTAAATGTCTCTAGCATAAAAGTTTGTGCTTTTCTATTTTTGGAATTGAAAAAAAAAGTCTTCCATTCTGCTTCTCTGTGAGAGCAGGAATCCTTTCTAACTTTAGGAAAATATCTGTCCTCACACTCCTGTCTTCCCTCACCTTGAAGATTTTGTAATAATGAAATGTGGCAAGTACTTAATCACCATTATGCATTTAAGATTTTGAAAAAAAAAAGTTCAAAAAAAAAGAAAAAAAAAAAAACCAAACACAACCAAACAAAACCCAACTGAAAACTAAAATATTGACACTATTTTCCTGCTGCTTTCAATTTCTGAGAATCTATTTAATCAACTGATTAAATTATTGGTTAATAATAAATATTATTGTACTACAGAAGTAATTTATCTTGTCTTTCTAAAATATGTGGCTTCATGGGGAGGTAAGGTACAGATTCTGAAAGGTGCCCAGATACATTTTGCTATAGAACATACAAGATGTAGATAACAAAAGCTAGAAAAGCACCGTAAAGTCCCAGGATAACTTGCTGTTCTTTCTCTATGACTTGAGCTATGTTTTCCAGATAATTGAAAATGCAAAGAAAGGAAGTCTTGCACATGTTCCTAGACTCAAATTCAGTAAAATATCAAAATGGGAAAAAAAAAAAAAAAAAAAAAAAAAAAAAGATTACAATAACATTCCTATAATTCCTGCAGAGAGACATATGGTTTTTCTCATTCTTTTTTTTTCTTCCAAGCAATCTCACAAACTAGCTTCCTAGTTCTGTGCATATTCTTCTAAGGGAAATAAACTGATCCATCTTTGTATTTTATTAATGTTTTTGTGCTGACCTACACTGGGTAGGGATTAACACAAATACATTTCTTCATGCACTTTGTAATGTCCTTATTTTCACATGTGAAAAAACTCCACTCTACTATAAGTCTCTTATAGATAGAGTCAATAGAAACCATTTAACTCTTTTGGGATACATACTGCATCTGAAGAAAGGCAGGTATCTTAATTTTCCCCTTCATTCAAAAGGTCATTTGTGCAACAATTTCTATAGGACCAAGTGGAAAGCTGTAAAAGCAGTGAAAGAGAGGTTCAGGAAGACTATGCACCTTTAGCTGTGCTAGATCCAAGTGGGCCCAAGAATTTTTTTTTTTTTAATTGTTTTAATGACAGTGAAATTGTGACAGAAGCTTAGGGTCTGTCTCCTGTTTCATTCATTCCATATGCTTTCTCTAAGCATAGAATACTGACTCTGTTGAAGATCTGATGGTGGTTTAAATGGATCTTTGTTCTGACGCAACATTAGAGTTGCTATGTTTTTATGTGTATATGGAGAATATAAACATATACTAAATGATGCTTAGCATTATTTCATTACACATGAAATACACATCTTAAATCAAGAGTTGATGAGAGCATATCTCTAGGTCTATATGTTTCAGTCAATTATATGCTTTTTTATACTCACTAGTATGATTTTATTTTTCAAAAAATATTATCAATTTTAATCTATTTCTCTCAAAGGTTTCTCTAAGAACCCCAGATCATACTAGAAAAGTTACACAGTAGATTGAAGTTTAGATAAGCAAAGAATTATCTTTAATTAATAATATTTAATAATATTAAGAATAATACTTTAATTGATACAACAATATGTACAGAGGGAAAAGAGAAACAAATATTTTAAGGCAAGGGATGCATCTCAGGGACCTTCATCAGAAAATACATACTGTCTAAATCATGCAAACATATTGACCAATATATTGGTAAAATAAGGTACCTCCTTGAAGAGGATGGCTTTGGAAGTAAAGGACTTGCAAACCAAGTTTTTAGTGCCGTTCTTTATTATGTTTCTTGTGTTACATTTATCATAAGTTAAAAGAAAAAAAAGAGGATGTCTCAAATACTGACACCGCGCACAGCTAAACCCAGAATGTATCCTAGCTCCTAATTTCACATAAAATCAAAGTAGCTTTAGTGGGGTATAAATAGCTGTAACTTAATACATATTCATTACTTTAGGAAAAAGACTTTTACTACTAATAAATACTTGTTATTAATGTAGTTAAATTAATGGAACATAACATTGCTTTTTTCATATTCATTGTAAATATTATTCTGAGAAGGATGAAATACAGATGGAATTGTATTTTGAAAGTGAGAAAAATACATGTAGATCTCAGGTTAAAGTAGAAAGTCGTAAATGCTTTCTTTAATGTACATGGTGAAATTTAAATTTGTTATTATTTTGTACCAATAAACACTCTGACCTGAAAAAAGGAGAGCTCTGCCTCACAATTCACACTTTTATCTGAGATATATTCAGGTCAATTAATGAACTCAAAACTAATTTCATATTGTATTTCTAATAAAAAGAGCTTAATCTTTGGAGAAAAAAATTAAAATACTATTAAATCTTTATTATAGGTTAATGTTTTACTATACTATGAAGAAAAGGGAAAATGGAGGAATCCTTCCCCTTGCTAAACTTTTGTCATTTAAATAAAATAAGCTAACATATAATAAACACTATATAATAATATCTGCATGCCATAAGTAGGTAATACATTTGACTCTCAGCTACATCCAATTACAACCACCTATTACAGCAACCAAACAAATTTATTCTACAAAAGTCTTTTTTTTGCTATGGCAGGAACCTTAATTGAGCAAGAAATGTTTATCTCTTCTGGGATTTAAAGAGTGAGAAGCATACTAAGTTTCCAATTTTCTCTGCAAGGCTCTGAAATATCACATTTATAGGCATTCCATGTCCAAATTTGATATCGCTCTGACAAGTTACTCTATACTTATTTCCTCAAAAATACATGTTAGATTTTTAAGCAAAATCACTGAATAATCAGTATTAGCAAACTATTTTAATATAATTGCAAATAATTTCAGACAGAATTGTATTAATACAATAACTGCCAAATTGTAATACCTATGATTCTACAGCAATTTAGCTTCAAGTCAAAACTAGTTTTCTGAGTCTAAAAAATCCAATATTCAGAAAATTATATATATTCATATAAAAAGAAAATGTATGGATTTCTGGACCAAAGGAGTTTACATTACCTCTAATCTCTCTGAAATATTGCCTGAGAAAGAATATAGTGTCAGTATAAATATATCCAGAATGAAAACACAAAAACAGTTTGAAAAACCCAGCAAGCATCAAAGAAGGAAGCATCATGTAGTTTAGTTTTATTTGAATCAGAACAACCTTATTTTCTTTTCACTTTCAGAGTACTTTGCTTGTCTCGTTCTCTTTTAGATAGGAAGAATGTTTTACTTCTCCCTGAGATGCTACATTTTACTGATTTTCAAGGAAGGCATTGAGTTTGTTACATTGATTGATCTCTATCCAAGTACTTTGATGTTAGGTTTCAGAAGAAATGAGGATTTGCAGTGGGAAAATATTCTGGAGTCAACACATTATTACTCTATTTCCATAGATTTATGGAATCACAGAATGAAAGAGGCTGGGGGGAGTTTGTGGAGATTTCCTAGTCCTAACCGTCTTCTCATAGAGGGGGGAACTCGAATAGGTGGCTCAGGGCTGTGTCCATTCGGTTTTGAATACCTCAAGAATGGAGACTGCACAAACTCTCCAGGTGATATTTTCAAGCATTTGGCAGCCCTAACAGAAAAAAAAAAATCTTTGAAGTTTAAACAAAATTTCCTGCACTTGGATTTGTTTCCATTGCCCTCTTCTTCATGCTGAGAAGTGTCTGGCTCCATCTTCTTTACACCCTCCCTTGGTTACCTGTATGTGTTGGTTCACACGTCATCCCAAGGTCATCTCAGACACAGTGCGGACATTATCTGCTTCCAAGGTACAATCGCCCCTTGACGAGTAAGATGAATCACTCAAGTTCCACCTAAATGTAAAGAAATAGTATAAAAGTAAGTTAAGAATGGGGAGAAGTCAGGGAAGACTCCATTGCAATTTCTGACATCAGCTGATGGACTGAACCTGTCTTCTCTCCCATAGGGTCACCTCTTGGGTAAGGTAACCATACTCTATGGGTGCTGAATGATTATCTTGAGCTAACTTTCGTTAGCAATTAGAGATTGTTAGTGTATTGCTTTGGATATGTTTTTGCAGTCAGATACTACCACCAGGAATCTTCGAAACTTAAGCTGTCACAATTTTATTAATAAAGAGTGTTATTCCATAAACTGTTAATGCCAGTCCATCAAGGGTGCTAGCAGTGACCCACAGAGGGTGACATGCTCGAATAAGTGTGTGGAGACCCATGAGGCGGTCTCCCTGTTGGCGTGTGTCCCTGCATAAGTCAGTCGGATTGCCCTTCCATCCAGGAGACTGTTCAGTGGACTCCCCTTAACAGGATGCTGAAAGACTGGTTGGGCACAAGGATCTCGGCTTTCCTGGGGCACCAACAGAGTAATCAAACACAAAGGGTCTGAGGACATCTCCCCTTTTCACATAAAACAAGCATAAAGAAGTATTTGACTGAAGACACATACAGGCCTATATGCAACCTGCTGTCATTAATTTTAATTTCCAGAAAATAGGTGGATCTCTTGTGAATTTTATTTCTACAGTTCTGTAATTCAAAAACATCTGAAGTGGTTTGCTTTTAAACTTAAGTGCAAACTTCCCCTGGGATAGAAATTTAAATGCCAAGCCAAATTTCATCAAACGAAGTGGTTATAAATGCTGACAGGTGCTTAGCTATAGTGTCTGTGGGTTTAGTTGAGTTTCTTTTACTTGGTAGGTTGGTTTTGTTTCGTGGTACTTTGTTTTGTGTGTGGGGTTTTAATCCTACAGGAAAATAACAGGAACTTTACACTAAACATAATTGCAATTTTCTTTTGCGCTGAAAAACAAGCAAGGAAAATACATTAGAAGACAGTAGATTTTTCTAAGAATTTGGATGAAAACCAGTATTAGTTTAGATATGAAATGGTAATAAATATGTAAATTATGTATTCAGAAGTCAACAAACATTTTAGTTGTAATGTTAGAAATAAATTTAAGAACACAGTACATCAGAAATATACTTTGATTTCAAAACTGCTTGATAACCTAACTTTACAGTTTTTGTTTCCTATCTTATTTATCCTCTATTAGTATTTCTAGCATCTTTATTAGCCCCCCCAAAAAAGTTGTCTGAACATCTTTTGTTGTTTTCTTCAAAAAATGTACATATTTTAATTCTTAGCCTTCTCATTCATCACAATAAATTTTCAGATGAATCGTTTCAGATCAAGACATCTTTGTGCACCCAAAAGCATTCATTGCACTGAAATGCATTCAAATAGAAGTGCAAGCCCTACCTTGGAGACCCTTGAAAAATTTCATAAATATCAATGAGGTCAATGGAGTTTCAATAACATCTGTGCATTGAAACAGTACATAGATATCCATAATTGTTTGCCTTTAATAGTAAACATTTATTAGATCCATCTTTTTAAATTACCTGTATGTTATAATAGGTTTATTGCAGGAAATAGACATTGGTCTTACCACTTCATGGCAAGATTAATGAGAATTCACTGTGTAAAAGAGGAATACTTTTAGAATTGCTTCAAATATAGGCATAATCAGGGTTAAATAATAAAAATATCTTTCTGGATTTTAGTGTTTAGTTCTTTCATTTTAGGGCATTGACTACCGAATAAATCTATATTCTATAGTCCTGAAGAAACAATGCTCCTTCCAAATCTGGTGAGACAGTTCTTGTGAAGTGTCTTCTCCTGACTTTTCTTGCAAATGAGCAGTTTGTCTGCATGCTATAATCCGCATTATAAGGGCTAGAGGACACTCCCTTCTTTTCTCTCCATCTTGCTGCTGGCAAGAAACAATGCAGTCATTTGCCATTAGCCTTAATGGAGACATGAGGCTGTTGTAAATGACTAATCAGCATCCAACAGCAATTAGAATGAAAAATGTTGGCATACATAAATGCTGACAAAGCAGCACTCAAGTTCAGAAAGTTAAATTAGCATTTATGTTGAGATAACAATTTGACTTTAAAAAAAAAAATTATTTTAACAAATCTTGCTTACAGAGAATTCATTTTCAACACAGAAGATGATTTTCTGTGTCCTTAGGTGAGGTTAACTCTTTTGCAGAGGTATAAACTCTGGTTTCTAAAGTATTCCCACAGACTAGCTTAGACTAAATAACAAACTTTTCAATACCTTGTGAAGTGAGATCACTCCTACTTTGACAATAAAAATCAAAATTATATGATAAATGTATTGCATAATATTATAAGGAAAATTAATTGGAGGGAAACAGAAAAAATGTTATATAAAACACTAAGGAACAAAAATAGTTAACAACTGTTTTGGTAGCAAGCTAGAACATTTAGTTCCTGTTTCTAATTTATTTATGTCTTGGCTTCTTGCGTACCCTTTTCTGGCTCATTCTTTTCCAAAAGAATTTGCCCTTGTTATAGGCATATTCATGTGTCAATTCCCTTCTGATTTTATTATTGCTGCCACTTCTCAAATAATTGTCCTTGTTTTGGCTTAGTGTGTTGTTTTCCTTTCTAAGAATGTACTGTTGGGGGCACAATTATTATTGTTATTCATTATTTGTTAAGCTTCAATAATAGTAGCAAAATAATAGAAAATATTATTACACAGTTTTTGTAATTAGGGACTCAGCCATTGTCTAAGGAGGGAAATGCAGGCTCAAAATGTTCCAGATGATACAGAGTATGTGTTACAGTATTTCTTTGCTCCTTATTCTGCATTTATAGTGGGTTTTAGGCAGGTCGTAGTCATGACACAGGAATTTAATTTTATCCATCATAATAAGCCAATGTACAGCATGTAAAACTTTCACACCATCAGGCTTCTTCACAGCCTTTTTTCCTAAGACATGAAAGTGGTAAAACCAATGCTAATAATTCTTTCTGAAGATAAGCTTTTTGAATGAATGGCAAAACTATGAAAACTGGAATTACATGGTTTTCAGAGTACGACTGGAATTACATGGTTTTCAGAGTACCATAGAGTTTTAAATGGATTTCCAAAATCTAAATCACTTAAAAAAAAAAAAAAAAAAAAGCATGGAAGATTTTTTCACACTTTTTTTCCCTCCAATGGAAACCCACTGTGAAATTAGATTGTAGCTGTTGATTTAGCTTGCCTTGGTAATGTGAAACATATTCTTCAAACAAATATATCTTTCAGTTATTTTCAAAATTAATGCTATGACATTTCATAAAATCATATTTTAATTTTAAAGAATTAACTGTCCTTAAAAAGGAAAAAATATTTATTTACAGTTTATAATAATAGGTACTTGTATTTCAGTTAGAATGATTGTAGATGGGTTTTAGTTCTTTTACCACAACATTGTGTGTTTGAACTTGATGGCAACAATTTTTCTTTTTTGACTTCCATTTCATATACTGAAAAGAAAATGTGTGTCAGATAATCTCTGTCTTTTCAGTCATACACTATACTTCTTTGAGTGACTAGATCAGATGTAAGTCACTGAAAAATAGTGGAAGTTGTGTTTGGTTTCAAAACAACAGATGATATCTGGTGGCAAAAAAGGTTTAGAGATTATATGTCCATAAAAAAGTGGCAAATGAAGAGAAAGGAATACTGCAAGGATATGTTACAAAGTAATCAGTCAAAAAAAACATATTTGGTGCTATTTTTATGCTGTGGAGTATCTAACCTATACTCATTAACCCCCAAAAAAATTTAATAAATCCTGTGTCACACCTGAAGAAGCATTTCAGTTGTTTTAGATATCTCAAAGTCTCTCAAAAACAATGAGGTGCCATGTTAATAAAGAATTTAACTGAGCCCTGAAAGGGTGCTAAGAGAAAGAAGACAGACTACTTATGCAGAAGATGGATGGGAAAACTTTTTAAGAATTAAGAGATCTATGTAGAGTTCTCTGCCAAAGTTTAATGAATAACTTACGTCAAACCTGAGAAGCAAGACCTGTCCAGCAAAGATCAAATGTACAGTTCTCTTATGTACACTCTTTTATTTCTTTTTGTTTACCTTGAAGTTTTCTATACACCTAATGCAAATTATTTTCATACATAGACTGAGAACACCACATTTGGATTTTAAACATATTTGGTCATTTTTGAGGAGCTTACTAAATGAAAAAAAACAAACATATTTGAGGATTTTTATTATTTTATTTTGAAGTACTTGTCAGTGCACATGCTCAGCACTTGTCTAGAATTGTGTTAACATGAACTGTTTCAAGCTTCTCACAATTCCCTGATGTTTAAGCAACTGTTGCTTGACCTGTTATAGTTGAAGCCCTGAGAATCACTTTTAGTAAAAGTCTGAAACCCCAAGGTGTTTCCTATTCCTACCTTTCAAACTGTAACCCTTTGAAAAAGTTAAGGATGGAGGAACCTGTTGAACAAGTTTCAAATTTACTCGGGAGCCAATGAAACAGAAGAATATTGTCATAAGAAAATACATAAAAGTAACCCCAGGAAAAAATTCAATTGGTCAGATTATTTCTTTATCCTTCTCTCAGTCCATATAACCATGATTCTGAGTAATCAGTACAGTTAGAGAAGGCTGGATCCCATTGACCTGACCAAACAGGGAAGGAACTCCAAAGAAAGTTCAAAAAGTGTGCTAAAAAGAACAAATGAGTCCAGTTCAGAAAAAAAACATAAGAAACAGCGGTTGCGGAATCATTTCCCTGGAAAGTTCTAAGAATAGACTCGACATTCCATTATGGAAACTCCTTATATTAAGGTTCCTTTATAAAAGAGGATATTGTTTTAAGATAGAGTTAACTGAAGAAAAGTAACTTGTGACAACATTTTCTACAGGAGCAGACTTGCATTTCATATCTATGGAGTCCATTCAACTACTCTGTAAAAGTGAGATAATATGATATTTTATGGTCTGTATAGTCATCTCCAGTGACAGACATGGAGGACTAGCTCAGAAACTGTTTTGCAGAGTCTATTTCTCAAAGTACAAGCAGGAAATATTATGAAAATTGGGAGCATTCTGTAATGTCTTACAAGTAAAACATTTTAATTTTTTTTTTTAAATGTTGTGGAAGAACTACAATACACAAAGAAAGGTTAAAATAGTAAGACCTGGTCATAAAGAGTTTTAAATGATGCTAAAAAAAGCACCTGAGTTATGTCGTATGAAATCCACAGTACCGTAATTTAATTTCTTTGTTGATTTTTTCTCCTCCTCCCACCTTTAAAAACAGGAGTGGATGTGAACCTACCTCAGCAAAGAACTGAAATGAAGTAGGAAGAAAGTGTCAGAATTTGGAACAAGGGTGGAACTCTGAATTTTTCCTCTAAATTCTGAATGATAATGGCCATAAGTAAGCTATCTGGCAGTTTAAAATGATACTGAATGCTACAGCTACAGCAGGAACCAGATGAATGGTGTCCCAGATCTTTGCTTTTTCATAACCCTCCTTACTGAGTTTTGTTTTATAGTGCTCAGGCATAAGAGTCCTTCTCTGTCAAAAGATGTCCCCAGAGTTTGCATTTACAAACTCAAACTTCACACAACCCACACAGAAGAAATAAGGTATTTTTTTCTCACAGATATTATTGTTTTCAGCCATGGAGGCTAATGCATAATCAGGTATTAGACAGCAAAAGAAAGGAACATATTCAAAGGAAAAACAATTGTTCATACAGAAAAATGGTGTTATGACTTTAGGAGGGATAGTGTCAAAAGTACATTTTGACAATTTTCTTCATTAATGAAAATCAGTAATGATGACACAGAATCACACCTCTCACTACAGTAAAATAGGTTGCGTAAAAATCTATTATTTTCCACGTTGTCATCAATCAATGCACCGTATCATTTGACTGTGTGTTCCTTCTTTGCCCCAGAAAACAAATGTCTTTTGTCCACTTAGCTTGTACAGCTGCTAAACAAGCTGTTCGTCTATATTTAATAATCATTTGCTTAAACATATTACCTGAGAAGACAATGCTGAAACTACTTAACTAGTCTACCTTAGAATGGAAAAAACAACCCAAATATCTCCAATACACTGACATTAGAAATAGATAATTTAGAGTTTAAGGAAATTTCAAACTTCAAGAAAATAATGTTGTCAGTTGATGGGTGTCATAGGTAACCCAACATGTTATTTATTCCATATCTGTCTTTGCCCCCCACACAAAAATCCTTACTGTCTTTTTAAGACCCAGCACCATGGGCAGAATCTGAGGGTGGGGAGCATTGCCACAGTCCCTTTAAAAGTCAGAGCCTGGAAGACCAGGGAGCTCTCTCTGTTCTGGCAGTTTTTTGATGAAGGCCAAGGCTCTGCTCATATTTCATTTTTCCTTATTGGTGGAAAGGGATTGCATAAAAGAAAGGGGGACAACTCAGAGTGCTGCCCTTTCAACTGTCTTACACCACAACAGTGGGAAACTGTAGACTGGGGCTGGTGTTTTTCACTACAGAGCCAGAAGCCATGGTTCTACAGTCATCTGTCTCTTCCAGCATGGCACTTTGGAAACATGCCTACTTTAATTCAGCTGAACCTATACAAAGGACAGAATATTAAATACATGCTGAAGGGGGAAAGAAAAAGAACATGGCTTTATTATGTTTTTTTTTTTATTTTTAAAATAACATTATTTGTGTTTACCTTATCTACTCCTTTACCACAGAAAAAATTCCACGTTCATGTTTGCCACCATGAGGTGTTTGATTTTCCTGAGTTTTAAAAAAAAATCCCCAACCAAATTGAGTGGAATAGCAACAAAACAAACTAAAACTGTTGACAGCCTGCACATTACTTAAGACGCCATAGTTATGATGGATGATACAATGATGACAGATGAGTCCTTACTCCTATTCTAAATTCTATCAACCACATAAATTAGTAATGTCATTAATATGATTACTAGCTGTTCACTCACCTTCTGCAGCAGCTGTTGCTTTTTTCTTGGCTTTGGTCCTTTGATTACTCCATCAAACTTAGTATTAGAAGTCAGTATAGAACTTGCTTGCAGCAGGTAAAAATCTAGAATTCATTGGAGGAGAGAAATATATTAAGGAATTATTGATTACATTTTGGCATGTGATTTGTTCTTTAATTGGAAAATATGTGGGGTCCATTCTAATAGTGTCTAAACCTTGGTTAATTTTTTTAAATTTTGGCTGGTAGGTTGTTGGGTTTTGGAGTTTTCTGTTTGGTTTTTTTGGGGAGTGGGGGACAGTTGTTTGGTTTGGTTTAGTTTAGTTAAGTTTTGTTTTTCTGCTATTTCCCATACGGTGTGCTTCATGTGGAAGTCTGTGACTGCTCCTTGAGAAAAATGTACATTAATGTAAGTCAGCCATTTGGTAATGTAAAGCAAAATCATTTAAGCATCAATTTCTAAAATATTGCTAATGAATATTTTCTTCCATTAGTTCATTTGACCAGCTGAGGCAGACAGCATTCAGATCAGCATTTAGCTCTGTGAAATGAGCATATGAAAAAGTTTGTGACAGGCTGTGTCTCTTTGATCTGATCTATGATCCCATTGATAGTCCCACAATAAATAGCACTTAGATCCCCAAGGATTTCATTAAATGCATTGAAGACATTGTATTAATTAATTCTAAAAATTCAAGGAGAGTTAAGGCCATTTTTTTTATTATTCTTGCCATGTACCAATCCCATGGACAGCTGCAGAAAATAAATTCAAGCTTCATTGAATTTAATCACTAGAAATATTTTGTGGGATCATGATCTAGGTTATTGAAGTAAGTGCATTCGTGTTTTGAAGATTTTCAAACTCTTCAGTGGTACATAGATTTATTGTAGAATTCCTGATATTCTGATCCATAAGCCACACTTTCAATATTAGATAAGTTTTGGACATTTTTAATTTCTCAGAAAAATTACTAAATATTTCATTGTAATTTATTATTGCTATGTCTAAATTACAGTACATTTATGCAATGTACTAGACATCATTTAAAAGCAAGTCATGAAGGATTATCATTAATAGTTAAAACTGAATGATAGTGATCATATAGATAAAGTGCATGTCATGATAAAATATTACTATTTTTTTTATTATTCTTTGTTAGACTTCACATTACTTTGAAGGCTCAAAACTTGACATGGGCCTGGAAACCTACTATGAATTATTATATAAACTCATGATTTTCAGCATAGAAGACATGTAGCAGAAGCACTTCACAGGCTGAATATTTATCTCTGAAACATAAAATCTATGCACATACTATAGAACAGAAATCGGCACAAGGATATTTCTTCTCGTGATAATTCTAGAAGTTTCTTCTTGTTCTGTGAATGGAAGTTTCAAAATATGCTTTCTCAAATTGATTAGCACTTCTAATCACAATTCTCTTCAATATCAGAGACACTGAGTGCTATGAAAATGAAAAATGAAATACCAATTGACAGTATGAAGAATAAGAAAAATCCCCCTCCAGCCCCTTTTTACTCTGCTTCTACATTCATTTGGTATTTCTCTTAGCACAACAATCATTTGGTAAGAAATTTTTTTCAGTCTGGCAGTTTTAAATGGAAGGAAAAGCAAAGGTGAAAGAAAGCAGTGTATTCCATATACTTCTTGCTAGTATCTCTTCACTCTTATTGGAACATGTGACACTGAGATTCATTAAATCCCACTGAAAATTTTCTCAGAAATTATCTTCCTTTTTTTTTTTCCAAGGGAACTAGACTTAGCAGATTATTTTCCTATTTAGACACTTCTGGAGGACTGTTGCAATTCAGAAATAAATTAGAAGGACATTCATGACTATTAAAAAACATAAAATGCATGGCAAAGGACTTTATTCGCTCTGATCAACATTCTGAAATAAAGAAGCATATATTCTTTTCTTGATTGCAGTCCCATTAAAAAAAAAAAAAAAGTCTTAAAATGAATAGAACATGTAATTATTGACCAAAAGAAAAAAAAAAGGTGACGTGATCACATTTCTTTAAATTACCCAGCATGCCAGCTTTCACAACAGATTTTATGACTAGCATTTAAAAACTGTAATCTGTGGTCTCAAAATAAGTGTGCTATTCCTTTTCTGTTCTATTAATAACTTCTTTAAGTCTAAGGATTACAATCCTGTTTTTCCAATGAGGTCTAAATTTGCTCTCTCAATACACACAGTTTCGCGATGAGTAAAATCATTAATTAAGTGGAAAGGTGAAGTACAAGATATAATTTTAGTATTGCCAATCATTCCGCAGCAGATATTCTGTGTTAATGAGAAGTGGCTATGGAAAGAGAAAAACATGAAAGTAAAAGAAAAAGACAAACCACAGACTTCCTCAAAACTAAACCTTATTTTTACATTATGCCCAGTCAAGCAGGGTTTTTGACACTGATTTGCCATTACTCTGAATTTTACAAATTAAGACTGACATTTTATAACACACTAGCAATAGCCTTGAGAAGTGATATAGACATATACATTTTTTAAAAAGTCTAAATGACTTGTACCCTTTCTCAAACTGACTTTTTTAATGGCTGTGGAATTTCAGGGAACTTAAAGATCTTAATTTCTTTTTAGATAATCAGATTCCAATTTTTGGAGGGTTTTTTTTTAAACAAGCTGCTTCACAGAATCGTCTTTACGTTTAAAAAGACTTCATTACAAATAAAAAATCTGAATGGGAGAACTAATATTTGGTGGAGAAAATCCTATAAATGGAAATGTATTTGCAAACAACTCAAAAACTAGTCAGAATCTAAAGCTCCGTGTTTTTCTACTGTGGTTAGCACAGTGTAGAAGTGCAAAATAGCCAGAGAAAATCAGTCCTTTATTCTTGTGATCATATGTGTGAATTTGAAGTACTTTTGCTAGCACCACAAGAATTTTCATTGCTTCTTGCTCCATAATGATGAAATAGCCTCCCTATATCTATTTGTCTGTCCTCAAAAGCTGCTTCTATTTGAAATTCCTAATGGCAGACACATCGTGCTGGGAAGCAGTGAGGCCACACATCAAAAGACTTTAACCTAATGTGTTATGACTAACTGCACTGGATGTTTTGTGTTGCAGCAACAATGTGTCAGCAAGCAGATGAGAATACTTAAATCCACTGAACTATTTTTTTTTCATTTTAATATGCTGAGATTAAACAATGAAAAATAAACTTTTCCTGTGCCATCCCTCTGTGATGCTATTTTTCCTGTATTTTTCTGTTATAAATTCTTACAATAAACTGGGGCAATTGTGTTTCCTGCTACATTAGGATGCTGAGAATGGCTTGGCTTTTTCTCCAAATAACTGTGTTAAAACTAATGAAGTCACACACCTGTGTACTATACACAATATTAACTCTACAGAAGTTTGTCACACGGTTTGTCACAGCTTAATCAATACATAAGTCTCATTTGAATTTTATCAGATAATATATAAATGACTCATGGCCATTGGGTAGTCACTCAAATTAAAATGTTTAAAATGGTGAAGATTGTAGAATAAAAAACCTCAAAATATTACAATTTATTCACATTTATTGGAAATATTGATGTGCATATAGACTTGTGATAAGTGTCAGAGCGTGCTAATTTCTAGTTTAGATCCTTGAGGTGCTTGTGTAGAAAAATCTTAACCCTGCATGCTTCTGGAAATGAACTGTCCAGCATGTTTGATGACAAACAATCTCTTGCTAATAAAAGAGTGCAACCAACAAGTTTTTAAATTACAACCTCTCCCTGTGTGTTTGCTGCAATGTTTTTTATCTGGGGATTTTTTATAATAATGAAAGAGGCAGTATCAAACTTGCTAAACTTTTCAGGTTTGCATCCTAGAAATTAATTTTCAGATAGTATTATTTTCTGTCTTGAGACTGTATAAAACTATAAAATTATGTCTTCTGCATCTTGAAAAAGAAACCCAGAGTGCATCGATTCAAATTTCCAGTAATGCAAGTCTACTATCGCAACTTATTTGTGAATCAATCAATTCCATGAATGTTAGAAATTTAAAACCCTTTTTCACCATGAATATTTACCAATGCATAAGTGACAGGAGGTTGAAACTAGGTGGGGGTCAGTCTCTTATCCCAGGCAACCAGTGACAGGACAGGAGGATGTAGCCTCAAGCTGTGCCAGGGGACATTCAAGATAGATATGAAGAGGAATTCCTTCACAGAAAGGGTTGTTAAGCATTGGAACGGACTGCCAAGGTAGGTGCTGGGGTCACCATCCCATGAGTTGTACAAGGAAGAACCACACATGGCACTTAGTGCTATGGAATAGTTGACGAGGTAGTGATCAGTGAGAGGTTGGGCTCAGTTATCTCAGAGGCCTTTTCTAGTCTAAATGAGTCTATGATTCTGTGAATATGTTAGCCTACAGATACAGAATATTGTCTTTTGCTCAGGTAGCGAAAATCTTACATTCATAGCTGTTGTTGCAGTGGGGATACTGCAACACGTAGCTAATGAATGAAAACTCCTGAGCTGGGATCTGTCACCACTGGACACAAGATGACACATATGTCTTGTGTCCTTGCACTTCCTCAAACATGTAGGGAGACATTTGTAAACCATTTTAACCTTCAGATTAAGACAATAAATTTCAATGAAATGCTTCCATTTTTCTTCAGAGGACCAAATACACAACCTGTATATGTATACATGTACATATACATATTAATTAATTATTTAATTAATTTCTATGGTTTTCTCCTTTAAATGAAATTGTGTAGCTTATCTCCTAAGTAATTTTTATGCTTTATGAACAGAAAAAACAGTCTATCTGTGAATGTCTATCTAACAGATATACATGTAACATCAGTATTATTATGTGAATGATTACACTATATTCTTATGAATAAACTACCTTATCCCTTGTGACAGCTTTCTGCTGGAAAACATCACCAGACCATTGTAAATGGAGATTATCAGAAAGTAAATCAGACCCCAAAATGAGCAAACAGGTTTCTTAACAGAAAAAACTTTTCAGCGTTACATTTTACTTCTATTAAATGGAGTTCAGTGGAGATGTTGTGCATCTATGCTTTGTTAAAAGTTAAATTTCTGTGAAGAGGGAATTACAGACAGTCTTACACTAAACCAGAATCAAATCCACTTAAAAACGAAGCTCAAACAATGCCTCGGGAACTTGGTCATGTACTCTCTCTAAATATATTAGAATATTTAAGAGTACAATCCAGTGAGAAAAGACACACAAGTGAAATTATCTGCAGTACAAAACAAAGATAGTTTATTGTGGGTTGGTCTCCAGAAGCCAAACATTTGCTTGGGAAAGGAAAAACAATATATGCTCCTTAAAAGCCAGCTCCTGTTTTCTAGACAACACACTTCATAAACAAACATTCAGTAGTGTGCAAGGACAAGACCAGTATTTGAAGATATTTAATCTATCTGAGACCCAAAACTATCACAGCTTAAATCAGCAGTTAAGATAAAAATGTAAAAGGAATGTTCTACTATACTTTTGTAACACAGAAACTTGTTTTATTCATGGCATAGCTAGGTTTGCAGGTGAATCACAATTCCTTCCACATCCAAGCAAAGCTGCAACACTGGGCCTTGTGACAAGAAAAATGAGTTAACAGCAAAAACAACTGTGTCTCATGACACGTGCGAATAAACAGAACAATACATCTTGCTTTTATTTTTTCTTTTCCCTCTCAAGAAACAATGGACACAATGTATGTGAGGACCTAGAAACTGAAGTGCAAACATCAATCAGACTGGCATTTCATAGTGCAAGGCCTCCTAGCAGAGTCTTTGGTAATATCATGGTAGGACAGATTCTTAGTGAGAGCATAGGCCCATTTACATCTTGCATTTGCACATGCTTTGACTTCACTTGTATCCTGCTCAATTCAGAAGCTTCATCACCTTCTGGAAGCAAAAGAATCGTAGAGAAGCCTGGGTGGTTTTTTCTATTTTCAAAATATGGATGAAAAGAATATTTATTTACCACTGAGAATTAACTTGGCATTTTGCATTCCCCCTGGCAGGAGGAAGAAAATTAGTAGAGCTTAGCTATTCCTGAACAAGTAGGAGAAGCAACATTATCAGACTTTTAAAAATCACCATAGAATGTGTCTTTGGATATACACATCCACATTTTGTTGCTTCACTAATAATCTAAGTATCTGGAAAGTAGTGAGACTGGATAATACCTTTAATCTCAAAGGCATGAGCTGGAACTGGGCATTCCATACCTGACACGGACCAGAAACATCTCCAAGCTAAAATAATCTACTGCCCAGCTGAGTATTTGGAGCTACTTCCATAGTAACAATCTTTATTTCCTCTAGCTTTTCTCTCACATATCCAAAGCACCAGCACTTGATGTACCAAAACCTGCTGTCAGCGTTCCCACAGCGTTTCCAAGTTCTTTAAAGTTCATACTATTTACCCAGTTGGAAGTCTTTAAGAGCTATATAATTTCCTTTGAATTCTCTTATAGTCATTGCTGATAGAAGTTACAGCTGCCATTCACATGAAAATACTTAAATTTCTAATGTACTACACAAGAAAGAAAGAAAAACCTCTTTTACTGAAGTCCATCTTCTCACCTGCAAAAAAGATTTTTTTCCAAAAAATTGAAGTGCAACATATATCGCTCATTTATATTGATAATAGTCGTGAGCCTTTATTTGAGAAGATAACTTTGAACAGAATGGAGTTACACTTCAATCATTATCCTTCACTTTCCACCCTGAAATAAAGTGAAACAATATTTAGTGTTCTAAATATTATGTTTTGTGGGAATGTTCTTTTGCATTTTTTACAAGGAATGTATTTATTTTTTATCTACTACAGGTAGATAAAGTGATAAGTTGTTAAAAGAACAAGAAACAATGATAAGGGTGTCTGAGGTAATTTTCCTGGTAACCTGTATTTTCCAGAGTACTTTGATATTCAAAAATGTGATGTTAGTTGGATATACGTGTATGAATGCAGAAATACTGCATGTAAGAGAATATGAAGACTATCTTTTGACCACAGAATACAAGGCAGGAACTTAAAAATATACTGAGCAGATGATAACTTAGAAACATGTAACTTGCCTTGAATCATCAGCTTCGTTTAAAGTTTGAAATTATGTGTGAGAGAGACTGGAAGGATTGCTGTCTCGAAACATTTCAGGTCTGTGTGTGTGGTAGAAGGGACAGGTCAGGCCTTGCTCTGGTGAGGCAGTGCCCTACTCTGCACACCCCCCACCCCTGGCATGTATCCCAGCCCCCAAGGGGCTGCCAATCCCTGGCATAGCAAAGGCAATATTCCAAACCTGCCTCTGGAGCCCCTAACCCAACTCCTGAGTGGCCATCAGACAGGAAGTTCCACCTGGGGAAATGGCCCAGGGAAGCAAAGCAATACCTAAGCCAGAGCAGCAGGCAAGCAAAACCCTACCTTCCCTTGGGTTTTGTATCAGCTGAGGCACTGCTGGAACCAAGAGTGGTAGCTATTTTCTTTCTCTCTTTTTCCTTCTTCTCAAAGTCTGAGTGACTTAAAATTGGATGGGTTGGAGTTTCCTAGGTTGAATGGGCTTAGAGTTTGCTGAGTTAATGCTTTGTGAAATGCTTTATGTTGACTGAATATTACTCTAAACTTTTGCCAAAGTTCTCTGATTTTCTGAAATTTGCCAGTAGTTTTTTGTTGTTTTGACCTCCTGAGGAATATATTGTCGATATTTTCTCCTATATGTCTGACTCAAGGTACATAAAAGAATTTTAAGCCCTTTTAAGAGACTGGTCAAGTGAGCTCTAGGGCCTTACAGTGCGAAGGCAGATATTTTTTTAAACAGTGGAAAAATTCTACAAAAAATCCAGCTGTGAACATTCTTGTAAGAGAGAGACTGGCTAGAAGAAGCTCTATTCCATACATGACAGATTTGGCATTTGAAATTATCTATTGTTGACTATAACAGAGATACTTTTAAACACTTCCAATATGATGTTATATATGAATGTCAATTTCTGAGTTAAAAAAACCCCAAAATGACTTTCTACAAAAAAAGATCCACAAGAGAGTGAAAGACAGCCATTGGCATCTTCTGATAAAAATCATTTGAAAGCTGCTTTGACTCTGAAAACTTTCTGGCTTTGATTAAATAAATAATTTTCTAGAGTTTTAAATGGAATTCAAATCCTTTACCCTTCTTAAGATTCAAGATTTACTTTCTTATTGGTTTAATTTTCCTTTTTGCTGAGATCACTTGCATGAACTCAGGAAATGATCCGATAAAAACCTGTCTCTGAGCTATATACACTGGATTAATGGCAATTAAATAGTGAATATATAAGCCAGTAAAAATAATAATTTCTTTTAGATCTTTGAAAGTCCACAATGCCATGTTTAAGCAAAAGACATCATAAAGTGCCTGCTTAATAAAAGAAATATTATAGATTTATTATGTTAATATCTAATAAACAGCAAGAAACCCCCTAATTATTGAAACAAATACGTAACACTGACAGGCCACAACCTAAATGAAACTATAGACATGGACTATTCCTAATTTTTTTTTGGTATAACAAGAAGAATTATACACCACATTTTTTCTCCCACATGAAACAAGGCCAAACTTTTTTTTGTTGCTATACATTTTGTTGAAAAATAATTTTCAGTGTTCAGGTAGCTCAGATGGATATTGTTGGACTTTGCACTTGTGAAATTTTCCACATTATTTCCTATCAGGACCAGAATTACAATATGCATATCATGAGCTAGGCTGAATTATTCACTACATTTTGTTTTAATTTAGGTGTATATAATATGCAAATTGTTTAATCTCATCTAATTTAAAATATCTAAAGGCTAGACTTCTGAGCAATTTAGTGGCTGTTTACATAAACAGTGAAGGGGGAAACACCTCCAGAAATTAATTCATCTCATCCTAGGAGAATTTTAAATTGTTATAAAGGAGTTTTTTTCAGAGATTTTAATTCCTATCATGCTCAGTGACGGTGGTCATTGGTTTTTTTAACACTGTTTGACCTGTGGTGAGCTGCACATATAAGTATTATATTTTTTTTTACTATACAATTTTATAGAAATTTTTCTTTTCATCATGGGCGTGTTAAAAGGGTCCTTCCACTATTGTAAGACTGTAATTTAAGTGATCATACGTGTGTTATCAGTCACTGAGAAAGAGTAATCTGTTTCAGCATGCTAAACTTATTTCTTATCTACCAGAATTTAAGTTCAATGGCTTATGTCATTTCATTTTCTAAGCTCTTGCTTTGAAAGCATCAGAAAAAAGAACACTTCACTTGGCACTTGTTGACAGCCTCTCCATAACACAGTCCTTGAACATTTGAATCATCTGTCTTTCAGTTCAATGTAGATTGTTTAGAAGATTTCCTGAATTTCAAAGCTGAATAGCACACATTTGTAGTGATTGAACAAGGTCAGGCTGTTTTCTTTCTCCCCCATTTTTTTTCTTTAAGGCATCTTGAAAGTAAACTTTTATTTTTTTCTTCCTTTGTTTTTATCCTTTGAGGGTTATATTGTCTCTTTTTTTCCCATATGCCATAGAATCATTTCAAAAATTAATTTCTTTTTTTTTCAGCTATCACATTGTCTTTGAACTGCTGTGATTGCAAAAAAAACATCTTGCTATTTAACATTCAAGTAAAATAATTGAATTCACAATAAGGTGTTGTGTCTCTGACTTATTATGGCTCCAGTAAAACAACTTTATGTAGTACTGTAACTGGGATTACTTAAATAGAAGACCCCTAAGTATAAATATTTACCAACACACTTCCAAAATGATGGGCATGTTCAGAATTAATGGTAATGGAAAGAAAATTATAAATGTAAAATAGATATGGAATTTTGTAGTTAGATTTTAAATTCTATGCAACCCCAGGGTCTTAAATATTTTTAGACATCAAAGCACAGGAGAGATCTAAATTTAAAGAATCCTTCAGATACTATTGACATATGAATGAAGAACATAACTTTTTTTTTTCCTGTATATTGCGTGTATTTTATCATAATATAAGTGTTTCCTCCAGACCAATGCTAAAGTTTATCTGCAAAGTAACTCACAGCATTCAGTTGACATAGAAAAATATAAGCTAACAATATATCCTGCATGTGATAGTAGGAAACAGACACCTGTTGGAAATGTTTAAAGCGGTTTTCTGTGGTGGTGTAAAAGGTGCAAGTCTGTCTTTTGACTTAGGTTTACACTTCTTGAGCTATAGGACTCCGAAATGTTCCAATAAGGCAGTTAAATAATGTGGAAGTGTAGCAAAGCGTTTAGTTCTGCAAATTAGATAAATGTTGTGGAAAGTGCATCTCCTACCACCCTGTGGCAGTTTAGAATCACTGCATATTAGCATACTTCATTAAATATATTCAGCTTAATTCACACTTCCTTAATTAATTTACTCATCAAGCAACATGAAAAGAACTCAAATTAAAGGATCTCTGTCCAAATAAACATGTACATACGCAGCTAATAAATTGCATTAAAAGTATATGCTGGATTGGAAACATTGCCTTTTTAGCAAGCAGGGCCATTTTTAGGAAAATGAAAACACGTGGTTATATAGGCTTGCCATTACTTAATTTACAGTAACAATTATATTGTTATAAATTCATAAATTTTCCTATCACCACCTAAAATTAATTAGGTTAGAATAACTGTCTTGCAATTTTCCAGCACTGAAGCGTTGACGCAAAGTCAGTCTTCCATTATGAATCACTATCAATTATTTTCATTCTGTTTTCAGATGGCTTTCAATGGCATACATTTTGGTTTCCAAGCTATATGTCAAGATCATACAGGAAAAGTATTACCCAGTAGCATGTTTATTTTACTCCTGTAAGATAGCATGCTTATAAAACATAATTATGGTGCTAACTTTACTATATTATTATTATGAAATTCTATTTTCAGCAAATATTCTAAATTTTTATGTAATTTAATTCAATTTTCCAGGTTTTTATTTACCAGAGATTACTAATAACACAATAGTATAATCTCAACAAAACATTAGACAATCTACTTTTCTCCTGTTTTCATCAGGAATCACTGGTCAAATCAGCAATTTCAGAATTATGCTAATAAGTCCTTCAGTTATGGGAAAGTACCTTCTTTTTTGCCATAAGTATCTTTCATTGTCAGAAAATGCTAGGAACATGATAGTAAATCAATCAAATCCTGTTCTCAAAAGCATGCTCCTTTCTAGAAATGAAGTGCAGAGCGTGCATGAGGCCAGTTCTGGAAAGAAATTAAATCAGCAGTTAAGAGCATGAAGATGTATTACCTGCATTTTATCACACTGGAAACATTGAACCAAAATGTTGTTGTTATTTTTTCTTGAGTTACAGGCTAGTTGTTTGAACATTTTTAGTAAATTCTGAATACTTTCAAGAGGTTAAGTCATCCATGATATGCAACACTATGCTTATAAGCTTAAAGAAGGAGACGACATGTGAATTTGATATGATTACAAGACTATACTTACAGAAAAATAAGGATATTAATAGTTAAGCCATATATAAATCTTAAAATTATCCTATTCAAAGGAAGAAGCTTCAGTGGTGTTAGATGTGATATTTTACTTGAACAGACCTCAGAGCTAAACATTAATAGGGATCTTATTTTATTGTTCTAAGAATAATATAGGTCATTATTATTTCATTCATACAGTACTGTGTCTATATTCATTATAGACAGGATGAATGATCTCCTAAACCTGTAGGTGAGGAGTATATTTTCTTCTTAAGTAAATTTGTAGTCTCCCCCTCCCTGCCCAGTGTTTTTCCTATACTGATTTTTGTCTAGATTCATTTAAATATTTCTGTATATTAATCAAAATAAGGTTAAAGATTCATATAGAGATTCATATTCATGTAGAGAGGCTTCACTAATGGCTAGGCTGGCACAAGCTGGTGGTTTGTATGTGTCTGCATTTGTACTACATATGGTGTGGAACTACTCATGTGTTAAACTGCTGAACAATGTGACAAATTACATTTACCATGCACCTGTGGCTACCTCACCTGCTTTGTAACCACTGAACCCTGTCCACCAGGATTTATTCTACCATTGCAATTCTCTAAGCACCTTCACACAGCATATAAAATACCTAAAAACCCTGACAGAAAATTGCTACCACGTAGTGTTTCCCCTCTGATTTATGTTGATATGAACTTCAGAAATGGCAAGGAATTGTACCTTTTAGCTAATATGAAGTATAATAGGATGTCTATCACAGAAGGATAAATTTCAATTTTCCAGTTCCTCAGTTGGGTTGTAGGAGCAGAGATTGAAATTAGTGTTGTAAAATGGATGCCTTGAGATAATTTTGTCTTTACCATTTATTTTTAAGGGGTTGTATCCTTATCTTGTGCTGTTTTTTGAGGCTTCCTTTGCACTGTGTAAAGTAATAAAACACACTGTAATTTTGATTGCTGGATGAAGGCCTCCTGTCCCTACCATCTGCTGCCTTCTCTTCACAGATACATACATTCATTTGAGACAATATAGAAATGAAGGAAAAGCTGCAAGAAGTGAAGTTTATTTCTGGGATTCAGAAGAAGGAAGAGGATCATCTTTTAGTCTTTTTCTGAATGTCCAAAGAAACCATGATGCATGTGAAAACTGAAATGTCACTTTTTCTTCTTCTATATTTCTTTTTTTTCCTTTTTTTTCAGTTGTTCATTAGTAAAGACCAATTTCTGAGAGTAGTGCTCATTCCACTTGATCCACAACCATTCTTCAGAGAGTTAGAAGAGGAGGGTTTATGTGTTGATTTATTCTTGATTTTAATAAATGTGAGAAACAAGAGGTTTTTTTTAAGGTAGCAGCTCACACATCCAGACAAACAGCTCTACCCTTCTGACTTGCAGGTATTCAATCTTCCTGGCTTTGTATAATTGATAGGCCTTTGAAACAGATACTCCTTTACAAATGCTATAGAGGTGGTACTTCTTTCTTGTCTGCATACGTAGCACAAGGAAATCTGTCTGAAGTTCTTCCCAGTCTTGTTCCCTTTGAGAGCTGCTGTAGGACTGCAACTTGACATGTGGTTCTGTGGCAGGATGTCCCCCTTCTCTCATGGCTGGGGCATTTGGAAGTGTAGGAAGTCAGGCCAGATTAATAGCCCAGTGAGGAGGCAGAGAGCCCAGCAGGAGGTCACCTCCAGGCTCCTGAGAGTCTATGACCAAGCTCCACATACACATCTTGGTATGAAAACAGATGTGGAAAGAGATAAAAGAATATAAACATCAAAAGTGACCAAAAGACATGGTTCTCATGTCTATAAAAGCCCACACAATTATCACAGAGGCAGAAGTCTCTTACACACTCCTCGGAAAGGCATGAGAAGATTTCTCCCTGGAGTCTTGGATGCAATTCCAGGTCCCTTTCCCTGGGAATTGAGAGAAAGGGATTCAATGTCTACCCCAAGAACTGGTGGTAAGAAACATTGAATCCTAAGTTATACTATTTCTTAGCTAGCTGTAAATTTAAAGGTACCTTTAACCCTGCTTGTGTAATACCAGTATTCTCTTTTTGTCTCATCCCTGTGTAATAATAGTCTGTTTTAGGTCTTATGTCTGTTAGTTTTGTGTTCTATTAATAAATAATTCATTCTATAATAGACTGAATCAGCCTTTATTAAAGAACTTGTGAATGAGAGTGGGTCTTGGGGTGCTGGCCACCTCAATACAGCTACTGCCTGCTGCCAGAGGCCTGGGCAAAAGGCAAGAGCTGATTTAAAACTACATCATCCGTTCATAGCAGGTTCATGTAGTGCTAAAGATCCTATTCTTTAGTTGCATTAACTCCATGCTAGCATGCACTGGTTTTGACTGGGATAGAGTTAGTTTTCTTCCTAGTAGTCAGTATGGGACTGTCTTTTGGGTTTGGGAGCAAAAGCAGCTTTAATAACACGGATGTTTTAACTATTGCTGAGCAGTGCTTACACAGCCTCAAGGATTTTTTTTGCCTCTCTCCCCAGCCCACTGGTGAGGAGGCTGGGGTTGCACAAGGAGCTGGAATGGGGTACAGCCTGTACAGCT
Organism: Corvus brachyrhynchos; assembly: GCF_000691975.1. Lineage (NCBI taxonomy): Eukaryota > Metazoa > Chordata > Aves > Passeriformes > Corvidae > Corvus > Corvus brachyrhynchos. The sequence goes on from NW_008237609.1 coordinate 4,774,229, forward strand.
GACCCCAGCTGACCACAGGGGTATTCCATGCCACATGCCATTCAGCATATAAAGCTCTAAGATGGAGGAGGAAGCAGGGGATGCTCAGAATGACAGTGTTTGTCTTCCCAAGCGATCATTTCACATGATGGAGCCCTGCATTCCTGGAGATGGCCGAACACCTGCCTGCCCATGGGAAGTGGTAAATTCCTTGTTTTTCTGTGCATGCAGCTTCTGCTTTACCTGTTAAACTGTTTTTATCTCAAATTATGAGTTTTCTCACTTTTACACTTTCAGATTTCTCCCCCATGCCACAGAGGGAGAAAGGGAGGGGAAGTGAGACAATGGCTAAACTGTGGGGCTGCTGACCAAGGTCAAACCACTGGAATCATAATACTTTGGTATTTAACAAGTACAGAGCTGAATTGTTCATTCATATATATAAATACATATACCAGAAGTCCATGTGATTAACATCATTATGGCTGACCAACTACCAACTGTTTCTGAGATGCATCAAAAATAAATTATAATGAAAAACTAGTCGATTATTATGTAGATGCTTGTTCTCAATTTCTATGGTGCTTTATACTAGAACTGACTTTAAAAGCTAGACATTGTTCTGTGAAAACTGTACTAACTTCAAAGATGTTTCATCTTCATTTTCAAACAGATGTTTTGAGTGAAAAACTGTACTTAAAATCTGGAACCTCCTTGAGTGAGTTCAAGAGAGGCTTTAAGAAGTCAGTTCCTACTTAGGATACTTGATTTCAGATAAGGAGAAAATCAGATCCATCTTTCTACAGCAGAGGATGTCCTAGGCTTTTTGTAAAGGGAACAAAGACACAGGTGAGTCAGAAGCAGTGCTTTAATCTGTATAAATACATAATCATGTTTATATGACGAATTGTCATGTATTCCACTCTGGTCTATGCATAGTGAGATACATCTCCTGTTATTTCACCATTATTCCTTTATTAGATTGGAAGTTTCTATCCCCCTACCAAGAGAACTTCTTTCTTCTTCTTTCTTCTTCTTTCTTCTTCTTTCTTCTTCTTTCTTCTTCTTTCTTCTTCTTTCTTCTTCTTTCTTCTTCTTTCTTCTTCTTTCTTCTTTCTTCTTCTTCTTTCTTCGTTCTTCTCTTCTCTTTTCTTCTTCTTTCTTCTTCTTCTTTATACAGAAGTTAAGACTAGGAAAAAAAAAAACAAAGCATACATCTGAGCTAAGTATGGGTATAATAGGACTGTAACTATTTGTTTCTGAGGTTGTATAAGTACAAAATGTATTTTAGCTTTTCAGAATGTTATTAATACAAATGGGGAAAAGCAATGTTCATAGATCCTAAAATATCACCCTTTTCCGGCTCAGAAAACTGCTTGTTTACCATATGTCCTTAATTTCTTTGTTAACACTCTGAATAGCTGTTATTAATATTTTAATCCTTTTGAAGGCATTAAATAGAGAATAGGGAATTTCAGTTAACATGTGTTTGTCCAGCTTGTAAATAAACTTTGCTTCTGGCTTAATGTATAGCACAACAGAATATTTCATTGAGGTGTCAGGTGGTTAGAACAACAGTTTTACACCTTGAAGGATGGAAAAATATGTTTTCATGCAAAACCTTATTACAAGATGACTATGTTGTCCTGATTTGAACCAATTTATTTGGTGTAACTGTTAAATCTTGACTGATTTATATTTTTCTGTTTAACTTATTGGTTAACTTACACAAAATTATTTTATCAAATAAGATATTATAAAGTATTAATGTTCAATATATTACTTAAAAGTCACAAATGAAAGGCAGTTTCAAATACAGTTTTTCACTATTTCTTTGGATTTTCTAATTATGTAATAATTACATTAATTAAGAAAAGAACTAAGATTGATATAAAATATGAAAATGTACATTCAAACTGAATGTAAAAGAAAATTGTAATGGAAGCAGTAGTTCAACAAAAAAAATTATGACAATTTAGGTGAGGCTTTAAAAAATGAATTCCCTTTATATAACCAAAATGATCTAAAGAAGCCTGAGCATAAATTAGAATCAATTTCTTAATGTCTACTTTTTAAAGTAAGTCAGGGCCAGAAACAAGGCTGTGATATAGGTCTAAAGTCCATCCAGCAAGCAGAGCCAGAGATGCAGACAGAGACTGGGACTTGCTGCACGGCTTTCCTGGTATAAGAAGTGCTGCCCGGGCTGGGCAGTTTGGAGTTCTGAATCATGGGCAGGGTGGAGGGAGGCCCCCAGAAGAGCTTGGGGAGGGATCATGAAGCCTTGGAGTGTCCTTAGGGCCTGGACAAATAGACAAGTCTTTCAGGATATGGACATGTAAGACAGAGCCTCAGTCTGGGGACAAAGGTGAAATCTAGTTCTCTAATTGCCTTCATAAGTAGTCTCACTGCAAAGCTTTTATGCAAAATCTGGTCTCCTCTAATTCTTCCGTCTTAAAAACAATGATGCTTATATACTGTCAGAGGAATATAACACAGGTCTCCAGATATATATACTTTTAATATATATATATACATATAATATAATACATAACTCCTGAGCCTATGATGAGGAGTAGCAACAATTCAGACATGCTGCTATAGCCAAGGTTCTCTTTTGTTAGCTTTAAGCAGGTGCCTATATTCTACAGGTTTTCTGGTTTTGTTTGTAAAAGCATTTATCTCTCTCCATCAGTTCTTTGAGGAGTGTAAACACTTTACATAGTCTGTTTGGATCATTCTACTGATACTCAGGCTCTTAGTCAGAAACCTAAAATAATCCTGACTTTCCTGTACTGCAGATGTTACAAATTTTACGGACTGCTATAAAGTTTAATGAATCACACAGAATCACAGAATATTCTGAAGAAGACAAACATAAGACAAAGAAGACACACATAATCTCTTGTTTGGAATATTTCTTGATAATGGATGCTTTGAATGATTAATGATGAATGGTTTGAAAGCTCAGATAACATTCCACTACTATAGCAAAATTAATTGGTTGTATCTAATTGCTGTAGACTAAAAATGTCATTATTGGCAAGGCAGTATTCTAAGGAAACAGTCATATTCACACTATGACCTCTTCTATGTATTTTGCTGTTATGAGTCATACATTTCTTTACCTTATTATTCCCTCACACTTCTGTAGTCACTGTTTTGAAGGGTTTTGTATTCCATTTTCTTTTAATCTCCCACTTGTGTGCTATGTAAACCACTATTCTTGCTACTGGCAAGGACACTTTTATGCAATACAGCTGCTGCTTCTGCTATTGCTACAATTTGCAGTGAAACCAAGGTCTGGTTTTGAGTTTGCAGCAGGATCATTTACTTTGTTTCCTTCAATGAAGCATTGTTTCTTATGTTTTCCAGCTCATCTTTTGATCATTATGATATAATCGCTATTTGTGGCAGCTCAGTGGAAGTACTTGTCACTTACCTCCCTATTTTCTTTCTGTCATGCTATCCATATTTGTTTTTCACAGTACTTGCATTTACTTCTCACAGTTACAGTTGTCAAAGTCTCTTAGGCTTGCTGTTCATCAGCTTTCTGGTACTTATTTTATTTATATAATTTCTTAAAATTGTTGAAGCATCTAATTTTGCAGAAGGTCTGCTTAGGAGGAGGAGGTGAGAATTTTTTTTTGTAATATCTCAGATCCAGACAATTTCACTTTCCATTCTGATATGTCAGTAATCTTTTTCTTTTATTCACTTATAATTGTTAAGGCTTTTTATGTCCAGTGGGATTGAAGGCCTCTGCAGATTTAGAAAAAGCATGGATAAAGTAATGATAGAAACAATTTAAACTGAGACTTCCTAAACTATATAGTATTTGACAAGCATTACAGGAAAATTATTCCAGAGGTTAAAATATTCTTTATTAAAAATTGGTTGGTGGTGCTGGAGGAAGCAGAATTTGAAAGCAGTATATAGGTATGAAAAAAATTATTAATAGTAAAGAGAAAAAAAACCAAGAACTAAAAAAAAAGATGGACCACAGGCTGTGAGAATGCTGCAAAGCTTTACAGTATGTGTGTTGTTTCAGAAGTGATTTTTTTTTTCAGCTAAAAACTTGTGGATATACTGTACATAGATATATATAACACCTTTCAGGACCTGAAAGGGATAATCAAGTCCACATGGCTTCGTCTCTCTCTCTGTGAACTGTATTAAGAATTCTAAAGGCTGATACTACAAGCCTATTCCAGCTAAAAGTCAGCATCTTTTCCCCAAGATCCTTAAAAAAATAAGAAAATTCAATATATCCAGGTACCTGAGCTCCACATTTTGTAACCCAAGGATACTTGCTTGTGAAAAGGAAATATATGGATTTGTGGCTCAGGAGATTAGATTTAATTTCTAGGCATCCACTCTAACCATTGTGCCAACAATTTTCTCTCCTGTCTCTTGAAACTGAGTTACATAATCAAAGTGCACAGAAATACATACAAGATAATTAAATTAATTAAATTAATAAATTAATTAATGTGTCAATAAGTGACTAAAAAAGAATGATAATTATCAGTAAGGATCAGCAATGGAAACTTTCAAAAAGTAAAATGAAGCAGTTTGAAGTGGTCTCAGAAGGATCACCTGCTCCTGCCACAACAACTATCACTATGTCCTGGACTAGATCATGTCAGCTGCGCCCTTTGATTAGCAAGATCTTGAACATCTCCAAGGAAGGAGATCCCATTACAGTTTTCATCATATATTCTTTTTGATGTAGTATTTTGCTGATGATTTTTTTCCTAATGTCCAGTCTGAATTCCCCAAGACACAACTGGCTTTTGCCCTTTTTCACAGTACTGCTACTGAGAAGAGTCAGGTTACATTATGAAGCACCAGTTGCATACCTTAGAGAGCTTTTAATTTGTTGCTGTCCTTGTCAGAATAAAGAAGTGTTTTAGCTATACAAAAATGAAGTTATATGCATCACATTTACTTACCTGATATTCAAGTTTTTAATTTATTGAATTTATAGAAAACTGTTAAAATTAAGGGACAGTACCTGTTGCTAACATATATATTACCTAAAGTTTTTGTAAGATAAACTCACATTATGAGATAACAATAAGAAATATTTTTCTTCAGGTGTAAAGGTGCTTTGAGGAAACCTTTTGTTGAGGCTTTTTATATTTATTTATCATGCAAAGTAATATAAAAAATAATTAAGTAGCCATGGATATTACATTTGTACAGAAATAAAAACGTGTGGCTAGCATATGCATTATTGAAGACTACTTTGGTAAAAGTTTCCCCATTGAATATTTTTTCTCTTTAAACTCACCTCATTTTCCTGTTAATGTCTTTAGAAATGTCAGTTCAGTACTCTTACTGTTATGAACTTTTCAACAAGTAGCCATAAATAATGAATTAGTGGCAATATTGTTCTAATAACTTATTTAGGGCATAATTAACTCACAGCTTTAGGCATATTTAAATAAGGGTCTGCTTTTACTGTTGTAGCTTTCAACAGAGCTTGTCTTAGGCTAGTAAACACAATCTGGGTGAAAAAAGGCCAAAAAAAAAGCAAGACAAGGAAAAATCCCACAGTTCTTGTGGCCTCATTTTGAAAAGCCTAATCTATCAGAAACATATGCTGCAAAATAAACTACCTGCAATATCTGAGCCCACACAGCAAATTCCTTCACCCCCTCTTTAATTTGCTATCAACTTTATAATAGCCATCCCTGGGTTCTTTGTTGCTATTCCCCAATTCCTGCTTTTCATGCAGAGGAGTTAATGGGGTTATAATTTCATAATTAAAGCAGATAATTTTAATTTCTCTGATGACTCTTTATTATGATAATCTTGTTAAGATTATGGTGTTCATTCGTTGCTGTGTATGATCATTTGGCTTTTGTAGAAGCTGTCTGTGCTACTGAGCCACTAAATAATTAAGCAAGCAGAACATTTAAACCAGCAAAGTCTTGCTGCTAATGGAAGACCAAAGTCAGAGTTAACTCTCTGTAAACCTATTAAGGGATTCAGACAGAGAACGTACCAGATTTACTGTCAGTCATCAAATAAGAGATAAAGCTTCATTAACTGAGTATCTAATTTCACATTTAATGAAGAGCTGGCCTCCTTGATTGGATGACAGTGCAGGCTTTCTTTTTTTAGAAGCAGGCTTGCTTCTAAACTAATTAGATAGTCCAATAGGAGGTCCAAGAAGTGAAGTCCTGGAGAGGAATGTCTAGTAGAGGAATAGTGCTTGACTAAAATTTTGCCTCAGTTGCTGTAGTCTTCTGCAGTACAGCATCATGCATGTTTTAAAGTGAAATAGGTGAATTATTATTTCATTCTCTTGTTTGCTGAGTTTGTGTGCACATGGCTCTCCATTACACTAAACCTTGTAGCCAAAGATGGCTGAAATAATAAATCTGGTACATCTTAATGTGACAATACATGCCTGTGCAGTGTACACAGAAAGCACCTTTGCAAGCATTGTATATACTGTGTCAGTATAAATACTTGAATTTCTTTAATGGCTTTTTCAAACTAAGCATTTTAGTGGTTTTTTTGAAGCTGCTTTTATGTTTATAGAGGCATGAACCGCAGAAAATTCAAGGTTTCCAGATTAACTTTCTGTTGTCTATTGCAGGATGTTTAGGTGGGTCAAATTTCTTATTCAAAAAGCATTTGAAACTGAACTAGGTCTTGGGC
>NW_008237609.1:4780903-4807735 GCF_000691975.1 Corvus brachyrhynchos
ACAGAGGGCCAAGGGGGAAAGAGAAATAGATCAAGACAATTCCATGCAATAATAAACATTTTGGACTTGGAAAGCTGGCCACCGATATTTTCAAGTGGGAAGTAGAAATGACAAACATACTAAGACTGCATTTCTGCATTTGTAATGACATTGCTGTAATAAATGAAAATATTTCTTGAGGTTGAACATATTCACCAAGATTTTAAATAAAATTTTACTTACATGACAGTCTTAATAAACTCATAATAAAATGAAAGATATTGCTACTTAGAAATAAAAAAGGTAAATATTTTTAAAGCAAATGTAGCATTTGATGTATTATGATAAAAGTATAAATTTTAAATAAATATTTCAGTTTCTATCATAATTTCAATGCATGAATAGCAACAAAGCTGCTTATGAAAAATCCATCCTCTAGTCATATATTAACTGGATGCAGTCTTAATTTTTTGCCAACCTCCACTTGCAACTATATTCCAAGGGAATTACTGTAAGGAGTTTATAAAGGAAAAATAATCATGTAACCAAAATTTTTGGTAAAAATTATATACATTTCCCTGAAAATATTTATGTGTCAACACAATATAGTTGACATGCAATAAAGCAACATAAAGCCCTAAAACTGGAGATCACGCCTTTTATCTAATAAATGCCTTGCATGTCATTATAACAGATCATTTTGTTGTGAGCTGTGTTTCTGATCATTTTGTTGCTTCTTACGCAGTTCCTTGTATTTTAAGATCTTCAGCATTTTTCATGTTGCTAACAAGGTTATCAAGTGTCAATGTTGACTGCTGTCTTGAGGCCACTATGTCTTTTTCCTGTGTAAATCTAGCTTCTAGATGCGGATCTGCTATGCCTTAGCCATAAAATAAATCTGCTAGTGAATCCACACATCAAGAACCTGAAAAAAAGAGAGAAACACTTTTATAGCTTTTTCATTTTAAGAAAAGTTACATTAGTGACATGGTGACTACTCTGAATATGAGGATTCACTTCTGGGACAGGCAATCTTCGGTCTATGAAATAACTGATATCAATATCACTGATTGTGAAGACAAAATACGTTTCTACCGACTGTTGATAAATCACATTTGGCCCGTTATAAATAAGGTTTTCCCATGTGGATCCTTAATTAAAATAGAAAATACCTTCTCAAAACCAAAGGATAGTTGTCTCCCATATTTTTCATGTTATGGTCAAATTGGCACAGGCAAATCTTATGAGTAATTGTTTATCTGAACTGGGACTATAAGAAGACCCAGAATGCAAACTGCACCTACCGATGTTGCTTCCATGAATTATATGCAGAAAGGAAATGCTGATAAATGAAGACAGAAAACTATCCTTTCTTAATTGTGGAACTTTAATTCTGGGGTCTGTTTAGAGGTTTCAGTGGGCACTCTAGTTCTGTTATCCCTGGAATGACTTTCCCAAATGCCTAAGTATAAATTGAAATCCTAAAAATCCCAAAGGGTTTACTTTGAAACCTATGTGGATATAAACAGGCACAAATGAATGGCACAAAAGGTGCCAGAGAAGACTGAGTTTTATCCATCAGATTTTCATCTACACTAAATAATGCTGGTATAAAATATTGTCACATTTCTTACACCTTTTATCCTTATTTGATAAGGCATGTTTCAAATGACACATCCGATAACAATATCTGCCTGTCAGGTCTTAAATTCTTTTCTGTTAATAAAGATTATCACATGCTTATTCATGGGATTTAGAATTAAAATGAGGAAGAATTCTCAAGGTGCAGAGACTATTCAGTGTGCAAAAGGGAACCAGACTACGGGTTGTGGGTGATGCTTCTTCTTGTGTATGAATTAGTGTAAAGGATAATTCATTGAAAACATTCACAATCAATTTTAAAAGAGTTATTTAAAGCCACACAGATGACTAACCACTAAACATTACTTAGCATGTAATGGCAGAAAATATTGTGCTTTCAGGAACAAAATATCCAGAATTATCACTGTTTCTTGTATCTTTAAAAGGTCCCCAGACTCTTACCTTTCAGAGGTCTACCCATTTCTTTGGGTAATGGTTTCTGTTCATGACTTTGAACAAATCAATTAGTGTCTCGGGGTGACTGTGTGTTCCCTGTTGTCTGCTCTACGCCCAGACATGAATCCTGTGCCTCTCTGTGCCCTTAAAGCTAGCTAAGGGAGAGTGGGTAGAGCCGGTGGAATTCTTTCGGCGCTGTGTTCAAAACACAGATAAGCTCGCTGGCTTCTCCTGCCCAACTGCTCCAGTTCTGCAGCAGGGAAACATTCTTTTTGTTTTTTAGCTAGTTTTTTGTTTGTTAGATAAAGTACAGGGCCCTGGGACTTTGGTTTTTTCTTCTCTTCTGGAACTGTTCAGAACACCAAAACATCAGAACTTCACTGTGAGGCTTTTCCACCAAGGCCTGGAGGGGCCCATGCTGAACCCCAGCTCTGGACAGGAGAAAGCCACACCCACAAAGGACTCTGAATTCTATCCAGGTTCTCTCCACAGCGAGAGGTTTTGTTATTTAGCATTATTCTTTTCCCATGCCTGTATGCATTGTGTTTGTGAAATAAATTGTTTTTTTTTTCTTTTCACTTTCCTCTGAGGAATTTCTTCTCAAACCTGCTGGGGGAGGGTTGGCTGTAACCTGCCTTCTACCAAAGGACATTAATTTCAGACATTCCTCCAAATTTGTCTCAAACGTGGACAATTAGTATGTTTTTTTTGCAAGACCACACAATTAGGAAATACATTGTAACTAAGTAGTGTGTTTAGGTCTTATCTGTAAAACCAAATACAAGATGCAAATACCAAGGCAATAATTAGACAGAAAAGAGAAAGACGTCCAGAAGGTTAACAAGGGAGTGAGTATACAGCAACCCAGACTCTGTGACCCCTGCTGCAAGCCTGCCACACAGAGGTTTTAGGGATCCAGGACCCACCTGAGACATGGCACAGATTTATTCAGGGACCTTCTTCTGCAATCAAGTCACTGACCCTATTCTGTATCTGGGACTCTGCAGATAGAGCAGGGGCTGTCTTCCTGGTGCCAGAAATCATGAACTTCCAGGCTTCACTGTCACAGGAGTCTCTGTTTCTGTTCCCAAAGCTCAAACTTTGAAAAAAGTAAAGAAAAGGACTTCTGAGTTAATAGCAGGAGGAGACGACTATATAATGCCACTGTAAATGAGTAATTGGATAATGTATATGGCAAAGAATGATCAAAATATTTTGAAACTTTATTTTTGCATGGGAAAGTTATATACTAGAGAGTATACTACAGAAGGCCTAAGGCATTTTGAGATTCACTGATTTGATGGAGTATGGTTTATAGAAACAATAGTTTTCAGAAAGGTATATTCACTGAGGGAGAGGGAGCAAATTATTTTTGAAGATGTTCAGAGGAGGCAAGCTTCTAGGCATTTTAGTTAGTGAGATTAAGCTCATCATGAAGCTTAGAATATTTGACTTAAGTTAAACATACAGTAAATTTGGTCATTTTTATGAGGCTTATTTAGACTTTCGTTTTCCTTAAACCAGCAGGATTTATTTTGTTAGTTTTCTAAAGGGAAGATTTATTTAATCCATCCACAAGACAAATAAAATCTTGCTACTTGCTAAATTGAGAAACAAAAATGATTGGCATTTTTTAGTGTTAATAGCTTTGATGATAAATAGATATTTTACTATTTTGACCCCCATCCTATTAAAATCAGTGGGATCGTGCATTATTTTAGCAGAACAAAATGGAAGACAAAGCTGTAGGTAGAGAGGGCTACAAGGAAATACATTGCAGTTACAGAGAATAAAAACAAAATTTTAAAAAAAGCCCAAACTAAACCAAATGTAAACAAACAAAAAAACCCCAACCCAACCAACCAAGCCCCCCCCAAAATCACAACAAAAAAAACCACCAAACCCACCCAAAAAGAAGCATAGTGTTTGGATAACAGAAATTGGTATTTTAGACCTTGTTTTTATCAAAGAATTTTTAAGCAGTGGCAATGTTGTCTAATCATGGTGTCCCTCCTGAAGGATAAAAACTGCTTGGTACCAGCTGTGGGACACCTCTAGGGTTATTCATTCTTGAATATGGAACAGTGGATTTTGAAGATGTTCTTCCCTGCTCTGTCCACCATCTTGCTAATACAGCCCAGGGTACAGCTGACCTTTTTCCCTCCCTAGGCAACTCCTGGCTCATGTTCATGTTCAACTCTCAGATCCTTCACTGAAAAGATGTTTTCTTGATGGTTGACTCCAGCTCGTATTGATATGTTGGGTTATTCCTCTCCAGATACAGGACGTCATAATTCCCTTTGTAATTTACATTCCTGACAGCCCACTTCTCCACCTTGTTGAGATCTCTCTGAGTAGCACTCCTGTCTTTCACTTCTCTCTTTACATGCCTCCCTATCCTTAAAAGGGTGAAATGAAAAAATTGTTCCTTTTTTAAGGTCTTAAATGTACAATCAACTTGTAAGTAATGAATGTGAGTTTCAAGCAGGCATCAGGCTGAGGAGTAAAAAAAATGACACAATGGCATACTTCTCATTGATTTTGGGATTTTTGTAGTATGGTACTGGAATACTGTGAATAGCATTAGTAGCCTAGAAGCTTTGCCCATTTGCGATCTATGAAACAAAGATGCTTGTCTTTTGAATTCTACTCCAGGAAGCAGCTAATTTAATTTGAATTTTATAAGTCTGAAAATGTTAAAGTTAAGTGCCTTTTGGCTCTTTAGCTCACTCCTCATTCAAACTTCATCTGGCTTTTATTCTGCAAAATACTTTCAGCTCATGGTGTGGATTAGAAAAAATACTTGAACCCAAAAGCTCCTTCCCCTGGTTCCAACCCAGGCATCGTTAGATTTATTTTAGTTCTTGACCTGGAAAAAGGATAAATTATCTGAATGCAGTTAGATAAATAGATGGTTATTGTTTATTTCCACTTACTTTAATTTTTTTCATGGATTACTTACATCAACATACATAATAACCCATGAATTTCATACAGTAAATTCAGATGCAAGATGAACTTTGTCATGGGTTAGCATAGCTCCAGAAGTGATTTTCTTGCAAAGGGGTGCTTACAGCTTCCTCTATGACCTAACAGAGCCTATCAACTGGCTAGTTTGAATACTGACAATTTTTTAAGCCACTTAAAAAGCTTGTCACGCCTCTGTGTGTGGTCCACATTTAAGAATGGACAAAACCCGGGAAAGCTCTCTCTTGCTTCTGGCCTTGGGACAGGTAACTGGGCTGGGCCTGTTCAGCCCAGAGGGGGCAGGCCAGGCCCTACTTGGCCTGGGCCAGGCCGGGACACAGCCATCCTGGGGCCACGAGGCCCTGTTCCATCCGCGGCCCCCCCACAGCCCTGCTCTGTGCAGGCGGCGCGGCCCGGCTCTACACCCCCCCTCCAGTGCGGCCAAGATTCAGCTGAAGCTGCCCACTGCCCAGCAAAGATCATGTGACCAACAGCCCCTGACTTTTTGTCAATACATCACTCCAGTAAATCTTGTCAGTTAAAAGACTAACTCTTGAGAAGAGTTGTATTGAAATAAAAAACAGAATTAGATGTGACTAGAAAGTTGTTTCAGCAAAAAGGGGCCCAAGAAAAACTTGTTTAAACCAACGTACAAGGACATGCCAATTCAGGTAAAGTTTGGGTGTTAAAAACAAAAGTACAAAACCTCTTGCACCTCTGCCAGTGATGGTGGGACACACAAACAAGGGATTCATTCCCCACTTCCCAGGGCAGGCAGGTGTTCAGCATCCCCAGGACAGCAGGGCTCCATCACCTGTAATGGTGACTTGGGAAGACAAACACCATCACTCCAAATGCCCCCCCTTGCTCCTCCTCCCCAGCTTTATATGCTGAGCGTGGTGCCATATGGTCTGGGATATCCCCTGGGTCAGTTGGGGTCGGCTGTCCTGGCTGTGTCCCCTCCCAGCTCCTTGTGCCCCCCAGCCTCTCTCTGGTGGGGTGGGTGAGGAGCAGGAAAGGCCTTGGCTCTGGGTAAATGCTGCTCAGTGATAACAAAAACAGCCCTGAATTAGCAACAGAATCCAAAACATAGGCCAATACCAGCTACTATGAAGAAAATTTACTCTACCCCAGCCAAAACCAGCACAAATATTATTTTAAAAATGTATTATCAGCATAATCACTAAACTTCAAAGGTAGATATCTGATGCAAAAAAAAAAAGAAAAAAATAGAAGTGTTTTTTAAAAAAGGAACTTAAGGTGGTGTGGGGGTGAGGTCCTGGCAGCTTTGGACCCTTGTCTTCCATAATGAATTCTATTCAAGAAAAAAATATGCTCCAGGTACCCAGCTGTCTTGGGGTGACCTTATGATGTGTATCCCATATCGCTGCCTATGCCCAGAAATTAATTATTGGCCTTTCTATGCCTCTGAACTGAGCCTGAGAGGGGGAAGAAAAAACTAAGCAAAACTTTCTCAAAGCAGTTTGCAGCTTGTTCAAGGTCACACACAGATAGCAGGTTTTTTTTTCCCCAGCCACGGCAGGGGAGCGAGGAAGCACCCAGCTTGCTGCTTTCCAGTCAGCTCTTGGCCAGTTTTTCCAGTTTCTTGTTCTCCGGAGAGAGACTGAGAGTTGAACTTTTCCTTCTCTGGAATTCCGGATTTTCTCCCTTTTCTACTGGACTACTTGATTGCTGTAACATCAGAGCACATCGAGAGGACTTTCCACCAGGCATAGAGGGCCTGGCCCCGGACCAAGCCCCAGCTCCGAGGAGACCAAAGGGAGGACTCTAACACTTTCCCAGGTTTTTCCTCTACAGTGAAAGATTTTACCATTTAACATTATTTTCCTTTCCCGTGTGTTTGTTAAATAAATAGTTTTATCTTCTTCACTTTCCTTTGAGGAAAATTTATTTTTTCCCAAACCTGGTGGGGGAGGGGTGGTTGTGCCTTCTCTCAGGGGATATATTTCTAAATTTGGCCAAACCAGAACAAAACAAGATGAAGATTTTGTTCGCAACATACAAAAATGATTAGAATCTGATTCTAGAGCAAGAAATTAGAAGCCATCATTATCATCACATCTCTCCTAGCAAATTATTTGAGATGCTGGCCACCCACTGTAGACTCAGCCCCGTCTCACTCTTCCCCCCATGGAAATGACTGTTCTTAAAATCTTCTGTGCAGTGAAAGTGTGAAGCAGGGTTTTACCACATCTATAAATTATTTGAAATGTGGATGTAACTGGACAAATCATTGGAACTGAACAGTGATAAAAGTATTTTCTAGATAACTGCAGAGCAGTCTTTAGAAAACTGTAAGTTTTTATTAATATTTTTTCAGTTTCTAGTATTGGCATTTATTTCCCTTATTAGTGATATTGATCATGTATGTATAGTTCACTGACAACTGACAAATTGCATTGATAAATCATGTTAATAAATCCACAAATTACTAATCCTAATCTGTTTTAAACCATGTTACTTGATATATGTAGAAAGATATTGAAATCACATAGGTAATTCCTTGTTTTACTGTAACTTTGACTTTATTTTCTAAATGAATCAAATACTTATGTAGACACAGCCACCCCTCTGAACTTTTCTTACAATACATCAATAGATCTTTGGACCATTCGGGGTCTCAGATAACAGGTTTCCCACAGATGGGTAAGTACACATCTAGTCTAATAATGTTAGTGATAATTTGATGGTAAATTCTTTCACCCTTCTCCAGAGCCATTAGTACTTTCTCAGCCTCTTGCTTGGAGGGAAAACAAGAAGCCTTCCTTGACTACTGATTTCTAGTCTCTGCCCAGAAGAGAACTGTGGAAGGTAGTTCTTTAACGAGGCCTTTCTCTTCCTGCTTAATTTCTAACCATGATCCCAACAACAAAAAGAACAAAATAAATTTTATGCAAAATTTTATTTAGGTACTGCTGAAGATATACATGTGGAAAAAAAGATTCCTATTTTAAATTATGTCTTTTTCCTTTAATGGGCAGAATACTGATTTTATTTAATTTTTACATAATTTCTTCAAAATAGTAGATATTCAACAATGGTTTAATAAATTTATATTCTGCCTACTTTTTTTATTTGATGAGTAATGAGATTTATGCCATAAGCATAGGCAAAATTTAAGGCAAAACAGCTGGAAAAAAGAGGGTGGTTAGAGAATATTTATGGTAAAGCATAAGTATTATAACAACACTTATCTCTGAACTTAACTGTAAAGTGACTTTCACAGCCTGAGGTTTTGGTTGAGAACTCAATGTTTTGTTTACTGCATGAGCTAACTAATCAACAAAACCAATTTTGCTGCACACACTACAGGATATCTCTGGTTCTGCTTGCTGAGAAAGAATTTGTCTTTGTAGAAGTATCACAGATCATAAACAGTGTGATACCTGCAGTTGATATTCTAGTGATTTCACATAAATTCAAAAGAGTGCCTCTGAAGCCATTTGCCAATATTTTTTGTGCTTTAGTTAATGAACCACAGAAAGGTATTGTTGGAGTTAAGGAAATTGGATATTGGGTATATTTTAACATGCTTTACTGTATAAAGACAAAAATTACATTTCTCACTAAGCTGGCAATAAGAAATGCTCTATGCTGTAGTGAGGCTATAGACTCTCTTGTTGAGACTAGAGTAATGGATTTGTAAGCTTTGCATTCTTTTTGGCTAAATGTTAGTATTATGAACTTAACATGCCCTCTACCCCCAATAAGGGAGAATAATGTAAGTCTACAGAGATAGGCAAGTAAGTGAGCCACTGACTGTGACCTGGCCTGATATTAAGCTGACTGAATAGGATATGAAAAACTACTGGTTGTGACAGGAGAAATTTTTGGATGTAATAGACAACAGCGCAACAGCTGGCTAATGTTAATGATTGCACTATGAAGGACCATCACATTTCACAGTTGCTTAGGGGCCAGTTATGTGAGAACTGACTAAATATCACAGACTGCTGGCAGGGGATACTTTATAGAAGTAAAGGGACCTTTATAGTAGTAAAATTTTCTGATGTCAACAGGACCTTAATAGCTAGATCTGTATACCATAAAGGCAGAGATTACCTTCGTAATGATATAAGAAATAGAAAATTTGGGTATATATGTAGCCAAATAGAGACTAAAGGGGAAAAGTAATTAAATGAGAGTTACAGTCTTGAGAGCAGACGAAGAAGGGGAAAGGGAGTTATGAGGACAGCTAGAAGGAGAGTCAAGAAATGGGAAAGAGATAGCCAGTTATGTGATTGGTACTGTCTGGGGATACCCATTGGGCAGCCTTGTCTGTAATCTCTGCAGTCTAAGTCAGGGTAATAAACCAGAATTGTTTGTCTGACTATACATGTTTCCACAAGTAGAAATTCCAGAGAGCAAAATGCTGGCACACACAGACATCTCAATAACAGGGTGCTGGTGCCCATTTCGAGTTTGGCAACACTGATGTTTACCTACCACTTCCTAAAATAATTTGACTGCAGATATAAAGACAACTAACTCTGGAAAAGATAAAAGAAAAAAGCTTCAAATAGAACTTCTCAGTCCATAAAAACTGTATAGCATTTTTAATAGACTCGGGGAGAGGGGCATATGCTCCAAAACCTCCATTAATGGAAATCTGTAAAACATAAATAAACATTTTGTAAGAGTAGGAAAAATATAGCTGATTGTGCATTACAGGAATGCAGTAGATAACATCTTCAAATTTCTTTCCATCTTATTTTTTAATAACTATTAATATTCTTTGTTATTTTTAACACAAATTCATTAAAGAGTTATAAGAAAAGATAGTGTAGCTACTGAGGACACCTTTATCTGATGATGTGTATGGAACTATGTATTTCATGCCTGTCCACTCATTTCCTTATAAATACTGGTTCCATAGTCATCCAACACATGCATTTCTATAGTATGACCTAAAACTTAATTGCAACATTTCAGTGTATATTGACTTGCTGAAGCAGAACTTCATTGATTTATCAGCAGGACTTTATAAAAAATTAAATTACTCACCCAGGAGTATCAATAGAATGGCAGTGAAGAATACATTTGTTTTCTGCCTGTAATATCTCAGTCCTGAAAAAACACATATAAATAAGACCATAATAAAAAGGTACAGCTTTTTCTTTTCCCTGTCACCAATGTCAGCTTTTATTTTTTTCACTTTCTTCTCTTTCAAACAACCTGTTACACAATAAACTTTCACACTATCTTCAGAGAGAGTTCCTGAAATTAAGATTTCTTTTTGCTGTGCACCATTGTAGTTTTGGAGGCATTTCATTCCAGCTTTCCTTCTTCATGCACACTTCAACAAAAAGCTGTTAGAGAACAGCCCTTGGTCACGTTAGAAGGGTTTTTTTTTGTCTAGACAGTGAAATAATCACAGCTAACATCAATGCAAACAAGGAAGTGTGTTTTCAAAAAGGTCCATTAATTTCCTTTTGAGATAGAAAGCCTGTCAGAAGGATTTCAGAATGAAATTGAAATCAGTATGATTCTAAAAACTTTGTAATGCAATTTTTAGCCAGTTGTTGAAGATCAATAACAAAAGCGCCAGTATACTAGCAGTATCATAAGTTTATAATCAGATGCCTGTGAGAAAGGCTGAAAGCTACAGAAATTATTAGGTTTTTTCTTATGTCTTTTGCACTGAGCTCTTTCAAAACAAATAATTTCTTCAAACGTTTTCCCTATGGTTTTCTGAACAACTCAGTCTCCCACTGGCTCTGCTCTGATCACCTAAAAACCATAATCATAGCCAGTTACCCCTTAAAGGCTATAAGGAGCTGCTGTGTGCAAGATTCCCAACTACATGAATGGTTCTGGTTTTAAACAGTTCATCTTGGTTGGTGGTAAATTGTTTTCAAATTCCTTCAGAAGTTTTATTTTTTAGTATCCTTTTGTTTCTTACTTCTTTCATAGGATGCAGGTGCCCAGACCTGCCTCGGTCAGGCCCAGGCAGGGGTGAGGAGGATCTGGGACTGCACCGTGATGGACACAGAAAGTTCCATCTGTCTCCAAACCATCAACCACAGGGCACATCTGAACCCCACAGTCAAGGGAGTGACATCTCAGGGAAGGTGTATTTAAGGAGTGAGAAGTGAGAAAGAACATGAGAGAAACCATCTTGCAGACACCAAAGGCAGTGCAGAAGAGTGGGAGGTGCTCCAGACACCTGAGCACCCTGTGATGAAGTGCACGATGAGATAGGCTATCCTCTTGCAGCCCATCGGGGATCATATTGGATCAGATATCCATACTACAGCTTGTGCAGGACACCATGCCATAGCAGGTGGATGCCTGAAGGAAGCTGCAGACCATGGATAGCCCACCCAGGAGCAGGCTGTTGTCAGAAGCTGAGGCCCAGGGAGAGGAGCCCACGCTGGACCAGGCTTGCTGGCAAGACTGGTGACTCTTGGGGGACCCAGCTGAGCAATCCATGCCTGAAGGACTGCACTCCATGGAAAAGACACAGTCTGGAGCAGTTCTTGAAGCACTGGAATCTTTAGAAAGGACCCATGACAGAGAAGTCCATGAAGGACTGTATCCCATGAAAGGAAACGTGTGCTGGAGCAGAGTAACAGCATATCATGGTTAACCTCAGCCAGAAACTAAAAACTACACAACTGTTCACCTGTCCCATCCCATCCCATCCCATCCCATCCCATCCCCCCCCCATCCCTGCCCAGTGAGTTGGGGGAGAGAATCAGAAAAGTAAAAGTGAGAAAATTTGTTGATTCAGATAAAACCAGTTTAATATGTAAAGAAAAAGCTGCATGCGCAAGCAAGGCAAAACAAGGAATTAATTCATTACTTTCCGTAGGCAGGAAGTTGTTCAGCCATCTAAAGGAAATCAGGGCTCCATCACACGTAACGGTTTTGTGACATCATTACAAATGTCCCGCTCCCACCTTCCCTCTTCTTCCTGCAGCTTTAAATGCTGAGCATGATGCCATATGGTATGAAATATCCGTCTAGTCATTTGGGGTCAGCTGTCCTGTTGGAACTCTGAGTTCTGAGAATTTCAGCCTTTCAGTGCTAACAGGCAATGATCCTCAAAAGCACACTGCATTTGACCTGAGGCCTTGAGAAAGGCTTCCCAGATTATGTAATAGCACTGAGGTTGTTGCTGTGTAATTAAAGTTGTATCACTGGGTGGAATATGTAGAGATGTAGAAAATTTAGGTTTATGGGACACAATAATATGCATGTAACAAAATGGAGGATTTTGGGTGTAGGTTAGCTCTTCTTTCCTCCTTCTTCTTCACAAATCTGGGTAGTTTGGTATTGGTTCAAAAAACCTGCAGTGCGGAACATGAATGTTTAGTTACTGGATTATAAGTAAAAATAAATTAGTTGGTATTCCATAATTGGATAGATTGGACTTTAAAAGACCTTGGAAGGTAGCACTCCAGGGCCATTTTCACCTTGTTAACTTAGAGGCACATTCTGTGCAGCTGTGTCATAGATAAGAAATAATAAACATCTGAGTCCAAAGAACAACTCTGTGTCTCCTGTGTTTCAATCTGAACTCTGAGAAAAAGAACTCATGAAACAGAGGCAAAGAAATTACAAAGCAGAGAAAATTAATACTGTCCCAGCTGTGTCCCTTCCCAAACCCTTGTGCACCTTGGGCCTCCTCACTGGAGGGGTGGTGAGAAAAGCAGAAGAGGTCTTGACTCTGTGTAAGTACTGCTGAGCAAGCCCCTCTCTATTTGCAATTAGCAATAGTTTAAATTAATTTTCTCCAAGTCTTTTTTGCCTGTGGCAGTAACTGGTAAGTGATTGTCCTATGCTTAGCTGAACCCATAGGCTTTTTCATCTTACTTTCTTCCCCTGTTCCATTGAAAACAGTGGGTGAAAGAGTGGCTTGGTGGTAACCTGTCATCCAGACAAATCTAACCCAGCATGTACTGTGTATATGCAGAAATTTAATATATTTTTTTTTATTGCTAAATAAATAAAAACAAGTAGATACTCTTGGCTTCCTTATTGAATATGGTGTCTTTCCTTTTGGAATTCAGGTTTAATAGGGGTTCACAGAGGAATAAAATCCAGAAACAGGTAGATATAATGTAGAAATGTGAATACTATCTTCTCTAGTTTAACCATTTCCCTCCTAGTTATACACCAATATCTTGATAAGAAGCTATATACATAGAGTAAATAATTCATTTGGGTTAATTTAACAACAATTCTCTTAAGTTCTGTAATACCTTGAGCTAATAAATATCTATTCAGAATCTCTCTGCTATTTTTTGGCTGTTGCAATGGAAATAATGACAAATCCCTGTGATTTACTCCTGATATCTAGTATTTTTTAAGAGTTTTATAATGTTCTACTTAGTCTGGGAAAATTACCTGGAGATATATGAAATAGCCAATAGCCATCCCTTCCTGATATCTTAAGTGAATCTTAATTTTATAAAGCATTTAAACAGAAAGAGTGAAAACACAATTCAAAACCAGTAAACTATATGCATATGTTGTTTTTCTGTACAGCTAGAGAGCTATATCTCAAAAGGATAGTTTCCTTCAACATCTCTTAGGGACTTTTTCTCTTTCCTGTTATGCATTTTACCCTTTATACAGAGGTGATAAATGAACTCATTCTCTTTCATTCTTCTGCGTCTCAGAATGGCTCTTAAACTTTATAGTTTTCTTTCAATTTCTTCTCTTCCACTCTAACAGAGAAAATTCTGTAGGTCATTGGAAATACTACAAAACAGAAAAAAAATCTCACAAAACCTCTCAAATATATTTCTAGTTTTAAAATTGTGTCTTGAAAGTTTTCAAAAATAAATGATGTGCCATGAATGATAAATCCGGAAGCTTCATTTAAGTGTGACACTGATATTCTTACGCTGTTGTACACGCCCTTTGACACTTGTCTCCCCATACAAAGTACTCGAATTGCTGAGTTGCATTGAATTCACTGAAGGGAAAATGCCATATATTTCTGTATTTCAAACTGAAAATTTGCACCAAATTCCCTGTCAGTAAACTAACTCTATAAACATTTTGTGTGATTTGTTATTAACTTATTCTTCAAAATGAGAAATAAGACTCAGACTCCTTGTCTCTGATATTTTTTTTTTAAATACCAGCTGAAAGAGAAGAGTCCCTGTGGGTGACAGCAAAATTAACAAACCCTGATGCGTACATGTGGAACAAATTCCTTGTGTCTCCTTGGAACCATCATTATACAGGTTCTCAGTAGAGCGCTTTCTTTTAATCTTCTTGCAATCTAACAATGAGTTACATATCTTTTATTCTGTCCTAAGGCATAAAAGCCTTTGCTGAATGTGAAAGCTGCAGCAGTTTGGGCTGGGGTTTTTTTGTGTTTTGGGTTGGGATTTTTGGTGTGTTGGTTTTTTGTCCTCTTCCCATAAGGGTTTTGTGACCTATGTAGGAAATACAGAATTCAGGCCAGGAATTCCAGGTGAAAAAGATCAAAACAGTGTTAGCCCTTTTTATTTTAAAATTTGCATCCCAAAGTAAGATACCCACAGAACCTAATCTCCTAGACTGTTTGGACCTATGAGTATGAATTTGTTTATGATACAGTTAATTATACCAAACATATTTGCAGTAACATTTCCCTCCTCTCTCCACTGTCATGTGTAGGTCCAAACATCTGTGATTAAAAAATTATATCCAGAGGACTGAGTATCTAGTTTCTTAACAAATTTATTTCTCCTCAAAGTCTCATTTGGCCTACATTTGAAAGAGCCTTTCAAGATTCAGAATGTAAATATTTTTTCTTTTCGGGTGTAGGAAACTGAGCTGCAGAGAGAACCAGGACTAATCTGTATGAAGGGACTCCACAGAATGGATAATTCACCTTAATTCTATCCATTTCTTGAACCAATAGGTACTCTACATCTGGAGTACACCTGCTTAATAAAGGCTTATATAATTACATAAATAAAGAAATAGCCAGATACTGGTCCCAATTGCCTAGGAAAGGCTTCTTTGTATACAACACATCAATGCTTTTTTATTACAACATCTGTAAATACTTCGAAAATAAAAATGCAATTCGTAGTTCAGAATGAAAAATAAATGAAATTTGAAGCCAGTGGTTAAGAAATATGTCAGTCTGAAGTAAGTTAATGCAGCTACTGTAGGAGTAGGAGAGGCAATGCAAATTCAGAAATGCCTCAGTCATAAACTGGTATGTTTATGTACTGTGTTCGAAGTTAAAATAGTGATCCATTCAAGAACATTTAAACCTTGGTTTCTGTGCTGGCATAATTAATTAACAATAGTTTTGATGTTGAGTTTTATGATTTGTGCTGGGAAATGGACTGAGACTACCAATTCATTCCTCATTAATCATTCAAAGATAATTACTTTCAGTGGGTACCATGTGGACTGGACTTGAACAAATGTCTTTAAGGATAAAAAGTAGGCTACTCCTTAAACAAATACCAGAATCAGAATTCTTGCTCATTATTTTTATTGGATTTGATTTTATCCTGCATAAGAAATCCAAGTAAAATAATAATAATGTATTTTGAAATACAGAGATGAAGAGATTGAAGATTAAGGTGCAAAGTTGGGGTCATTATGAGAACACTTTTTTCAAAGTATTTTTTTTAAACTTCACCAATACTTTCATTTCAAGTCCAGACAAATAGATAGCTACTATGCAAGTAGATGGTTAAGATTTTTACACCATCACAGTCAAGAATGCATTTAATAAATTACTGTGTCACTTTTTTTCCTCAAAATTAATTTCAATAAGTTGTGCAGTCTATTTTTCAATCACTTCACTGGAATTGATGCAATACTTGGCAGCAAAAGCAGAAAGCCAGTGTTGCTAATGTGCAAAGGAAGCTATGACAGCAAGATTTTCTTGTACTGGTAATCATCAGTCCTGAAAAATACAAAAATCAAATAGATCATGATGTATTTTAAAATAAACAGTTTGTTCTACTTGAAAAATTATGTCCTCATGTAATTGAATTTGAACAGTTTCATACAAATAGCATGAATAAAAGGAATGATACTTGCCTAAAAAAGTGACAGACATTTTGTTTCATTGATGCTGAATTGAGTAAAATGAAGATGTAATTTAAGTAAATACTAGAAAGTAGTAGAAAATCCTGTGCAGGAAAAGTCATCAATTTCTGTGGCAATACAAATTACACCCTCGAAAAGTTTGCACTTGAAGAGAGATGTAAAGCTCTCAAGCTCAAACATCATCAGCATTGAGACGACCTTCTTTGTCTAACAGATATTCCACTTACAGTGGTATTTCCACACATACATGCCCCAGGTTGCTACAGAGAATTGAAGATAGTGTTTGTATAAAGAAATGCAGTGCCACCATATGCCCAGCAGGCTTAAAGCTGTTGAAAACTTGGCCTGTGGTATTCATTAGAGTAAAACCTGTTTTAGGCCATCCTGAATAAAATGCAGCAGTAATAAAACAGCTCTGGTCTCAAGGTACAGAAGTGCAATTTTCTCTTTGTTGTGAGCTATAATTGGTGAATATATTAGTATTTGCAACTTGCAATGAAGAGAGATACTGCCTGCTATTGTCTTCACAAATATTTGTAACTGCTTTGCATCCTTTGCTTTCATGAAGGGTATGACATTCAAGTGCCATGAACTGGAAGGAAAGAAGTGTGATGTTGTTCTTAGACAGAAAACTGAATGTTGCCCTAGTTAGAGGACTGCAGCCAGGAACCTTTCCCAAGGAAAAAATTAAAGATGCGTATTCATTTATCTATGAGAGGATTTTCTGTAAAGGGTATCTCTTCTCTATAGGTGGCACAAAATGCAATTAATTAATTCCTAGCCTTAGAATGAAGCAGCATTTATCCAAGAGATTAATAAATGGCATGCAGCCTTGATACATTGCCAAAGCTTGCTTCAGTTTATTTTTGAATGATATACTGCCTTTCATAAATACGCATTCATTAGTAAAAGGCATTAAACAAATGTTGTACAGAAGTGAAAACAAATCTATTTGCCAAATTGGTTATGCTTGAGGCAAACATGAGGGTTGGATTTTTGTTTGTTTGTTTTGATTTTTGATTTTTGAAATAAAGCAGCTACAGTATTTCTTATGATTTCATTTTCATCTGAGCATTTTTATGATGGCTTTCTGTCATATGCTTTTACAAGTAATAATAAAAAAAGCTCAACCTTTAATAATTGCTTTCCTGATTTATGCAACAGGTGTTACATTTAAACAATGTTAAAATATGTTTTAAAAACATATATTCCTTCTTCATTTTCCTCCAAAAATTGACAATAATTTTAGGTACCTTTATTACATATTCCATAGACCATTAGTAAAGGCATAGAAGTTTGCTTTTGTTTAATATGCAACTGGCAACAGATTTTATCATTATAAAACAAGCCCAAATCACAGAAAAATCCAGCCCCAGAGGAACAGAGAAAAATCTTACTCTTCAAAATGTTAAGTTCAGCACACATCTGTCCCATTCATTATTTTCGTGAGATTAAGGTGGCCAAAATATAACATTTTAAATAAAATGTAGCAACATTCATCTGCTGTATGTTCAAGTATGCCCCCTCATTCATTTGCTGCCAATCTACACTTGTACAATTCTACAACTGTAGAACCTATTCAACAGCAATAAAATAAGCATGATATGAAATTCTGTTGGTCAGAGTGATCTTCTTTCAGCTGAACCATAAATAATCACATGCCAGCAGTCCTGCCACATTGTCTTCTCAGCCCCTGATGGAAAGAAAATATTGAAGTGAATGACAAGTAGACATGAAATTACAAACTTCAGGAGTTTAATCCAAAGAAAATATTTCCTTGGAACAGGCTTTTTAAAATTATTATTATAATTAATTTTCTATTTTTTTTTTTTAGTTGTAAAACAAAAATCATCTAGATCTGAAAGACTATTTTATTGATTTTAATGTTACTTTTTGATTACTTTCTGGAAAATGAACTAAGAGTTTAAGAAGAGAAAGAGGAAAACCAACACAGAATATTTTATGAAGTATGAAATTTCAATGTGACAAAGAATTAAATATTTTGGGTTTTGTAAAAGATCTGATACTATGAATAGAGTTCAGGATGCATAACAGGGCCTTGACGTAATCTGTACTAATCTTCAAATTTCTTCAATTTATAGATCGTAAGACTTTTGGAAAAGTGTACTTGCAAAGCTCCACACTTGCATCTTCCATGAGGATGATCTGTCATGACATTCTTAAACATGGATCTGAGGCCAGGACAGGACTACCTATATGTCTCAGAGAGTGAAAAGATGTTAAGTGCTTTATAAACTATCCTGGGGGAGAAACAGTGCTGACAGAAGATGCCATAGCTGCACATCAGACTCCTATGAGGGAATACTCTAGTCACCTCTTGGCAGGCATGATGCCATTCTATTGATAAATATGGTCTTGTGGATACATCTTTCCTACTGTCTTTACTTGCTCATCTTCCTTGCCTAGTGTGGTCTACTGCGGAACTGAGAGCCTAGGTCTCTGCAAGAAAAGTTAGTGGAGAATCAGTCTCAGAGGCAGCATGTATCCAGCAGCAAAGGAGATGCAGAAAAAAACCAATCCAGCCAACCAACCAACCAGAAAAACCCTCATGAAAGATAAAAGGTTTAAGAACCACCACCATAGGCAATATGGGTTATTGGCATCTATGCTATGGCAGCATAAGGCACTACATCTATAGGGGGTTGCTGTTTCAGATAAGACTAAGCCATCATTCCAGGATTTTGGGTTACCTAATTGCAGTGTGAAATCACCATAGTGGAGTAACTCAGCTAAACATACATTGTTCTAAATGTCAGTTCTGAGCTTGCAGCAAGATTGGTTTAAAGGGATTTTATACACTTAGTACTGAAAGAACCTAGAATACAGATTTTTCAGTCTTTGGAATAATGTGTTTTGAGGAAGGATATTTGTTTTGGGATAGAACACCTGCTATATAGAGCTGTACATCTGAGCTAATTGTTCAGATGCTCCTGTGTAAATCTTCTCTCATCTTAGGTGAAGAAGATAGGAGGAAAAAACCCTAACAATGGAACAAAAAATATAACCCCACCAAGCCTATTGTTATTTCAAGAAGAGTCATGTGTTTTAAAAAACCAGGTCAATACTACCACATTTCAATTTCTGTAAATTTTTTATTTACTGTTCTGATAAACTGTTTCTGTTTGGCCAAGTGTTTCCTTTTATTTATTTGTCTTCTTAGAAAAGTGTCAGTGGAAAGACTCTACAAGGAACACCAGACCTGTGTGTCCTGTAATATCTATTAATCTGCTGTTTGCCAGATGAAGAACCAAATTTTGTTTCATTAACTAGCTTTGATTCTCTCAATCATGTAGCAAAATACTTTTTTCCAGCCAAAAAAAATTTGGAGACTCAAAGACGTTTTCCAAAAGAGGAGTCATGTCCCATAACATGTAATTATCAAATTGCATTTAAAGAAGCGACACTGCAGATGAAGACATTTGTTAAAGTATTCCAGCTAAAATACTGAAAGACTATAATGACAGGCTGCTTTCTAAAGCATTGCTTTCTGCATTCTCTTGTAGGACACACATGATTGGACTGTAATTCAAAAGGTACTCTCTCTGCATGTTTACAAGCTGTAAATTCTGTAGTAGGCATGTGGAATTTGTTTGGCAATAAATTAAAAAGCTTTGAATAAATAGTATTTCATGCATATATATACAGGAGAATAATTTCTTCTGTTCAGATGGGATTTCTGTATATATTTTTGCACTCTACAAAATGAAGGTGAATATTTGTCCTTTTACATACCTCTTCTCACAAAAATATGGGGACAATCTAATTTTTGTTTCTGGCATTAATTTTGAAGATTTTCTATCTGATAGTTCTCATTAAATGTCTCTTAACCCATAGGAATACACAAGCAGGAAAAAATGCTGTAATTTTAGCAAGTTTTATTGCACTGAAAACAGTTGAGTCTGTCTTTCATGCAATCATTAAGACCTAATTAAAAACTCAGAACATCTTTTACTTATCATCATATTTTGTTGAGCACTTAAAAGTAAATTGTAACCAAGTGAATTAAAAAAAAAATAACCCCTCAGAACTTAAAAAGCTTCTTAATTCTCAAGATTCTAGTGTTCATAATTATGCCATATAGTTAACCATATTGTTTACTTCTTTTTGTTAAATGAGGAGAAGTTATGGACGTCACATAAAGCTCTAGTGTCTTTTACACTTCTTACTGTTTAGTAATTAAAATGACCATCTGCTTACTTACTAATGTTTTCCTAGTCAACAGGAATATTTTAGTTGACAAAACAAACTAATAGAAGAACAAACAAACATGTTTCCAGACACATCCTCCCTATCCATCAAAAGCAAGGGTAGGTTACATACAATTTTTATGCTTTGGGAGTTTCTGTACTCTCTATGAATAAGTATTCCAGTGTTTCTTTGAATAATTTGAGAACCCTTTTGTTTCTGAAGTTTGAGAATATTTAGAAAATTGTTTTATAATTAAAACATAAAGCTACTAAAAAATAATAACTAAAATTAAATTTTCAATTTTTCTTCATTTAAATTAATGAAAAATAAATGAAACTATATTTATTATAGAACTAGTTGATCAAATTCTTCATGGTATGTATGGGAGTTTAGAAACACCACATACCCATAACATGCATTGTCTAGTCAGAAAATGCAAACAAAACCATGTCCATGTACAACTAATAGCAAAATTTAACAAGAACACATGTAAACATAAAAATTAGAAAATTGACAGAATTATAGGGACTAATATTTATTAATCCTACAGATACCATCCTGGGAACTAGCCCACACTGCTAAAGACAAAATGTGCTAAAGTGACAGTTATTTTTTGCTGTCATATAAACTACAATAACTAAGGAATGTCATTTCTCATGCCTCCAATTCAATGCCATTACATAGCTGCACTGCTGGGGAATGGTTAGATTGTAGAAAAAAGATCTAAACACAAAATAGAAATAAAAGTTAAGATAGCACAACATAATTTAATGAGGAACAAAAGTAAAGAGTCCATTTGTACTTTGTATGCAACCTTTCTACTCAGTGGAACAGTATTACCTTTTGCCCATTTTTGGTACAATATGTAGACATTTCTCACTCCTTTCTAAGCATTATTTCTCTAGTTAAGTCTCCTAAAAAGGAAACTTTTTGCCTAACCTTGCTGCAATTGTTTATAATTGTTCACAGGCATGGTGGTACTGGAAAATTTGGACAGACACAGAGATTTCCTTCATTCTTACTGTGCCTAGACTAACTGAAAGGCGTCCCGTTTTCATTGTGTTGATTTCTTGTGTAGAAAATGAGGCCATCCTAGAGATTAGCCTATGGACTTCCTGCTGCAGAACTTATCAAACTGTATACAACTAAGATATTTTTAAATATTCAGGAAGTGCAGGAATGGTCATATAGAACAGCCTTCTTCTATACATAGTCAAGTTAGGTAGGAGAGATTTTGTACGTGGTTTAAGATACTGAAAAAAAAATGGGACCTTAAGTTCCTTGAAGTGATCACATAGAGCTATTTGGAAGCTGGATTACATGAGTTCACTAGGAAAACATCACAAGGAAGTGTCATTTGATCCAGATGAAGATGGCATTGCAATCAAGCTCCAGTCACCATTCAGATAGCAATTTATCATCTTGTCCAGAGTTGTGGACAAGATTTCCTTTTTTAAAATTATTTAATTTTTTAAAGGAGCTGCCTCTTCACCAATATCTCTGCAAAAGAAGTGGTAGCTGGAAGTTAGCCATAATCTCTTAGATTTGTGTCCTTTCATAGTCTTGTTTATGGTTTCTTCCTTTTCACATTATCACTTGTTTCAGTGAAAAGCTCCTTCAGCAGGTACTCTTAAAGAAGGAACAGACACTCCTTCCACCAACATTTGCAAAAGACTTTTGGATAATGGGACATGATCTCACCGATATGATCACCATGTTTCTCTAGAAGTACAGTTAAGCTACATTTGTTTAAATACATTTGAAATTTTATTAACTGAATTGAATTTTTTCACTGAATTTACCTGCACCAATGAAAAAAATTAACACATTTGCGCTAGTAAAGCCTTTTTTTTGCATCAATATGGCAAAATATTTACAAGATTTCTCTTGAATTTTAGAGCTTTTCTAGTCCTATACTTTTTTGTAGTATAGTTATGAATCCATCTTGCTTACATTTGAAGAAAATATCACAGAGTGATTATCTATGTTGTGTAAGCACTTCTTTCAAATACTTTGTCTCTCATTTTTTATATCCCCTTTTTACTTCATCTCCTCTGAAAGCTGAGTTATGAAGCATAACTTTCATTACTTTAGAGTGAAAAAACCAGAAGAATTTAATAGGCAACAAAGCTATATTCCAGAACATACCTTCCTTATTTCTTACACTTCAATATTAATTATATAAATTAGTGTCTATCAACATTATAATAAGGAGTTGTGATTATGACTTCCACAGTCATATTCAAAGTAGCATTAATCATTCTAATAATATAACCACTGTGATAGCTGAATATGTCCTTCGTTTTCCTCCTTTCCTTACTCCTCTCCCTTCTTTCAGCCAAGTTTGATGAGATTGACTCATCCCAATTAAAGTTTCTAAGTCAGAAACCTAAACCGGAGTTTATCACTTTAAACTGCTTTTTCCTTTTGCAGAAATCAGAAAAAAACAGTTTCAATAACTGATTTATCTCAATGCAAAATAAAAAATCTGTGGTGAAACACCTTCAGAAGGTACTTATTTCTCTCTAATAAATACAGAAGAAGCCCAAAATTTTCATCTCAAACTTAGGATAATATGGTTTAACATGATTTAAGGCTGTTGGGTACCTGCTATCAGCACCAGCATAGTGGGCTTGGGGTAGATAGATCAAAAAGAGGCTCCCATGTGTGAAGTACAGCCAAGTCTTCACCTACAGAATATACACAACTGAAAATAAAAAATAAGCTAATTAAACCCGAATAATGTAAATTATATTGGATTTTAACTTACACAAGTGGGGTTAGTAGCAGCAACTCTTGTATAAAATTGTTGTGCAAAATATTCTATGATTATCAAATTGCTATTTTTTCATGCTGATATAACCTACATATCATTCAGTATTTGTGATTTATTGTGAGATTGATTGTTTGTGTCACTTGGAATTCTTTTAGCTTTTTGACTTCCAGAGTGAAATTGTGTATGTCAAGTTTTCGTAAGGACTGATGATTAACAAAATGCAGAAGTTCACAAGATCTTTAAAAAGGAAAAAGGAAAAATATTCATAAAAGCTTCCTTTTCTAAAGAAACAACAACAAAAACACAAGCCAGTACAAAAAATATTTATAATATGGATCTTTAAATGAAAAACTGTAATATTTTATGGTTTCTACATTTAGCTTCAATAACCGCCAAAAGGAATTTCTTTCTGCATGTAATTGAGTTTGAAATGTGTTTTAGTATTTAAAAGAGAGTTGTTTGATCTGGCTCTGTAAGCAAAATATCTATAAATTTCTTTTTTTTTTTTTTTTTAAATAAGGATAGATAAAACAGATTAACTGTAAATGTGTTAGTGTGGATTTCAGTCCATGTCCAAGAACCTAAAAATCTGCATCGAGATCTGTTTAATATAGCTTTAAACATTACAGAAATTGCAATCAATTTTGTTCTTTTTAATTCTGTAATCTTTCAACTTCCTGTGTTTTCAACATACTAGTTTCTTGCTGTTTGCGTACAATTGTTCTCATAAGCTGCCATCACTGGTTCCATTGCAAAACAAGCAAACAAGTGTTGTTTTTAGTAGCTGTATATAATACTCTTCATATTTCCTTGGCTTTTCTTCTCCTTCTGGCTTGCATGGAAGAGGGAATGAAACCAGTAAGTTCTTCAGGTTTGTACTCCACTTGCTCCCACTGTTTTTTTAAGCAGTGAAGAATGTGCAAACCATAAAATGGTATATGGTATATTATACCATATATAATATAATATATTACTATTATATTATACATTATATAATTTAATATATATATTACATAATATAATAATATATATAATATACCATATGGTATATTATATACCATAAAATGGTATATAAGGGAAATGCATTTGTTAAAATCTACTTTCAAGAACTAATTAGGTAAGCTTCTACTATAGAAAGGTAGCTCATGTTGCAAATAATAGTAACCAGAAGCAGAGTTTATAACATGACCTAATTTATCTAACTCAACTTTTGAAAAATGCAAGCATAGTAGATTTGCAAGTTTTGGGGTCATTTTTACTTGCTGATTATCATTGTCTGTCAACTCACCCTTTTTAAATTTTGTCCACATAGATTTTTCAATTCTGGAAGACATGGTGACATCTCTTGTTTT
The DNA here is from genome assembly GCF_000691975.1 of Corvus brachyrhynchos. Lineage (NCBI taxonomy): Eukaryota > Metazoa > Chordata > Aves > Passeriformes > Corvidae > Corvus > Corvus brachyrhynchos. The sequence goes on from NW_008237609.1 coordinate 4,805,264, forward strand.
GACATCTACTACAGTATGATTAAAACCAGCCTTTTTTAAGGAAAAATACTGCCAGATGGAAGTATATATTTGGCCTATTGCAAAGCAATTTTTTAACTACATGAGAAGTTTTACACTATGGGTTTCAATTTAAATCAAAATTCAATTTTCCAAATGTCTAATCTTCACCAAATAAAGTTTGCTTGCTAACAAATCCTATTAAGTTGTAGATAGAACATGAAAAGTAAATGGTTTTGTTGGTCAAAAACTTAATCCTATTGGTTCCCTTTGTCCAGTGGCTGACTTAGGCCTGATTAATTAACCATAATACAAAGACTAACAATATAAAAGCAAATCCCATGGGTTTTATGAAAGATAAGCTATAATTAGCCGGGATGGAAGTATTTATAAATACTTATCTTTCTTGAATATTTTTTTTCAGTTCAGAGGGGAAGCATCATTTAGTGTCAGCTAACTGACATTAACCTTCTTCCGTGGCATGCAATCTCTTTCACCTTCCTTAAAAATGTGAATGTCAGTTGATCATCTGCTTATCTGCATTTCTCCAAACTTTTATCCGGAAGCAATGAAAAAATATCGTCCTCTGTTTGTCCAAGGTCAGTGATAATCTTGAATCTCCTAAATACGTGTTTGCACAGTATTTTAACAGTGCACTTGAGGTACATATACATTCTGCTCCATTAGGCCATTTTTCATTTTCAAGCATTTTAAATTTGTATTCAAGCCATAATTTCATAGTATATTAAGTTTGCCACCATGACAGGTGATTTTCCAGGGCTAACAAAACCTTTTGTTTCTAATGACATGCTCAATATTACACAAACACCAGCCTATTATCATTGGCCTCAGTAACACACAGGGGGAAAAAATGTCCATTTGGCTGGAAATTTTCATCAGCTTTACTAATTATATCAAGTCATTACTTGCAAAATTTTCTGAATGAAATTTCCTCATATATGCTGTTCCTTGTTTTGCCAACACCGTGCTTATCTTTTGGTATAAGGAAAATAACCAGTGTGATACTTTTTGGGTTTGGAGGTCCAAAGAATCCACCTATGATAACAAGTACTTAGGAACAAATAAACTTTGTTTCCATTGTAATGCAGGAAGTCCAAATACCACCAAAGGAGCTCTGAAGCAAAACTGGAAGTTTAATGTATTTATAAGAGAGAGGGAGGCATATAGTTTAGGAAAAAAAGTACATTTGGTTGACAAGTTTTACAGCATTTTCTTTACATTAACAAAGTATGATTCTGATTTCTTTTTTTTTTTTTTTCTTAAGCACTGTTCTGTTTAGATGTAGATGGGAATGATAAGAAATTGTACCACTGCACCAGAGTTCCATTGCTTCCAGAAGGCCAACAATCCTGTTTGGAATTTAGTCTTCAATGATCTTGAGAGTGTGCGTATGTGTGTGTGTGTGTGTGCGTGCATAAAAAGAATAACTTTATAATTGCAAGTACAAGAAAGGTTAGGCATAATTCTGAGTCCTACAAGACCTATTTTTAGGTTGCTTCTAGGCTCTGTTCAGTTTTCAAATAGGCACTGGATGGTTCCATTTCATCTAACTCTCTCTCAGACAAAAGCCAGTCAGACAATAGCTATCTTGAAGAACCTCTTCCAAAGACCAGTACAGTTAAAAATATATTGGATATTGTTTATTTATTTTATCAGAGCTCTTGAATGCACAAGTACAGGATGATAACAAACATCCATGAGGGTATAGTCACCTTAAGTCCTGAGTGCAGTTTTGGGCAGTATAAGAAGGACATCAAACTGTTAGAGTGTGTCCAGAGGATGGTAACCAAGATAGTGAAGGGCCTCAAGGGCAAGACTTACCGGGAGCAACTGAGGTCACCTTGTTCATTTAACTTGTAGAAGAGAGGTCTGAGGGGAGATTTCATTGCAATTTACAATTTCCTCAAGGGGGGCCATTTATGGGGAGGTCTTCTCTCTGCTGACCAGCAATAGGATGTGAGGAAACGGAATGAAGCTGTGTCAGGCAAAGTTCAGACTGGACATTAGGATAAGATTCTTTACTGAAAGGGTGATTGGTCACTAGAACTAAGTTCCCAGGAAGTGGTCACGGCACGAAGCCCATCAGGGTTCAAGGTGTGTTTGGATGATGCTCTTAGTTATATGGGCTAGTTTTAGACAGTCCTGTGAGAAGTGGGGATTTGGACTCAATGATCCTTATGGGTCCCTTCCAACTTGAGATATTCTATGATTCCATGAACTGCACATAGTCAGTTACTGATCACTAGAGAAATGTAGCCTTGAGAGTCGGATATGACTGCTCTTAGGGCTTAAAAAAAAAAAAAAAAAAAGAAAAAAGAAAAACTCTATATTTCTGCAGATATTTATATTCTCTCATATTTGGGAAAAAAATAAGCTGGCAACAAGAAAATATAAACACACAACTATAACCTCTACACAAACAGGCAAATTAAGATCAGAGAAAAAAGAATTGCC
>NW_008237609.1:4807791-4826976 GCF_000691975.1 Corvus brachyrhynchos
TCAGCAGGTCTCCCTCCACCTCAGTAGAGAGTTAACATCACTTTTAGATTTTACACACATAGCTGTGGAATGAGCCTGCTCATAAGTTTCTCTGGTGTATTCAGTTTGCATGGCCAAGCTTGGGTAGTGGGGGCCTACAGGGGTGGTTTCTGCAAGAAGCTGCCAGAAGTGTCCTCCCTGTCCAGCAGAGCCTGTCCCTGATGTCTCCAAAGACAAATGTGCCACCGGCCAAGGCTGGGCTGATGCCATAGGTTTTAACTTTCATATTTTTCAAATCCTGTACTGCCTAGTGTGTAACTGAAGTTTCTTGTAGCCTGTTAACTTCTGCTCTCTCATGCTAGGCAAGCATAACAAAGCCTCTACGGGCCTGCTCCTCAAGGACACCCAGACTGTCCTGGGCCCAAAAAGTATAAACCAAAAGCCTCTAAAGGAGGGGCAAACTTGGGGAAACTACATCATTAACTGAAGCTTTAATTGGAGAATTAACCCTGATATGCAAATGAACCAAACTTATGAAAGTGTGAAGAACTCAAGACCTGTTGTCTATCTTGGGGTCTATCTTGGCAATAGCCTCTGGCTCCCCAAGGTGTACCTTTGAAGGCCCTTCAAATACCTACCTTTATTCCCTTATTCTTGTCTAGTCTTTGTTTTTAGGTGACCTCTTCAGGCATTAGGGCCAATTAGAAATGGTGGTAATGCCTTTGTGATAACATATCTAAGAAAGAAAAAAAAAGTTATTCTGCAGACGTAATCGCTGCCGGAGAAGAACAAAGTGAAAACATGTGAGAGAAACAAATCTATAGATGCCAAGGTCAGCAAAGAAGGCGAGGGAGGAGGTGCATCAGGCACTGAAGATGAGATTCCCCTGCAGCCTATGGTACAGACCATGCTGAAGCAGCTCTGCCCCTGCAACCCATGGAGATCCATGGGGATACAGAGATCCACCTGCAGCCCATGGAGGAGACCCATGCCAGAGCAGGTGGATTGCTGGCTTCTTTGCAGAGGGAACATGGCAGGAGGCGATGGTATCGGCTCACGTTAGCTCGGAGACAGAGGAAGAAAGAGGCTGTTCTGGTCTGGCTCCTAACAGGGTTATTGTTAGAAGTTTCGCAACCAGAACAAGCTCGGAAGGGATGGAATGCGATGGGATGGGACGGCCCCCTGAGGCTCGTCCTCAGTTTTATATGGAATTTGAAAACCGCGGTGAAAGGAGAAAACAACCAATGAGTTACAAGCTGGGGGGGATACAATGTAACAAGAGCCACTGGGGTAAACCGAGAGGCGGGAGTTATAACAGAGAACCAGTGAATAACCGAGCAACCGAGAATTTTCCGGGAAGCGGCTTGTACCCGGACACCGCCCAGGGAGGGTGTGGCTTAGGCTTCTGAGCCGCCCCTCGAACCACCCTCTGAGTCTGCCTCTTTGGGAAACTCAATCCACGGGATGGCTTGGAATTGATTGTCCTCATGCTGCCGCAGCCCTGCAGTGGGATGGGTCACAGCAAGAGTGGATGCCTGAGACAAAGCTGTGACATTGTGGGAGGCCCCTGGAGACAGGAGTCCACGCTGGAGCAGGCTGTCCTTGAAGGACTGCACCCCATGGAAGAGTGACCCATGCTGCAGCAGTCTGGGGAGGGCTGGTGCCTGTGGAATGGGCTTACATTACAGCAGTTTGCAGAGGGCTGTTTCCTCTGGGGTGGGCTCAGGAGAATTGAATGGAGAACTGTCTCCTGTGGAAAGGACCCCATGTTGGGGGAGGGAAGGACTCTTCTCCCTGAGCAATGGGAGAAAGAACGGGTGATGAGCTGACCATAACCCCCCATCCCTTTCTCCTTGTACTGATAGGAGGTAGGGCTAGGAAGGACAGAGGGGTGAGGGAAAGCGTTTTGAGGTTTTATTTTACTTCTCATTATCCTGGTCTGATTCTGTTAGTAATGAGTTCAATTAATATTTTTAATTCTAGCCTGTTTTGCCCATGATGGTATTTAGTGAGTGATTTCTCCTGGTCCTTATCTCAACTCATGAATTCTTCTTTATGTTTTTTCTCCCCTCTTCAGCTGTGGAGGGGAGTGATGGAGAGGCTTTGGTGGATGCCTGGCATTTAGCCAGTGTTAATCCACTACACAAGGTTACTTTGGTTAGCGTTTCCTTTACATGATTATCCTACTTTATAAAGAACCAAAGCATGTTCCCCTGCCTCCCCCCGCTCCAAAAAACCCCAAGATTTTAAAAACTCTCAGAATTTGAAACCTTCATACTCTTACTTAACTCTGAAATGTTATATTTAAAATATTTTTCCTAAACTTACTTCAATAACATTCTTGTAAGCAAATAACAAATGTAGTTAGCTATCCCTTGTTTTGTGTATTAAGCGAGCATAAAAAGAAATGAAAACACATTTAAAGCAAACAAAATATCACCAAAAAATAACCCCAAACAATAAAGTATTTAATACAGCTATAGGAATATACCCTAGTGGCATTTATAGCAGAGATTCGTTTTTAAAAGCAATTTACTTCTAAGGTTGGAAAATAGAATCATGGTGCTAAAAAGAAAAATAATATGCAAGGTATTGTAAAAAACCAAAAGCTAAGAACGATACAGATGCATTTATAATATTGTATCACAGATATTTCCAGCATTTTGTATTGTCTCCAGGAGGGTATTGTACTTTGAATGATTAAGCTTATCAAAGCATAGGATCTGTCTTTCTGTAATTTGTACAGCATCTGGTTTAATAAGTCTGATCATGAGTAAGACCAATAAATGTCATGAGGATAAATTACTGCTAGAATTTTAACTTCAGCACTAGTCCTGTAATATATTGTCCATGAGCTGATAATGAAGATTAAAATCCTTTTATTCTGCTTGAATGTGAAAAACCTGGAACTTGATTCAGAGACATATTCTGAGCAATATTGAGTGCCTGAAATTCTCCCTGATCACAGAACTTCTTCTGATAAAAATCAGAGTCAAATCTCTATTCAGCTCAGGTTAACGAAAGTTTGATCACTGAGTGCTGTGTTATCAGAATTTGTCCCATAATATAAGTTGAAACAGTAGCTCAGGTTAAGAAAAAATACTTCTACATTGTATGGGAAATAGCAACTCATGTAATAGAAGTCCACATAACATGGAGCTTTACTGTTTTACTTTATTTGGCCTAATGATTTCCATTATCTCTTTAGTTGATAGAATCCATTTCAAAAACCAATAATCTCTTGAAATCCACTGAGCCACAAATTAGTCATTAGAGAAAATTTTCAGAGATCATTACCTTTTCCATAGATTTTAGCTTTTCATTTCCTAAATACCCATGTCTAGTGTTGTTCATGAGAAGAGAAGGATAAATTATTCTATTCCAAATGAATGATTCTAGTATTATTCGTGCTATTGACTTGTTTATTATTTGCACTGCTGCAGTTTTATTAAAGGTCAACTCTGTATCACTCTTAACCTTGAATTTATGACCTCGTATACTATTAGGTTGTAATGAAAAAAACAAATGTCATCAACACTTCATTGTGTGCCACTTTAATGACCTAGCATTTTCTACAGGAGAAATTTCTTGTTTTTCTAAACTAGTGAAATACTCTCTGTCACACGCACACACACACACACACACACACACACAAAGAGAGGAATAATTTCCAACACAGAAGTGAAAGTAAGAAGTGTGGTTCCATTCTTTCTTTGTCTTGGTTTGGGTTGCTTATTGTTTATCCTAAGTTATACCTAAAGAGTCCAGGCTTTTTGACTGGAAGGTTAAGCTGAGGGTGATTGAGTTCTCCTTTGTCTCAGAAAATGTTCAGTCCACAGTAGGAAATTAGAAGATGAGAGAAATCTGAAATATTTCAGAGAAACCTTTATCAAAGCAATTTCAAAACAGGTAAATACAACAGAATTCAAAAAGACTTTAGGGGAATCCAGTCTTTTATAATAAGTAATTTAAAGCAAAACTCTTCTGCATAGATCTGAATACACCAAAATTACTAATCAAATTATGAGACTCAGACTCATAATTCACCAGCTCTTCCACACTTGCATACCTAAATGTTTCTTCCTTCACTGTAAAGCATGAAAAAGTTTTGCTAGTTAAGTTACCAAAGTACATTCTTCCCAGAAGCAAAAAGTAACACCAGCGTCAGCTGTGCAATCACCTGGAATGATTTATGTGCCATGACTACATCGCTGTGTTGTTTACTGTATGCTTATACTGTCTAAACTGGCAATTAGTTTCTGAAAAAATGTATAGAGAAACAGGGACCTGAATACTTGTAAGGCCGACTCTGCAAACTCTATAAGGGCAACACAGAGCACTCTGGTTTAAAACTTTAATGTGGTCCTTAACTGAACATGAAAGGCTTTGGCCAGGATAGATAGATTTTTCCCTTAAGAGGTGGTAAGACTGAAGCTGTGGCAATGCTTGACAGTCCTTTGAAGAGATGTCTGATGCTTAAGGAGAAGGATTTTATTGCTTGTGAGGGAATTTGACTAACATTCACCTCTGGAATGAGGACATCACCTGAGAAATGTTGAATTATATATATATATACACACATAGATAATTTTTCTCATTTTGATCATTCTGTGTTTGCTCTCTTAATATTTGGCTTTAAGGAAACAACTTTGTTACTGTCTTTTGAAGGGAAAGACACAAATATTTTGAATATCTTGCAAGAAAATGGATGGTAGACTGGACATGTGGCCTATAGATTATTGTGTGACCACAACTGTTGTTCATGTCTCTCTATCAACATCATGCAGTGGTAACTCAGGTCATGGCTGAAACTGATTAATTTAGAAAACTCAAGAAAGTATCAGAAGTACAGTGAATTCTGTCAACCTCATGGCAGTACCTCTTTTTAAAGAGTTGTGCAGTATCTGAAGACTTTTTTTGTCAGATATACAACATTAATTTTAAGCTATGATATCTAAAACTTGAAACATGAGTTTTAATTTTTAGAAATATTCTGAAACTACATTTCATTTTGACTTGAACAGGTACTCAGAGATATCAATCCTATATCTCGGGGTGGACATTCAGAACAAGAGGTGTAGTGTGAGAAATTTGGACTGAAGAATTAATAAAGGAATCCTGGCAGCATTTTTCTCAATTTTCCCTAATTGTAGCAGACAGAAATCATAGATGCAAGGGAATAATAATAATAATAATAATGTAATGTAGAGGGGAATAGCTATCCATATTTTAAGACTGCTTAATTTCTCATTTACCATAGTCATGATCAGCAGCCTTCTGAATAAAAGAGGAATACCTATCTATTTATTTCATTTAAACAGAAGACCAGTTTATTTGTATACTTCCATATCTGTTTCAAGTCAGTAAATAGAACCAAGTTTCATAGATTTCTCACCTTACCTACTGAGAGTCTTTTTCACAGAGATTTTAAATGTGTCTGTCTGTTATCTTTGGAAATTTGCATGAACCACATTTACATGTTAAGCTGTGTTCTGCTGATAAGTCAACAACCCTCCAGATTTTCCAAATCTTATCTAATATGTCTCAGAAACTCAATCTACAATTAAAAAAAAAAAAAAAAGCAGAGAGGGAGGGAGAGAAGAGACAACTTACTGACATTGTGCACCTGGTTCTATATATCATCCAAACGATGTCTAATGAATTTGTTTTATTTTACAATACCTCTTCTTCCTCTTTGCTTTTCTAGCAGCATTGTCCTGGTATGTCTCCTAATTTCACAGATAAAAAGTATTTTTACATGCTGACCAGGAGAAGTGGAAAAGTCTGAAACTTTACAAATATGTTTCATTTGAATTAAAAACCACTAACGTGGCACAAAAACCTGTAGCAGTCATTTGACTCTCATCTTGAATTGCCTCAGAATTACTGCTTTATCTTAAGCCTGTTGAGCACTTAACATCAGGTAAAAATGTAATGAAATTTCAAGTCACTACCTTGGGAGACCCATCCTTGCCCTATTTTCTTTAAAAGTACAGAGATATGCAAATCCGTATACATGCCTCTGCCACAAGACACAGGGACAAATGCTGCACTCTATGAGGCGATAAAGTGTTAGAAATTGCATCCTTCCCATCCCCTGGTAAATCTGTCCTTCTTTATCCCTGGCTCTTGGTGCCTATAGGGAGCAAATCCTAGGTCATGAGAGTTGCCATCACACCAGTTAATATCTGTGTTCCCTTCTCATGCAGATATACAGAAAAGGACAACAGCTAAGGAAGTGTTGGATAGATAGGGCTTATTCATGTGATAGCTGTGACTGTATTCGATATCACCAAACCTTAGCTGACTAAGCATTCACCAACAAGGAGCAACAAGAGTTCCCGGGTAGGTGGGTGGTGAATATCCAGATATGAAGGGACAAAGACAGATCTCAAAGATAGGTAAAAAACCAAATTCTAGAAATGCCTAATTATTTCCATTGGTCACTGCTGGGCATTTGATTACATAACCACCTCCAAAACACTCAAGAGTCAAAATTAATCCCACAAGGGAGTGAAGGGTCATTTTTGATGGTGGGTGGCAGATATTTGAAAGAATGCTTCAGGGAAAATTAAGCATAAGGGAAAAGTTGTGACATTTGAATTAGCAATATTTGTGTTGCTCTGGAAATTAATATTCCTCATATAACCAGTTTCTTGCTGCTGTCCTCTTCATTTGGAAAAAATAGGCTGTGAATTCTTAATATATATTTTAGACAAAAAATATTTTATCTGAATTTATGGGAGATGTTTGTTCTGACAACTCATTTTTGGGGGGGACTCTCTAAAATCCATTAAGTACAAAGGATTCTGAATCATCTTTTCTAAGGACAAACTGATGAAAAACACAATACCATGAAATGTCAGTAGTGCTAATTTAGAGAAGTGAAACTACTAGAGCAACCCAAAAGCAACATACTTGCTGTAGTAGGCTCATCAGAAAGGTGTGTATATCATGAAACTTAAGACTTACTTTGTATTCCCTTTGTTGCAACAGCATAAGGGAATGCTGTACACTTCAAAGCCTGCAGAAGTAGTATTAAAATACTATGCAGGTACAGGAAACCCAGCATGAAACAACCTTTTTTATACTATCTATTGGGAACAGCCATTGAATAAACAACAGCTTAGAATAAAATGCCATGTTTCAGTTTAAAGGGCACCAGCCTGTTTCCTATAAAACAAAGGCCAAAAATAAACTGACATTTAAGTTGTGTTTATATAACTAAAAACTGGGAATGAATTAGAGAGCTAAATTGTTTGATATATATCAATTTTTCTTTTCTGCTAAGGTTAAGGTATAAAATATTTTATGCCCTGGAAGAGATTTCAAGTATTACTTGACCTGTAAATTAAATTCTCCTAACCAGGCACCATCCTTGTGATGTATAAATAATAAAATATTACATAATTTTTGTGTGTTTTATGGATCCATCTCATTAGCTAACAAGACTGTTTTTTCCTCCTTTCAGATATGAGTAAATATGCTAATGCTGCTCACCATGCAGATAACAAAATCCAGATTGGTGAGGTAGAAAATAGTCACACAATTGCACTTGTAGTACTAAGTGATGAAGGTTTAAAGACAAGTCTCTTTGTATATTTGTAAGTATTTTCCAGCTATCAGAGAATTGAATTTATTGGTGCCTTTTACAAACAGAGATGTTGCACTGTGGCCATGTGAATCAAGGTGTTTGATATTTAACTTATTTGTGATTCAGTTTCTGTGTGGTATATGCTTTGTATACCACTGGTCAAGGTTTTTTACAGGGAGAAGAATAAAAAAGAAATAAATAGCTCCTTGTCCTGGATTTGGCCAGGACAGGGTTAATATTTTGCAGTAGCTGGGCAGGGGTATGACTCATTGCCAGGGGCAGGGGGAAAAGGGACTCTTTTCTGGGGCTCCTTCCATTGCAGAGACCAGATCATATTCGTTTATTTTCATGGGTTTTCTGTGTAAATAATTTATTTGTCTTATACCTTTTGTTATTAATATTGTTGCTGTCACTGTTGGTTTTCTTATCTCATTGCTGTTTCCAGTAAATTGTTCTTATCTCATCTGGTGATCTTTGCCTTTTGTACCTCCACAAAGGGGGAGAGGGGACTGATCTGATCAGAGGTATACTAAATTGAATACAGTTCCTAAACCATGACACTGCTATAATTTAGCAACTACGTGAATCCAACAATAATGTAAATGTCAGGAAAACTGATAATACAGGAGCTCTTCTGGAAATTCTTTGTAACTAAAAATACAAGATAAAATGAAAACAAACAGATTAAAAATATTCATGAAAATCTGTGAAAATCCATCACCTAAATCCTGGGTTGCATTTTTAAATTTTTGATAGTTCCTTAACTATTCATTTTGTGTTGAAATATCTTTCTATGCTTATGTAGAAAAAGGGCAGTAGGACTGCTAGTGCACATGCCATAATTATATATCATTTTACCTTTCATCGTACTTTTCATCTTAAAACAATTAAATTGTATGCTCACATTTCCTCTTAATGACTAGAAAAATAATGCAAAATATTTTTATCACTAATTTTTAACAGATAATTTCATGTATCTTTTTAAGATGAAGGGAAAAATAACTCTTTAATCTGCAAATTCATTGAAATTTATTTTGGAACTATCAAAGGCACAAATTACTTCTTTGAAAAGACGCAGTATGAGAGAATACTGGAGAAGGTAAGAAGGTATGGAAGAATATGAAAGACCAATTACCACTTCCAAAGTATGGGTGGAGAAAAGACATTCTAGTTGCAGCCAGAGGAGCTGGAGTTCTCTTTCATCATTTATGTATCTGATATTCATGATGTGAACTCTACAGTTGCTATGACTGTCACTCTCCTTTATTACCTATTGGCACAGTTTCTTAACCTGCATTTTCTGTCACTCTTTTTAGTCTTCTTTTTCTTGTTCTGCAGCTCTAGGAATAATTCATTTCTAGTCATCTACCTCCTCAGACTAAGGGCTTGTTTTTCTTCCCCTTCCTTCTCTTTGAGATGTCATTATTCTGATTGGAGGTGACACCTGAAAAGTGTGTCCAAAAAAAATTTGGATATTAGTGAGGAAGCAGAAGATAAGAAATTAACATTGTAGCTTGAATCTGAAGGGTACGTGCATTACAGTTTTGTGGGACAGTTATGTAGTGTGCTGATGACATTTAAAAGAAAACATTGTCATCTATAACATAGTATTGTTTCTTCTAAGAGCTAACTTTTTCTTTTATGCAAGTCACACAATTGAAAAAATTCAAAACAACCAGCAAGCAAGAACCAGTTTCAAGATTTCAAAATAAATATATTGCCTTTATTCCAATGTATTAGGGAAAAATTTGTGTGAAGTTTTGTTGCTTTTTTAACATAGATTAACATCTTAAAAATTCTCTTTACAGTACAGCAAAACACAAAGATTTGTGAAAGAATAAAAGACAATGGGAAAAAGAATTGAGTGTTTCATCCTGTAGTTGGCAATACTGGTTTAACAGTAACCCACTGTGTTTGGATTCAGACATTGAATGATGCTTATGGCTGATAATTCCATTGCTTCTTTCAATAACAGAATGATGCATTATGACGTTATGCTTTAGTATGCAAAGTGCTTGTAAAGAAGAGAATTTGAGGAGATTGTCTCTAATGAAATAAGAAAACATCGTCCCCACACGAGAGTGGGGTGAACTGCTGAATAAAGCTTTATACAGATCCTTAAGCCATTATTATTATAAGCCACTTATAACAATGAGAATTCTCTGTTAATTCAGCATTACAAAGAAGATCATTGTGCTTTTTTAGTCTGTGAAATGTTGGGGGAAAAAAGGAAAAAATATGAATATTATTCATAAGTAATAAAAGAAAACTCAACTGAATGACAAAAGCTAGACAAAGATCTTGGGCTCTGGAATAAGTTACTAAAACATTTATAGGACAATAGGTCTCAGTTTTCTGCAAGATGTTAAGAATAAATCTACATATATCTGTTGTTATGCTGCTAAGTTAAAACTATTGCTACTGGCAGCACAGTTGAAATCAATAAATTAATTTTCTAAAGTTATATTCCATACAGCATTTATGGCTTTGACTTTTTATAAATATAGCATTTACTTTTTAAGGAATATAAAAGCTGTGACTAAAGAAACCAGTAAGTTATCCACAGTATTATCTTTAAAACCATTTAATAAAATCAAAACTCGGTGTAAAATATCAGTGTAGTATCACTTTCCTCTAGTACTTTTTGCAGTTGAGCTAATTGAAATATACACTTTTAGTTTAGTCTAAATTTTGCATTTGATTTTATGAATAATATGTGTTTCTAACACCACTTTCCTTTTTAATTAAACTTATATTCAGATTTATTTTTGAAGTAGTGTCTTCCTTCACAGTTGCATTTGGTTCTTAATCTTATTTTCATTTGGGTGACAGTAAAAACTCATCCACTGAAACTACTTTGCCTGTTATCAGCTTCTATTCATAGCATGACAGACACATGATAATGAAATCAGTGGCATTCTCTTTTTATTTTTTGCTTTGTACTGAAAAGATGATAGGGTTTTTTTGGTTCAAAATTAAAAAAGACTATACTTATTGCCTAAAACTTTTATGTGAATACAAATCTGTTTTATAGATTTAAAGTGATTTATTTAGCACTACTGCATCCAAATTTGCATAAAAATATGAAATTCGACCATTTTTTCAGCAATGGTACCGGACTGACACATAAATACAAAGTCATATTTAATTTGGAACTTAAAATGTAAATCATGGGATTGATATCTATCAACAATGTAACATATTGATTCAATTTTATTTTTGCATAGTCATATGATTATGTGAAGAAAATTTGAAGACAGAGCTGACAAGTCTTAGAGAATTTTTAATACTTTTCTTTCCTATATTTTTTGCATGCAGGTAACCCATTAAATGTATTTAACTGGACTGCTTGTTACTGTTTGTCCCATTTTTGGTTATACAGGTCAAAGAGCAAATAAACTGATGAAAGATTCTTGTCTCAACTTACCAAGTGTATTGTCTATTGCCCTTAATAATGTTTTAAGAGCAGCAAACTGTTCTCTGATTAATTCTTCATGATCCAGTACACTACAGACTTGTTTCACAGTGCCTTTCAAAGGGTGTAATGGCATGGAAAATTAAGTTGAATCCAAAATATCAACAACGTAGATGAGTCAGAGGGGAATTGTACCCAAGCTTCTACTGGGTTCTCGGTAGTTAGCAGTTGTCCTCTGCTTGCAATCTGCTTCTAGAGCATACATAACCAAAATCAAATGAGATATGTATGCCTTTAATCCTGTCTTTTTCATGGTAGCCTGAAGCGTAACTGGCCATGCACAAAGCTAATGTATAGCAAGAGGCCAGAGAGAGCCTTACCGTCCTGAGCCTGCCCATGGGGGCCAGTGTACTGTCAGATATGATCAGTTATGTGACTGTCCTTGGAGCAGTCATGGAGACAGATAAGGCACAAAGCAGAGAACAGTTTTTTGCAGCTGCTTCAGAAAATAGTCATTTGCAGTGACTTGAAAACACAGCCATTGAGATTGGGAGCAGACTGCTACTGTGGAGAAATAAACCTCAGAAAACCCATCTTCCAGACAGAAGAAACATTAATGAAATCCTACCATAAAATGCAGCCAGTTTCTGGGAATATGATGTTCACTTTAGGAATGGAATTGAATATCTGCATTGCAATTTTCTGAACATGGCCAAGTTGACCTTGGCAAGCAGTGAGTTATCTAATGGAGGGAGGATGCCAAAGCTGGATTAAAACTGAATAACATGGGTGTTTTGCAGTTGTTTTAGTCAAAAACTAATGATCATCATCTAGTAATTCAGCACGAAACCTTCCAGGTAAAATTCCATCTGTCTCCAGAAACGGCTTTGTTTACAGATTTGCTTCATGGGTTACGTTGCTCTGAATGATTATCTTTGCAGTGCCTAATGTAAGTCCTGCATCAGCAAAGCAAGCCTTTATTAGCAGAGTTTGTAATGTCTGTTACTACACTACACTGCAATGGTTACTGTGTGTTTGAATGGTGTTATTTTATGTCCTGGAGCATTAATAAACCAAAGCAACCAATGGTATCCATAGTAACAAAACCCCAGAAACCCCAGATTGAAATACTATTCCCAGACACGCTCAACTCCTTCTGAAACTGGGTCTTTGTTTCAGCCCTACCTCTTCTGTAATAGAAAAAAACCCAACATTCTCTAAATTAGGAATCTACTTTCAGATTAAAATTTCCCCTTAAGCAATCACATTGCACTACACTGTTAATAATGAAAGCATACATAAATTCACAAAATATCTGGCTTCACTGTCCTATTTATCTTCATGTAATAATTAGGTAATGAATCAATGTCCACTTTTCTCAGGTGAATCTAAGAATGTAGTGTTGTGAAGGTGAAATTAGATTAAATTTTTACTCAAAGGCTAGAGAGGAACTTTTTTGTATGGTCAAAGAAAACTACTCATATTTTATTTTTAAACTATACTGTGGTTTTTTTTGAAATTTAATTGTATGTTGATTCCCTAAAATCCATTATGTATGGAGAAAATGCCTTGAAGAAATGTGTTCCACTGAATTCTAGTTATGTATTAAAAAGAAGCATTTGAGATTTTTTTTTTTTCCTGATCTTGTTACCAAAGTGAAACCTGCTAGTTAATGCCTGCTTTGGTAATTTGAGAAGAATGTAAGAAAGTGATACTCTTAACAATATGTTAGTTATGTTGACATATTTATAATAACTATTTTTTTTATTTTAGAATGTATCTGCTATTAAATGAATTTAAAAAATCAATTTTTTTTAAGAAAAAAACATGCAAAATGCTATTTTTGCTTCTTCTCTGCTAGGCTATAGGGGAAAATTTTATTAGTACATAATCCTGGATTTTTATTTGTTAATTTGGAAGACAAAATTTTATTCATTGACTAACAGTAAGGAATCCTTTATTTCCTGCTTAGCAGATGAAAGAAGATCTGAAAGATTCAGTGTTCACTGTAAAGTTAATATTGATGTTGATGGGTGTTTTGATAGAAGAATGCTTTGAAAAAGCTAAATACTTTATTTGAACCCTTAAGAAATATATAGCTTTCTCTATTGTTTGAAACAATCTTAGATACTATTTATGAAGTGATGTTTTTTAATGGAATAATATGTATAAAAAAATAAGCTAAACCCTAAATTATTTTACCCATGTAGATTTGCATTAATAGCTTCAGTTCCACTTTTGGCAGTGCCACAGAATCCTGGGTTTTCTCCAGCAATTTTAATTTTGTGTTGACTACTCTAGAAATCTTATTTTACAGTTTTTCCCCTACAGTCTTTGGATTAGGAAGTTTAATTAGGTGAGGATGATGTGTATCTCAGCCTGTCAGTTGTACAGACAACACTCAAGATGTAACCAGTATGTGAACAAAAGTCTCAAAGCTCTTCAATTCCATGTTCACCTGCACAGAGTAGGTTGGATTGCCCATCTCTAGTCTTCACAAACTTGTCCTTGAACAGGAACTGGGAGAATAACTTTCAGGTTGTTTTATTAACATACAGGAACATAGATTTAACTTGTAGCAATGTCTGTTTCTATTTCCTACTTGTTGATTTTTTCCCATGCAGATCTGTAAAGAGGTGTGCCTTTACCTTACTTTGAGGAAAAGGTGTGAGGATAAAAGAAACAATTGTATAAGATATCTTGACTAGGAGCACAGTTAGCAAGCATAGACCCCAATTCAGAAATACTCAGAAAATATATCAGAGCTAAAGTATGAGATAAATTTTTTTTCAAAGCAGGATTGGAATCAGATCCTGAAAAATGAAGGATAATTTTGATGTGGCTATTTTACTAGTTTTGATCTCATTTTGAATTTGCAGCTGTTCTACATTTACTCACAGGCCTTTATATTTGGGGTTGAGACCATGAATTTATTTCTACAATATATTTGAAAATACTTTTGTTCATGAGAAAGTTTTGTAAGTAAATACTGGTGTAACATTTTTTGATAAGTGATTTAGAAGTATATGTCTTAACATTAGCGTGATAATGGACAAAATCCACAAACATGCTTAGATAGAATTTAGGATTGTTAGCCCCTTGAACATCCATAAGAACCTAAATGGTTCAACTCCTTCAAGCTTTCCCAGGGAAATTCCTAAAATGTCCTGGGCAGGGCTAATTCCTCAAACCCTGTTCTCTGAAGGACCTGATCTGAAGAATACAGATATACAATCTGTAAAGAATATTTGTTTTACCATCAAAATACTGACGGACTTATTGGATTTGTTAGTATTTTAAAAAGATTATCTACTCTGATTATTATTATTTTTATGTTTTTGTTGTTGTTGATTTTATTGAGTACTTGAGTTTTAATGTCTATTTTAGTTATTATTCTTATCAGCATAGAAAATTTATAGTACATCACTAGTTCACTCTAGGGGTTTGTTTTTGGTGTGTTTTCCTTGTATTTTAGCAAAGATTACATTATTGTTAATATACTTGAAATCTTTAGGATCTAATAATATAATTATTAGCAGTGCAGATCTAATTATTACAACCCTCCATATTATTATCAAAAGCCGAAACAAAGCAAATATGGCACTATTTTAGCCAATCCATCCTCAGAACTTACTCAGTGATTTCTTATAAATACAGAACAAAAAAGATCACAGTGAAGAGCTCCCAGATAATCCAGAGCTTCAGAGCTAGATACTGGGCTTATTGCTACTAATTGTGAATTGCCTGGGTACATCACACATGTGAATGAAACAACTCTATAGAGAACAGAACCTTCAATTGATTTAATATTATGATGTCTAAAGTGTAGTTTTATTTAGAATGGAAATAATACATATGTTTCACAGGAAAATAAATTAAAAAAAAAAGTTTAAGCAGCTTAATTTTATGTGGTTTGTTATTTTTTGCCTTGAGAGGCATCCTAATTTTTTATATTGAGTTGAGTAATTTTTTTTCATTTTTTAGTGAATATCAGAATTAAGAGGGTTTTCATAGTGAATAATCAAAATAATATGTTCCTAAACTCTAAACCGAGTATACCTCCACCTTATGTGAGTTTTCTTAGGATTGTTTCCAAATGAAATTCCACAGCAAGAGATCCAATTTTGTGAAGCTTTTTTTTTACAGTGGAAGCCATATACACTCTGCTGTAAACAAACTAAACTTTCTGAGATATGTTTTCTATTAATCTTCCATGTTTCTTATCTATATATAAAAAACCTTGTTTTTAAACGAATGTTGTAACTTTTGTAAGTTGTCTTGTCCCCTTCAGGGTTTTGGGCATCTTATTTATTCATGCTATAGCTCTCTTGTGTTCAGAACTGAAAGAGATCATGACTCATTTCCTAAATTTCTTTTGACCTCATGCCTTCTACATTGTTCAGCTTTAAACTGAACAAGGCTGTCATATGGGTGCATAAGCAAAAAACTCTTCTTGGGTAAAGTAATTTATTGCATCCATGGAAGAGTTGCCAGTTTTGCTATTATATAGGGAAATAAAGTAATTTTCAGAAATTTTGTGCCTTGAATTTACATTTTACCATCTCATCTTCTATCAGTACGTTTGTGCTACTTTCTAAACAAACTTACCCTCTTATATGAGCAGTTCAGTACTGAAGTACGTGTGGTTGTGATGTGTTCATCATGAAAAGAATTTCTATTTGACATATGATTTCCAAGGATAACTAGGCATAGCAGCAGTAAGACTGTAAAACTGATTTTTAGGCATTGAGATTAGATTTCAGAAATGAAAAATGGGAACATTTTGATTTGTAAAATGAGCAAATTTGATGTGTGAACCACTTAGAAAAAAATTGAGATGGAACCTCAAAATATTCTTCTTTGCAGTCATTTGTCTAACTGTAGTCTTCCTTCAGTTTCATACCAGTTTAGATCAAGATATTAAAATCTCCCATCAAAACTATTTTTCCTTTATCACAAACTCTTTTGCTTTCACAGGCTATTTTACAGTACTTTCTACCTGGTGATCTACAACAAATTCCCAACATAAATCTGAATCTATTGCAATAGCTATTTTTCTTCCAGAGAAGACTTCTGACTTCCCTCCAGTTATGTATACTTCTCCCAGGTTACTTCTCTTCTGTCTTTCCCCTATTTATAGACCATTGATTTCCCAAGCCCTTTTGTTTCTCCATAAAAATCTAAATTAATGCTAGCATGTCTGTCATGCCATTCATTATATTACTTTTTATAAGAGAATTACTTTTTCTGTTTCCTTCTCAGCTTAGTGAAAATATTTCCACTTACTTTAATTAGAAGTAGTTTGAGCTCTAAATTCTCACTAGGAATGACTGTAAAATTTCAATTATCTTTCAGATATTGACAATTCACTCAAGAAATTCCATAGCAAAACCAGGCTAAATTATCTGTATTTTGAAGCAAAAGTAGACTTTTTTTTTTTTACTGGTTGCAGCTAGTGGAACTCGTACTTTAAATTGTTTTAAGGTAGGTTTCCTACCTTCTTGTTATTTACTTTTAAGAAAAAACAAGCCCATTTTTCTAATTTTCCTGAGATCATTGCAGATAATGATGACAGATGATTGTTTGTCACTTTAAATGATATTATCTTGCCAGCTGTCTCAATGGCAAGAAAGACTGTGAAAGAAAAATAAGATAGAGATTTTTGTTCACAACAGAGTCATTTTATCCTACTTAGTAACTTCTGCTTAAAAACATTCCATTAATAAGAAGTAAGGGCTATCCAAGCTATAGACTTTGTCTGCCTAGGCCTCAAAAGTCACATTACAAGGTAACCAGAAGCTAGTATAATTTTCGCTATAAGCAGTATTGGACACCACCAGTGCTGTGTTCAAACCAAAAAAAAAAAAAAAAAAAAAAAGACAGCAAATTTGATCTCTGATAGAGATCCTATTAAAATTCAAGTCAGAAAAAACCCCTACTCTCAGTCACTATTTACAAGTAAAACCAACAAAATAGGCTTTTACACATTAAAACACCATCCACAGTTAAGTCCAAAGATTAATCTAAGAGCAGTGTCTGATTTTGGTGAGACTTTGCAAATATCCTTGTCCTTTTGTAGGTCTTGTTAAAAAAAATATTTCAAATAACTTGAAAACACATTGAGTAAAGGTTAGATAGCACAATCTGTTGTGCTAAGGTAAGGGGTAATGGTTTTAAACTGAAAGAGGGTGGATTTAGATTAGCTATAAGAAAGAAGTTTTATACAATGAGGGTGATAAAACACTGGAACAAGTTGGCCACAGGCTGAGATGCCCCATGGAAACATTTAAGAACAGAATGGAGACGGCTCTAAGCAATCTGACCTAATTGAAGATGTCCCTGCTCATTACAGGGGTGTTGGACTTGATGACCTTTAAAAGGTCCTTTTCAAACTATTCTATGATTCTATATCACAGCAAAAATATCTATTTCTCTGTTTATAGGACGGTAGACAATGTACTGGTACTGAAAAAAAAACCTCATGTGAAACATTCATGTATTTATGAAGCTAAGCTTTGATGACAATTATAAGGTTTTTGCTTCTGCTTCAAGATTTTGTTCAGATGAAGATCGAAAACTGAACATATATCTCTAAGGAGAGAGAACAATATGCCCTGAGAGGAAAGTAGCAAGGACAAGTATAACATTAGGTAATGACAAAGTATTTTCACTATTAGAACCTCTTTCTTAATATAACTTATAAGGCAAGAACAAGACTGTAAAAAATTCTCAAATTTGATATTTAAATTAATATCTCTATATCTTACCTTATTCGTGGCTGCACTTTATACTTCTGTACTGTGCCTTACATTTTCATCAAACATGACATTAAAAAGTTCTCAAATGCACTCATAGGTGTAAACCTCAAAGGCCATTCAGCAAAATCAAAAAAACCACAATGACAAAATGAAAACTATTGAGTGTCCGCTGTTTTAGAAGCACTTAATGTTGACTCCAAGATTCTAGATTTAGATTTTCAGTATCTTCAACTGTTTCTCAACTCATCCAAATAGCAGACATGCAACAAAGAGGCATGTAGAAGATCAATCCACATTTATAAATTTACAGGAAGAAATCAGTAGAACATTACTGACTGCTTAAAAGCATAAAAGGTTGAACACTGAGAATTCCTGTGAAAAAGATCTGAATATCAAGACAATGACAATGTCAATGACAACTCTACTGCTGAGAATTTTGTTGATCATAGAACATACAAGGTGACTATTAATTTTGAGAAGCTGTTTCTGAGCACCTTTTGGTGGGTAAAACATTAAAAATCACAACTAGTCCTTAGCTTCTCTCTGTGATTGAAGGTTGAACTTGATCAGATATCTAGATCTCACACCAGTGGAATAACTTTCTTCCAGGAGACTTAAATTGCTAGCCTATTTGAAGCTTTTCTATAATTTGTTTTGTAAGAAAAGTGATTCCCATCCATAATTACTAAGTCAGCTAAAGTCTTTCACAGTGAATGTAACTTTTTTTTTCAGTTTTCCTGTATCTTCTCATTATAAAAATACTGTCTAAAGAAAAGGCTAAGAGAAACTCAAGCTGCAGATTTTTTTACATAGATAAATTGTTGCAAAATGTGGGAAGATGAAAGGATGATACTAGATACTTACCAAATGCTGAGAAGATACGGTAAAGTGCAGTAGTCTGTCATGGGTTGCTGTTGACTTGTTGCCTTCTTATTGATAAGGGTACAAAAATATGCAGATTGTGTGAAAGACTAAGATTTTTGACAGTGTTTATATAACATTACTTTTATGTTTCTCAGGAGCTCAATAATTATAGGATTTGAAAGCACTTTGTGACAGTCTCTAGGTCACGTGGTTCATGATGTCTGATAGGCAGTCATTCCTCTAAGCTTTTCATCCTCGCTTTGCTACATCTATATCTCTAAGTATTCCTCTAACTGGCTTGATTCCAGTTTTTGAGGAAAACAGAGTTTTCAGATCTTAGCCCAGCTCCTATCTCTTGCAGAGTGCTTTGGTTTTCTTAGGCAGAGTGTTCATATACAGCTGATTTCTAATTTGTCTTTCAGAGTAAGATACCTTTCAAG
This sequence comes from Corvus brachyrhynchos, assembly GCF_000691975.1. Taxonomy (NCBI): domain Eukaryota; kingdom Metazoa; phylum Chordata; class Aves; order Passeriformes; family Corvidae; genus Corvus; species Corvus brachyrhynchos. The sequence continues at coordinate 4,826,842 of NW_008237609.1, forward strand.
GATATTGATCTCAACGTTCATGACATTAACTATTACTCATGCTTAACAAGAAAGAAAACATTCATCTACTTGTCTCCCCTATTTTCAGTGTGCTTTGAAAATAGGGGAGAGGAGAGGAGAGGAGAGGAGAGGAGA
>NW_008237609.1:4827111-4839889 GCF_000691975.1 Corvus brachyrhynchos
GGGTGTGGCTGATACTACACTAACTGGTAATACATGGAAATATTCCAGGATGGAATTAGTAAAATACTTGTATATTTTCCTAATGGTCACCTTATATAATTCTATATCAGAAGACTCTTTATTTACCAAACCATTTAAAATTCTGGGCGCTAAAGTGTCTAAAGCAGTTAGTGTTTGATGCTATTTTTCACAAAGTATCTGGTATGTATCATGTCTGAAACTGTATTTTGTTCCTTTTGTCCAAAATACAAAATACCAATGCCAATATAGGAACAGTAAACCAAAATTTAACTCTGGTTAAGATTGGAGGGGCATAGTGGCTTATTTCTTATTCATTAAATTCCATGTTCTTTATTAAATGCCAGAAACATAAATTTACCACAGGAGTATGCTTATCATTATTTTCATCCTCAATGCAAATTTTTTCACATATAACACCATTGCTCTTTTGTTTCCTGTTATCTTATTTCTTTTGAAGCACGGGTAAAAAAATTCAACATCCTCAACATAGAATTAGCAACACACAATCTTACTAAGGAAAGAAAACAGTTTTAATTTATTTTTGTTGCTGATAAGAACTTTTCTTGCCCAGAACCTTGCCTTCTCTTTTACAATTCTTTTATCTGGAAATTAACTCATTTAAACACAGATGGTACAAAAGACTGTCATTTACATAACAAGGAAAAGCAGGTAAATTTCAGCAGTGCCCCACCTACTGTAAAGTATTAATAATATGCTTCAGTAGTCTTAATTACTTTGGTGACCTTCTTAATTTAACAGATTTGACTTTCCCCATTTGTAATTTTGCAGCAATAATTGGATAACTAGGCAATGCATGTACCTAAACAAATTAAGGCTTTTTTAATAAAACTTGATTATTCACAGTTCATTACACAAAAAGCTGTATTTTAATATTAATTGCAATTACTCCTGTAGAATGTCATTCAGAATTAAATATCATGCTCTGTTTTTATGCTCTTAGAATCATAGAATGGTTTGGTTTTTAAGGGACATTTAAGATCATCTAGTTCCAACCCCCTGCCATGGGCAGGGATGCCATCCACTAGACTTGTTTGCTCAGAGCCCCATCCAACCTGTCCTTGAACACTTCCAGAGATGGGGCATCCACAGCTTTTCTGGTCAACCTGTTTTAGTGCCTCACCACACAGATAGTGAAGAATATCTTTCTTATATCTAATCTAAACCTATCTTCCTTCAGCTTAAAGCCATTAACCCTTGTCCCATCACTATATGTCCATGTGAAAAAGCACTCTTCACCTTTCTTGTAGACTCCCTTCAGGTTAAAGTTTTTCAGAACATTGAAAAGCTGTACATAGATTAATGCATCTGAGATATATTAAAACTGTTAATATGAATGTATTTATATTTTTGGTTTGACCTAAAATCTGCTTTTTACCTCACTGAGAAAGGCCAATTCATTTCAACATCATGAAATAATTCAGTTTAAGATTCATTTTCTTTTTAGTTATCTATTTATTTCTGCAGCTGGAATTGAATCACTGAAAATCACAATATCAAACAATATGATGTCCTTAGCTCTGAATATCAAGGTTCAAAATGTTATGATTGATTAATTAACGTACTGATGTTTCAATCATTTCTTATGAGGCTGGAATTTTAAAACTTATTTCAAATAGCATAGACTTATTCTTCCTGATATAAATTAAACAAAAAAAAGTGTCACTTCAATATTAGGAATATGAAAATTCCTTTCCTTAGTATTGATTCTAAGAATGTATTATCCATCAGGTATTTTGTTAATTTACAGCTATCTTACAGGGCCAGTCTTAGTGTTGATTTTAGGCTTGTTCCAAAGATTAAAACTTGAGTGAGATGATACAAAATATATGTTGTGTCAAAAACATTAGTGTTAAAATGAAAAAGGAAAAATGTGAAGAAATAACTCTGACAGAAATACTCTTTTTCACCACAAACCTCACAGTCTTCTCTTGTTCAGTAGGTAGTTTTTGTGAAATTTTTGGTCATTTTCTGAAGATATTTTTATGTTGGAAATTAGCTGCATTGTTTTATGAATATTCTGAGCATTTTTTAAACTCTTAAATATCTCTAAACAAAGTGTGAGTAAAAGAAATCCCATGCATCCTAGAGCAGGCATTATGGCTGGAGAAGATATAAATAAATAAATGAGCATAGCCTGCCAACTTACTCCTGAGAAATTACCACTGTATTTTTTCCTAGCTTAACTTTTCTGTGAGCATTCATATTCATGAAGGCAAAGGGTCAGTTGCATATATGACTTAACCACAGGACATTTTTATCCTAGATACAGATCTAATTGAGGCAGCTGAAATGTGAGCATATTTTGCTTATCCCTGACCTACAATCTCCGTCTGTTCTAAAAGCGAGAATTAGTTTGGTCACCCTGCTGTCAGCCCAGGGCATCTTCTGACAAGAGATTTCTAATACACTGAACAGCACTTTACATTAAGTGGTACTAATTACTGGGCCTGGGTAAGCAATTTGACCAGAAGTTGGAAGCATAACTGCAGACTATTTGAGAATTCCAGCTGGTACGACTGACATTGTTATTACTGTTTATTTTCTTATTTATTAATACTATAAGAATAGAAATTCTAAAGCCCAAATATTCTCCACGTGTTTCTGTGTATTTAGTTATGATAAAGAGTGCATTTTAGTTTGCATTTGCTAAAAGAAAGCCAGAATTTATAACCATTTAATAAATAAGGGCTAGAAAACTTTTGGGTAAAAAAGCCCCATGGAAGTTTCTGTTTCTCAATACTCTGTCCTTCCTGAGACATTGCATCACTGTTTGGAAGCAACAGATAACCTTGCAGGCCTGTCGAGAAGGGAAGTTCATATATTTCTTTAGCCTCTGTTCTAAATTGCCATTTGGCAGTTGTGTATATTTGTGTCATGATTGCTTCTCCATTGATATAACAGGGATGGTAGTAATTGACTTCACAGGGCGGTATATCTATGTCGAATTTTAAAGCATCCTAACTCTGAGATGAAGTAAATTATCTTTCACTAATATTATTATCATTGGTACATTAATCCTGTTCTCCTTGGGGACAGAAAAATAAGGTCAGAAAAAATCACAAGTTTATCTACATTTATTGCCCCCTAATCTTAGAGCACCTTCTCCCAGAGTATTTTTCAGTCTTCTATTGTTTTTACCCCATTCACATTCTATCTTTAATTTCCAGGTACCAATGTACTGTGAAGGAAGTTTCTCAAGGGTTACCCTGGAAGAAAAAAACTATTGCTCTTGGGAGGCCCTATAGAAATTTTTTAAAAAAAATTTATTGATTTGAAGGCATGTAAGAGTATGTGTTATTATCTGTATGGATTCAAATTCTCCTGGGGATTTTTTTACAGAAGTTGTGAAAAAAATTCAGTCTTTAAAAGAAAGTCCCTTGGAGCTGTTTAAACAGAAATGCATAATTGTTCAAAAGTACTTTTATGGTACTCTGTCTTTCCTAACACAGTTGGACACTATGCAGATGAGGGCCAGTCTGTATAATGTAACTTTTCCCCATTTTCAGGGGTGTGTGCTTTCTGCATTTTCTTTGTCTACTTTCCTTTCTTCTGTCTTACTCCTAATTTTTCTTTGGTGATTTTAACCATGTTTTATGTTTCGTATTTTTTTTTTTTTTGGTTTTTCTTTTGCTCTCTGCTAAATTCTGCCATTGATTGCTCTTTAAGTAACCTATTACAATGGAAAATCGCAGCAGATTTGAATTCAGAAAGATACTTTGTATGGACTTCATCTGATAAAAGCAGATGATTCCAGTGTCTCCATCTGAGCTACCCAAGTGTCTTTATGGCTAATAGACTGAAATAAGCACATCTAAAGCATTATTAATTTTATACATTTACAGGAGGTGATTGTCCTGCTCTACTCCGCACTGGTGTGGCTTCGCCTCAAGTTCTGTGTCCAGTTTTGCGTGCCACAATATAAGAAAGACATTAGGAAGCATTCAAAGGAGGGCTCCTAAAACTGTGGAAGGTTTAGGAGGAAGATGTATGGGGAGCAGCTAAGGTCACTTGGCTTGTTCAGACTGGAGAAGAGGAGACTGAGGGGGGGACCACATTGCAGTCTACAGCATCTTCACAGGGATAGAGGAGGGGCAGGCACTGATCTCTTCTCTGTGACAGGACCTGAAGAATGCCCTGAAGCTGTGTCAGGGGAGGTTTAGGTTGGATATTACAAGAAGGTTCTTCACCCAGAGGTTCGTCGGGCACTGGAACAGGCTCACCAGGGAAGTGGTCACAGCATCAAACCTGAAAGAGTTCAAGAACCATTTGGACAACGCTCTCAGGCACCAGGTGCGACTCTTGGGGATGGTGCTGTGCAGGGCCAGGAGCCGGATTCAATGGTCCTTGTGGGTCCCTTCCATTTAACATATTCTGTGATTCTGTGATTTTATCCTGAGGAAACCATTTATAATGGATCAGATAGCTTTCACCCTAAAGGAAACAATTTCCAGCTTGGGAAAGAGGAAAAGTGAGGCCGTAATCATAAAGCTTAGCTAAGTTTATACTGCAAAAGTGAAAAACAAAGGGTCTCTGCTGTGAAAATGAAAGATACACTCTGCTTTTGACTAGTTAGTGCAACCATTTAGCATTTCTAAGTTCTCAGCTATATTGTGTATACGAGTGTGAAATTTTGTTAAGTATTGGGACAGGAGGTGTTGTGTTTTTTTAAGAGAATGGCCTATGATGTCCTCTGAGTTCACTATGCTTACTTCTAAAACAAATAACTTTGTTGTTCCTTTTACTTTTGCTTTCTTTTGTAAAGATTGCTCATTGTTCTATAATGTCAGACTGTTCAGGTTTTTCACATATGCAGTTCTCAAGATATTTCGAGATCAATTCAGTTTCCTAAACATGGTATTTGGATATTATTTGAGGTGACCTATCTTAGCATACTTAGCTTTCACCTGCTCTGGAAATGTTGCTGTATTTTAGGAACTCTCTAAACACAGACAGAGTCAAGTTTAAAAAGGAGACATTTTTTATTCTGTGCAGGGTGAAAGGTGAAAGTTTTCCACAAATAAAGCATTCAAAGGAATAAAAAGTGAGAGAATTTATACATGGAATTCTGCATAAACCCACCTATCTAATACATAGCTACCAGCCACCTAATGCATAATTATTTATCTTGCACAGCCTTAAGTAACACTTGTCACTGTGCCTGCATGGGCCTTTTCAGGGGTCTCTGGTGAACATCTGGGGAGGTGCCCCCCTCCTCAGTTTTGAGCAGAGCTTGGCTCAGGATGTGCAGAACCCAAGGTTGAGTGCCAAAGAGGATGTGTTCCTCAGCATGGTGCTACGTCTTCTCAATCTATTGCCAATCAGGACATAAAATACAAAAGTTTCCATAAGCAAGACCTGCCTAACACACCTAATAACATATAGTTGCTTTCAAAAGATGGGTTAAACATGAGAATGATACCATCAGCTTCCATCTGCAACAGAGATCAAAGGAAGGGACAAGGACAGACAATTCTACTTAAAGATATCAGAAAGTAAAGGTTGATTCTTTTCATCTCTAATTTATTATTTTGAACAAAATTCAGCTTATCCAAAGGCAGATATCTACAATAGCCTAGATAATTCCATTGTCATGGGTTAGCATAGCTTCAGAAGTGATTTTCTTGCAAAGAGGTGCTTACAGCTTCCTCTATGACGTAACAGAACAGTAGTTTGAATATTGACAATTTTTTAAGCCACTTAAAAAGCTTGTCACACCTCTGTGGTCCACATTTAAGAATGGACAAACCCCGGGAAAGCTCTCTCTTGCTTCTGGCCTTGGGACAGGTAACTGGGGGGGGTCCATGCAGCCCAGTGGGGCCGGGCCAGGCCCTACTCGGCCTGGGCCAGGCTGGGACACAGCTTCCATCTGTATGGTGGTGATGGACTATGATATATCAGAGTACCTCTTGTAATTTCATGAAAACACGGGGGGTGGAGCGTTCAAACTGTACTTTATGAGCAAAAGCACCTGTGCTGGAGTCAGCAAATGCTGAAGCAGCTGTAATTTGATGAGAAGTTTGAACAGGGAGAGATGGAAGCGATGAGGACTCTTGTTGCAAAATCGGAAGGAGAAGACCTCTGTTCCTAGAGATGCTCCCAGAGATAGTCCTAGAGATGAAGATGATGAGGACCCTTTTCTCCCAGGGAAAGGGGAGGGCCTCTATTCCTAGAGATGAAGATGCTCCCAGAGATGGGCGAAGAGAACCTTTGTTTCTGAACAGCTCAAGCTTAAAATGGTACCCCAGGATTGGACCCTCAAAAGCAGTTGTGGGAAAAGCTGTAAGTTGGGGGAAGGGACTCTCACATGCGAGCAGAGAACCAACCCGGGCAGCTGTCTTGCTGTGATACTGAAGCCATTAGGGAACTTCTTGTGGAGATGTCTCCATAGCATGAGCAAGAGAGACTCCTCTCCCTAAGTGAACTGAAAAAAGGTTATTATGGAAGTGGTAAACTGAGTGAAAATCTCCAGGGTTGTCTTTTTACATAGTCAGTGGGAGAAGGGAGAAAGGTGGGGGGGGGAGAAGTGTTCTGAAGGTGTGGTCTGATTTTTTCCCTTTCTTTTAGGTCTGTTAATAAACTTCTTTGTATTCTTTTAAGTTTTGTGCCTGCTTTGCTTTCTCCTAATTCTTATCTTACAGAAGGTGAACAAGTAAGTAATGAGTATTTTGGACCAAAACCACTACATCCATATACAGTAGTTACCTTTAGACAGGTGACAGGATTATACCCTTCCTCTAGAAGCAAAAAAATGTATCTAAATTGGGTAATAAAGAAAAATTAGAAAGAAGAAATTATGAAAGCTTTCTGGTTTAACTACTTTTTCAGTATAGTTTTCTGAAATTTTTAAATTATTCAAATTTCTGTCTGAAAGTTGACTAGCATCTAAAGTTCTGTGTATATAGACAGAGGTCTCTTGACAGTATTAATCAGGTAAACTTGTATCCATCCAGGTCCATAAAATATTATTTCCTTTAAGAATTGGTACAGAGATTTTAAAACATTCCTAAGATCTAAATCCTCCACAAAATACAGACATATAAAAGTTGCATTTCATTTTTTAAATATTGCCATATATGAAATTGTGCCTGCTTCAGTTTTAATGAAATTATTTTAGCATATGTCCATTTCCTCTCACTTGTGGAAAGGAACAGTAATCTGATGGACATTAGGTTAAGAGCTAAGGAAGGCAGAGTGAGAGTTTGTATGGTTTGTATGCACACAAAGTCATATACTTCTGTGAACAGAGGGCGTTCAGATACTACAATAATGCAAGACAAGTACAGAGCTGATATTTTCAAATCCAATGCATACATACAAACAATAGCAGAGGATGTTCTATTAGAACTTGAAAGCTAAGCAATTCCACCTCCTTTTTCTCTGGTAAAATAAATACTTCTAGACCTTTGTAGGGGGTTGAACCTGGCTGGATGCCAGACACCCATCAAAGCCTCTTTCTCACTCCCCTCCACAGCTGGACAGGGAAGAGAAAATATAGCAAAGGGAAATGAGTTGAGAAAAGCACTTGGAGAGATCACTCACCAAATACAATCACAGGCAAAACAGACTTGAATAAAAGTTATTAATTGAATTATTGCTAACAAAATCAGGGCAGGGTAATGAGATGCAAAAACAGACTTTCAGCCCCAATCCTCCCTCCTCGTCAGCTCCACCTCTGCCTCCCCAGCAGCACAGGGAGACAGGAATGGGGGTTAGAGTCCGTTCATCACACATGGTTTCTCCTGCTGCTCAGGGAGAGGAGGCCTTCCCTTCTCCAACGTGGGGTCCCTCCCATGGGAGAGAGTTCTCCATGAACTGCTGCAACATGGGTCACTCTTCCACAGGGTGCAGTCCTTCAGGCATAGGCTGCTCCAGCATGGGTCCCCTACAGGGTCACAAGCCCTAGAAGGAAACCTTCTCCAGCACAGGTTCTTCTCCACGTCTCTGCTGGCCCCTGCCAGGACCCTGGTGCAGCACAAGGTTCCCATAAGGTCACAGCCTCCTCTCAGGCATCCACCGGCTCTCGTGTGGGGCTTCTCCATGGGCTGCAGGTGGATCTCTGCATCCCTGTGGTCCTCCATGGGCTGCAGGGGCACAGCTGCCTCACCATGGTCTGCACCATGGGCTCCAAGGGAATCAACTACAGTGCCTGGAGTACCTCCTTCCACTCCTTCTCCACTGACTGGAGTGTCTGCAGGGCTGTTCCTGTCATATATTTTCACTTTGCTCTTCTCTGTCCGCAATTACCTCTGTGCAGTAACTTTTTTTCTTCTTCTTAAATATGTTATCACAGAGGCATTGTCACCATTTCTAATTGGTCCAGCCCTGGTCAGTGGCACGCCCATGTTTGGAGCCACCAGGGGTCGTCTCTGCTGGATGTGGAGGAAGCTTCTAGCAGTTACTCACAGAAACCACCTCTGTAGCCCCCCGTTGTCAAAACTTGGCCACGCAAAGCCAGCACAATATCTCTGACATATTTTTCTGTTGTTTCTGTTGTATGCTGTTACTGTACCTGAGACCATGTAGTACAGGGAAAAGGAGGGAATTTTTTGACAAGACTAAATAATTTTCTTCTTATACATGACTCATGAGAAAAAACTCCCTGCATAATTTGGTTTTATTGTCTCTTAGTGACCTTAGTGACAAGCACCAGATGGGTGCTTGTGTCAAGATTTTGAGTGGAGTGGCAGTGGCTACAGGGGTGGCCTCTGTGAGAAGAGCCTGGGGCTATTCTATGCTGGACCTGGTTCTAGCCAGCACTAGCTTCACACCAGAGTCTGTGTGGTACAGTGTAGATGAGGTTGAACATAGAAACAATCACCAAAAAGGGGCTGTAATTTGATAGAGAAGGTCACTAGTACCATTTGAGATGTTCTTTAATATCCAAGACCCCTGTGCAGATCTGTCTGAAATAATGACAGACTTTCAGGATTGCCAGGTGCTACTGAAGGGGCTACTGAAAGCTGTGTGGGAAACCACAGGGCTTAAAAAGATATCATCCAGCTCTTTCACAGGACATAGGAATGCCAGTTTATGATACTATTTATACTTCCGATTCTCCTCACTGTATGTATGCAGAATCATAGAATCATAGAATCATAGATTCATATGGCATGGCTTGGGTTAGAAGCAATCTTAAAGAGCATCCATTTCCAACCCCCATGACATGGGTAGGGACATCTTCCACTAGAGCAGCTTGCTCAGAGTTCCATGTAAGCTGGCCTTGAACACTTCTAGGGAAGGCACATCCACAACTTCTCTGGGCAACCTGTTCCGGTGCCTCACTACCCTCACAGTAAAGAGTTTTTTCCTAACATCTAATCAAAACCCATTCTTCAGTTTGAATCCATTATCCCTTGCCCTGTACCTATGTGTGCTTGTAAGAGGTCTCTCTTCTTTATTGTAGACTCCCTTCAGGTACTGGAAGGCTGCAGTTAGGTCATCCTGAAGCCTTCTCTTCTTCAAGCAGAACAATCCCAATTCTCCCAGCCTTTCCTCATAGGAGAGGTGCTACATTCCTCTAACATTTTTCTTATAGATAACTGAAGTCCAGTGTGTAGAAGTATGTATACATAGATGACATACGCACATTAGTTTTACAGCTACACAAAAAAATTAAGGCTTTTTTACAATCTGAGTATCAAACTAAAATATAAAGTCAGTTAACACACACTGAATTGCTCTTAAATCTTTGTTAAAACACACAATACTTATTTTCTTATGTCTTATAAGATATAATGGGAAATATCTTGGCAGAATCTTAGATTTTGTAGCAGCTTCAAGCCTTAAAAGCACAATTAGAAGGATTGTAGATTTTTTGTTAATTAATAAATTTTATTTCTCAAAGAATGAAATAGACTTTATATTCTAAGCTAGTTACACATTATTCATCTGCACACCTTATTATATTTCTTAAACTTTTTTTTTTGCTTCAGAGGTCACTTATGGTGAATTGACCTCTTTGGTTCTACAACTAATGAAAATAATGCAGATTGTTTAATTGAATGAGCTTTCACTTTCATAACACTAGATAATGAGTAGAGAACTAACTATGACTTTGAGCTATTCCATAGTTTTCCTATCACTGCTGATAATTAAAAGAGCCATTAATTCAGTGAAGTTACAAGTACTTTATAGCAAGAAAATACACTCCACTGCTTTTCACATTTGTATACGTCATGTGTGATATTATTAAACGAGTACTACAAAAATCTTTTCCCATGGAAGTGTAACTGACTTGAGCATAAACTTTCACTGAACTTAACCATATGGAAAAGGTGATAGTTCATAATGATTTTCCTGTGCAGAGCAAGAACAGTGAGGTAATATTAATTAGAGATTAGGGTCCTCAAACAAGTATTTTAAAGTGACCACCATTCAACACATTCTACACAGCAGTAGTACCAACAGAAATGCTCAATAATAGAGAACTTCAGAACCTTAATATTGTGATTTTCACTATGTTTTCTAGGTTAAAGAGATGCTTGAAAGTGCTTTAACAGGGAAACAAGCAGATGTTCTTGCTTAACATAGCTTTACATAAAAAAGCTGTTCATAACTGACTACTTTTAGCCGTCAAATTTCACTGCATTTCTTTATATATTTAATGCAGGTACTGATTTTCTAAATTATAACTAAAAATGTTCCTAAATGTTGAGTGGAATCTATAGAGATAAGTAAAACTTGTTTCTATTCCATCTGAATTCAGGAGTGTTTAACAGAAATGCTCTTTGAAATTCCAATAACCCAGATCACAAATTAATGGAAACTAAACTCCCGTATTCCTGCATCTGCTTTAAGTGCACCTTCAGGTTATAAGCAGTGAACGGTAAACAAATATATACCACAGAGTGTCCTCTAACTGAAATTTACAGGTCTGCTCTACTACATTATTTAAAAAACACCAACTTTTCCCTGTTAAAACATCTCTAGCATTTTTGCTAGACTTGCTAATTTTCTACAATGTAATATCATATCTACTGCAATTTGACACCACTACTTCTTTAAATGCTGAGCACAAGAAAGCTATATGAGTTTTACAGTTCGTAGTACACAATAATTTAAGTTTAGCAGAAAGCATAGGCAGATTTTATAAGTGCTTTTTTAACTGCAGAAAAATACACCATTTACTTCTAAGCATTTTAAAATTAGCATCAGGCAGTGTTTAAAATCTATCTAGCTTACAGAGCTGTAAGCGGTGATCTGCATAAATGTCACAGGGAACTAAAGTATTTGTTTCTGTACCAAGTAGTAGTGTAACTAGTATCAGTATTATGTTGGCCTTGCTAAATGATCAGTTTTAGTACTTTCATATCAAAGAACTTTACAAAAATATGGTTTACATTTCTTTCTTCTCATGTCATTCAAAAAACATGTATGACTGTACAGGAATTGTAATGGTCATCTTCACAAGCATGGGTGTGCATGCTGTCTTTTTCTTAAATTCAGATTCATTACCACTAAAAGTAATGAGAAAACTAGGATCCTATACTACAAATCTAAACTAATACAAAAATACTCCCATCGTAATACAAGACAGACAAGACAGTCTTTTGAAAAAACAGAAAGTTCCATCAGCCAAACCATCCAAAATCTTTCATTTGTATGGCATTATTTCATTTGTTGCATTTCTCCTAATGTTCTACAGATATTAATTTTGGACTTCAATTCCTAGCCATGGCTCTTGTCAAATTTGAACTTTTTCTATTTTTTTTTTTTTTAATATGGGGAGTTGATTGCACTTCTTTGTAACTATGTGTTTTAACTGCTTGCAGTTTTTCATTTTCAATATCCGGACTTTTCGTATTGATTTATCATTTCCTACCTGGTATCTCCCTCTGCCTTAATTGTGTTGCACATACTTTTATGTGTGAAAAATTTATATTTTTAAAAAGATTACCTGCAAAATATCTTGCATACCAACAACCTGTAGATTTTGTGATATTTGTGTAATTTCTGCATCTAGATAATTTGATTATTTTCCCTGCTCTTCAGGCCACAACATGGGTTATCTCTACAGTCATCATTACTTTGTGATAAACTGTGTTTAAAACTATATGAATTAAAAGAATACTTCAATCTTTTCTCCCAAGCGCTCTTGTGTTCTGCTTTCCAGTTGATGAGCTGTTTGGATTATACTTATTAATTATATATTGTTAATATCCAGTTTTAAGGTTCTTAGAGATGCCTCTGCCCAAATTAAGGTGCAAACGAGACCATATGCCAGTGACAATAATATGGGTTTTATTGTATAGTAAATATGAGAGAAAGAGAGAAGAAAAGGGGAAAGAAAGAAATAGAAAATAGGTGGGGGATGACAGGTGACAGAGACAGAATAAAAGAATATCACCCCTCCATGGGTCCCACTGGTGTCTCAACGATCCTCTTCAGCAGGTCTTCCCGGTGGTGTAGATCCCCCAAAAAACCATCGAATCCCATGGGTTTATATGCTCAGGCTAGGTGGGCATGTCCGGGGCAGTCTCTCGCAGCAGACTCTGGGTCTGTTGCACCACGTGCAGCTCTGTGGGGCCACGCCTCTCATGGGAATGTCCTGTGGATGTGCCCTGTGGGGCTGGGGGTTCCACAGCTGGGCCAGTTTGTGTAATCAGAGGATGGGTGTTTATTGGTTTATTGCCTCTCACCAGAGGTTGCACCATGCACCCCAAACCTCCTCCTCCCCCCTCGGCTGGGGGGAGTCTGTGCGAACCTGGCTTCTGTGAGCTGGGCTCTCCCCCACCCC
>NW_008237609.1:4839927-4912200 GCF_000691975.1 Corvus brachyrhynchos
TGAGCTGGTCTCTCCCCCACCCCAACCTCAGCTGGGGATAGCTGCAGCTGGCGGCTTTGGCCTATTGTGGATGCAAACCTTTCCCCCAGCCTGAGATGATTGAACAATGTGTTTCCCTTTGTCTAATCAGCATTTTGACTTTCAGTTCAAAGTTCTTCAAGCAGGTTTCTGTGGCTGTAGCTTTATATCAATGTTTGAGGCATAAACTATTTTCAGTCTCTGACATATATACAGTCAGAAAGTTGAACTATTACTTTGTTACTAATGCCAACATTTTCTTACTTCAGTTGTCTTTTGGAAAGATTATGTATGTCGTATACAATTTATCACCCATGTACATATTTCTGCTCTACTTCTACTTTTCCTTCTCTTGTTTCATTATCCAAAAACCTATAGTCTTGGGATATAAAAAAATACTTATTTCTTTATATTTCATAAACCTAAAATTTTCAGGGAAGTCTTAGATCCCTACTTATTCTCAAATTCTTTCTGTGAAAAACTTGTACTTCTAGACATATACTGCTAACAATGAACCAGTTTTGAGTGAGTTTGGTTGTCCTCTGAGAGGGTGGAAGACATGCCCTAGAGGGAAGGCCCTGCGTGTAAAGGGCATGTACTGGTAGCTTTGTCTATCTCTTGTGACATACTGATACACATATAAGATAATAATACAGAAGAATTCCTTATCTTCTTGTACTCAGCTGGAAAAAGGAAAACAATTTTACGGCCTAAATGCACTGTTTTCCTTAGTGTTACTCTATTTCAGCTCTCACTTTTATGTTAAAATTGTGCCTGGAAAGATCTAAATCTTGCAGTTCCTGATTTGAATTGAAAATATTCTATCAGCTATTTAAGCTTAAGATGAAAGAAATGTGTGAAATCAGCCCCAGACTAGAAAACAGAGATGCTGTCTGGGAGAAGAAAGATATCAAATACAAATAAAGATTACCCTTAAACAGATCACCTTCTGATGGGCATTAGAGGAAATTAGAAGCAGTGAGTTTATATGCGTGCACCCAATATTTTCTAAATTCACAGCACTCCTTTGAAGTGTAGGAAGGAAATTAAATAGCTGTCTCTTATCAGTGAAATCTGGGCTACCTTCAAATATTGTCTACATGTTAAGCTGTACAGAAAGGTTGGAGAATACTAAAGATTACAAAAAGGTAATTGTGTTTAAGAAAACCAGTTATCAGTACAGAGAAAAAAAAAATTATATGAGACCTAAAGGGGTAATGAGCACTGAAATACCGCAAATGAGAGGGCAGAAAGGCAGTCTATCAAGGGAGCATAAACTAAAGAGGAAAGAATAAAGGTTTGCAGTGTCAGAAGGTGGGTCATCCTGCCCTCTTGGAGCACATATGTAAATACATACCTATTAAATTAAAACATCTGAACCTACATGAGAAGCAGGAGGTGAAAACTAGACTTCTGAAAAGAGCAATGGCTTTCTGAGTGGCTTTATTTTCATGCTGCTCTCAATAAAAATGAAATATTGTATGTAACATGAAAAAAAGAGCGAATCTTAAAGTTACAGAGAGAGATGATATCCTTGCATCCCATCAGGATATAAACTCTGTTTACTAAAGGGACAGATGTGAGCATCACACAAAAGGGAGGTATAAAAGGATTAATTACAATCTTTTACACATCTGAAAGGAAAGAAATCCATAAAAGAACAGACTTGGGTAACAAAGACAAAATAAAATCATTATGTAACTGATGTCTGAATCATTCTGAAATTGCCTTTTGTATGCATGGAATAAAGCACAGGGCTGATGTAAATACAGCCTACATTAAGTCTGAAAATCTAATTTCAACCTCTTGGGTAAGGAAGATCTACTAACATCTATTTATCTCATATCTGGTAGATTGGGATTTATTGGAAAATGAAGAAATTATGAAGATACTCTATATGACTTTGAAAATCATGCAATGGTTAAAGTGCAGGTTTGGAATTCAGAAATGTATTGAAACAGCTCCCACTATCAGAGAATGGCTTAAGTAAAATGAGAATCTGGATCCAAATGACCTGTGAAGGCTCTTTGAAAGCATTTCAATGCAGAGACCTTTGTAGAATCAAAGCTGAGAGATAGACTGGGTTATAAAACTTTTATAAAAGATTCATTTGAAATATTGCAGGAGCAATTGCTAGCTCTAGGGAAGCAACTTTAAAAGAAAGTTGAAAGTACTAATCTATTTCTTCTTATAAAAAACAATGCATTACTGAAGTTGTCCCATGTGGAATAGAGAGCAGTCTCTCTAATGGAAAAGTTAGACTAAGGTTTTATAATCCAGTAAAAACTATAAACTCCCCACACACTCTTCTGTATGGAAGTGGGAAATAATGAATTTTCATCTAGTTTTTCAAAATCTAGAATTTAGAAGCGATATTGACCCCACAGTTTATTTAATGTCCACATTACAGGGAAAAAAATTTTTTTTTGCATTCTGCTAGATACATAAAATGTTGCTTAGCTTGGTAACAGTTCTATAGCAGTCAAAATATTCTTTGGGGAAGTCTCTGAATCTCACCTCTCTTCTTGTGGTGTAAGTTTTATGATAATACTTGAAATATCCAACACATGCAAAAGCTTGTTTATATGAGTCCTCACAAATGAGTCCTCATTTTATACTGGACTTGTCTAGGCAGTGTGACTACCTTAGGAATACAGGTCTTGAATTCACTAAAAGACCTGAAACAGCAACTGGATAAAATCTGTTAAGGACTGTGAGCCCATGGAAGGTGTTTCTGGACAAATTGATATTTCAGATAGATGTTCATGATTGCACAGTGTTTTGGGAGGCCAGGCAGCAGACTGTACCACGAGATGGACAGTAAATCAAGAGTACTTGCTCATCAACTCTACCAGAATGCAGGTAACTTTTTATAAACTTACTGGCAAACATCAAGTCATGCAAACTGCTAAGCTTCCACCTGGGAGCAGATTGTAACTATGCTCTTTATCCCCAGCAGACTATGTCATTCAGAGTTATAGACTGTATCTGATAAGGGATGTATATACTGTTAAATTTCCCTACCTCCAAGTATGTCCCAAGTATGTGCTTAAGACACAAATGTTCAGGGTAATTCCTCTCTACAGATCTAGGTTCTAGATAAGTTGCCATCATGCCAACATCCATATTTCTTCATTGTCAGAAGATGGAAGGCGAGTAAACAATACCGAAGACTTTCAGTGGTCATCACTGAACTAACCAGTCTGCTTCACTTATGATTTCATATCTCTTCAAAAAATTTCAACCATGTTTTCCTTCCTAAAAGTACTATCAGCTTACTGATTATTTTGAGCAATAATAATTCATTTAGTATTTCATTATTGACTGAAAAAACACTTAAATTTACAGTCTTCAACTCTCCATCATTACCTCCTCAGGGAAGAACCACAGAGCTACCTGGGGAAGGGAGGGAAGCGACTTCAACAGGGAGCTTTTGAATAGTTGCTGCATTGACATTCTTCCATCACTAAGGAAAGCTCAGATTAATTGATCAGTAAGTTGCGTCAAAGCACATTCATTTCAGAGAGAAAATGTACTTTAGCTTTAGCAGCTTCGTTGAAAATGCATTATGTTTTATTTACAGGTAAAGCTATTATCAATTCAATTTACATGAACATTCACCATCATTTGCTAGAACAAGGGTTTGGATTATGAAGAACTGCATGACAGCTGTACAGGAAATATTTCTTACCTTTTTTCTGTTTTACTAAATATTAAAAAAAATAGACAGGGCAGAATTAAGACCTTAAAGGACAGTTTTTAAAAAAATAAAATATATTGTTCATATGAAAGCTTAATGGTGGATTTGTCAGTCAATATGAAGATCTCTTTCTGGGGAGCAAATGAATGCAAAAAGTGGCATACATAAGTTCTTGTGCACCTGTTTCCAGGGGAACATATTTCCCAGATGTATTCTTTATTTCTTCACTACTTCCAGAGGATGCTAAACAACTGATATGAAGTCTCAGAAGATTTGTCCTAAAGAATCACAAAGAAAATGGAAGCATAGTAAGCTGCATGGAGACATAATTTGCATAAACATCTGTAGAAAATGTGTAATCATAGAGATGCTCTTGCTGACACTATTTAGAACCTGTGAACAGCTAAGAGTAAATAGGTTCAGTAATTTATTTTTTTTCTACCTGCAAAATTGTAATCAGATCTCGCTACAGTTTCAAATGAATTTCACATAAATGAATGCCAAAGAGCAATCATAGTGAAAAACACCATGGAGAGGTGCCCAGTAGTATTTTGCATAGTTCAGCACAAATAGATAGTGGTGAAGGACAAAGGGACATCTGGTGGCTATATAGATATATACATTAATCTTAATATATTGCATTGCTGTCAAAAAAATCTAAGCTAAAGAGAACTCAGTCTACCCAGACACAATTGTCACTGTCTATTTGAATAAAATATGCAGATTCATATACTTGATCACATAAAAATCAGATACTGAATAAATTATTTTTTAATCAGGTTCCATGCCTGTATTTCCTGAACAAAACAGCCGGTTACAGCTGCCGTATCCAAAGCACACGAAGGAGTTAGTTTTGTCTCCGCACTAAAATACCTTGAATGTAATTTGTAAAAAACACATTCTTAATCTGTACTGAGAAAAAATACACCTGAATTATATATTACATTCAGTTTAATAAGACTAGCAAGGCAGTTATGGGATATATACATTATATACATTCCCTTCATTCAGATTCAGGAAGGAAAAAAAAAGTAAATGGTTGCTAACTGTTGGGTTCTTTCATATTTTAAAGTTTGCCTTCTTATGTACCCTAGGTTGCATGTAAGCAGCAGCTGAAAAGTTATTCTTAAAAACACCACTATTTAATTCATTGATTCTTGTGTCTCCATTCTCTTGAGTACAAAAAGAAGCTACTGCTTATATAAGGAATAGTGATTTTTTTTTTTCCCTTTCAGTTAAAACTCAGGCAAGCATCATTGTTCCTAGATAGATTCAAAATGTAGCACTTCTTTGCAAGCAGTAATTTGCCCATTTCTGCATTGCAGTGTGTCTACCACTGTAGGAAATATAACACACTTACAGGTTGAAAATTTCTAACCAATGATATTGGTGAAAAGCAGCACAAAATTAGTTCTTCTCTGTCTTCTCCCTCTTGTAACCCTTCCGATCATAATGAATAGCAATGAGGAACTACAGCTAAATGGAACAGTCAAGCTGTGATCTCAGCTATTAATACTCATAAGCAGTGATTACACAATGCTAAGTATTATCATTACAACATGATTTTCTGCTGTTAGGTCACAGAATATGCTGCAGAAATCTTTAAAAAGTCAAATCAATAAGACCATAAAAGAGTCTGATTTCTTTATTTCTTTTTAGCTACTTAGTGCACCAAAATAATTTCTAACAAAATTAAAATAAAATTTTAAATATTAATTTTAGAGAAAGATAATGAGCAAGATCACTAAACAATAGAAAAGAAATAACTAAAATAATCCCATGGTATTTTTGCAATAGCTATATGAGTGTTATTGTTTAACTCCCTTGAAAAATAAGCTGTAAATGACATTCATATGTTTTCATTTATCTCAATTATTAATTAAATGCTCCCTCCAGGGTCTCAAAATCTGGTTCATTGTTTTCAAGTTTCCCTTGATCTGAGTAAAACCCGGTTCTGACTTTCCTTAGTCCTCATTATCTTCTCCTCAAAGTACAGTTTCTCAGAACTTTCCAAATTGGGTATCTAGCCCATAATCAAATCCATTTGTTTGTCCTACCAGACACATGTTCAATACTTCCAAATACCTTATGTGCTTTCACAAGTACCCTGCTATCCCTTTCACACATCCTCTAGTTTACAAGTCTACTTAAGGAGCACAATAAAGTTGAAAAATAAGATAAAGCCTCATGGAAAGGTCATTCTTTATAATGGTCTAAAGACATATACATATATATTAAAGAAGGAATGTACATATATCACTCTATTCCCAATATTTTGTCAGTGTTCTTTCCAATTTTCTGATGTATTTTTTTTAAACCCATCAAGGCTTTCATTTTTATTGCACAGAAGGGATTGCTCTAAGCAGTTCTGGTGCTTTTTCTGTATTCATTCTCCTTTTGTCCTTTCTTGGTCAGCCACAAAACCTTTCTCAGGTTTGTCTTCTCCTGAGATCCTTTGACCTATCAAACCTGTTTTCTCCAGATGATAACAAGCTCTTTTTCTATAGTTTTCCCTCTTTTTTAGCAGAAGGTCACTAGTGCTTGATAACCGTACACTTTTCCACTTTGAATAGTGATGCAGTTTCATGCGCTGTTAGTTGACGATGCTCCTGTAAAGGCAGGTTCCATGATTCCTTCCGCTGCCCTTTTATTATACCCCTCCTTTGAAGCCTGCCTATGAACTGTGCCCTTCAACAGACTCTACAGATGCTATCAGCCTACAGTACTAAGGATCTAGTGAGGAAGTGCAATAAAATAGAACTGTGGGATTTTTTTTTGTTTTCTAAATATATGGGCTTACACACTTCTCAAAGTAGAGTTTTTGTTGTGTTTATAACTCCAGCCAGCAGCTAAGTGTCATGCAGACACTCACCCATTCCCCACCCTCCTTCCCCTGTGTGATGGGAAGGGGAATCAGAAAAGAGTAAAACCTGTGGATTCACAAAAGAATAGTTTAATAATTGAAAAACATTAAAGTATTACTATGGTGATAAGAATATTATTATTATGATCATTGTCATTAATAATAATTGTAGTAATAATACTAGCAACAACAATAACAATGGAGGAAAAAGCAAGAAACACTAGCGATGGACAATACAACTACTCACCACCCAATGACCAATGCCCAGCCCATCCTGAAGCAATGATCAGCCCTATCTGACCAATTACCTCCTGCCCAGTTTACATACTGGTCATGACATTCCTTGATGTGGAGTATCCCTTTGGCCAGTTTGTGTCAGCTGTCCTGGGTGTTCCCTCCCAGCTTCTTGTGCACCTGCTCACTGGCAGAGCACAGGAAACTGGAAAGCCCGTGACTTGGGGTAAGCATGACTTAGCAACAACCAAAGCATCAGTGCATTATCATCATTCTCATACTCAATCCAAAACACAGCACTACTAAGAAGAAAATTAATTCTATCCCAGCTGAAGCCAGAACAGGAATCTTTGGATAAAAATAATACAGAAATAAATTAAATTCAATAAAAATAGGAACATTAAAAAGCTATCCTTATTTTATTTATTAATTAAAAATCCATATATAAATGTTGAAAGCTAGAAAGTCTCTCCATGTTATTGAAAAATACCTTCAAAAATTATTTCTAGGTAATTTTATAAAATATCTCTAATTAAAAGGTCATTAGAGTTAGGAAAATGGTTCTAAATAGTCAAAGTATAGCAATAACTAAAATATAGTAATAAAGTTTTATTTTGCTTAACCTTAAAAAAGCGTAAAATGCATCAAAAGTGTAGACTGACGACATAAGCATCAATAAATTAGTGGGGTTTTACTCTTAAGATTCAAAATACATGAAAATCTGGAAATATTTGGATGAAGATGAAGTCTGAATCTATCTCTAATTTAAAGACCATAGTCAATTTTCAAAGTCAATGTTATACAATCACTGCAAAAACCTAGGGAATCATTCTTAGGCTTCGTTTTTTTTTTTTTTTTTTGGCGGTAATAGTATCTCTTAAATAGTATTAGGGACTTAATATCTCCTGTTTGTAAAAGTAAAAAAGGACTGACATTCCCAAGATCAAAAAACACTTGTCCACCTTTACTTTTCATAGGTACTCTTCACAGAGATTATAAATCATAACAGGATCCTCATCTGGCAGATAAAATATTTTGGATGCTAATCATGTGTAGTATAGCAGTGAGCTAAAAAAGGTATATATCTAGATGTCAGTAATATCCTTTTGTAATATTTAGCCATTCAGAAGAAATTCTGCTCTTCTATTTTGAGGTATATTGGGGGAAATAACTTCCAGCAAGTAATAAGGCTCAGCACAGTCAGATTTAATACCATATCTTTTAATATTACTATTGCAACCAATGTGCACAGTTGTAGAATAAAATTTTTTAGCATGAAAAGCATGTCAGACTATCCTTGCCCCTGTGGAAATGGTGTTATGGGACCTTATTTAGTCTCCTGTTTTCCTTTTTGCCATTTACAAATTTTAACTCTGCTTAAGAACTTCCCTTACTATTAGGCTCTAAAAGTAAATAGTACTGTGCTCCTAGAGGGAGCATCCGCTGAAAGTTCATCAGCTTTTCTCTTCTCTGTAAAACAGGACTAGTGGCAATTAGTAGCTTTTAGAATTGTTTATACATACTTTTTCTGATTTGTTGTTGCTGTTTTGTAAGAACAAAGCCTGACTTTGCATATAAATAGGTTTCTGTACAAAGCCAATTTCACCTATTTCTCAATGCTGTATTGATATACATTATATCAATGTATTGATATAAGATTTCCTACATGTTGTATTGAAGTTAGAAGTGAAAACTAGGAGACAGTGCTTAATGAGAAAAAAAGCTATTTAGAAAAGGGAGAAACAAATAATGCATTCAGTAGTTTTAACTCATTTTTTTGTCGCTTTTTATTTGCACATTTAACATAAGCTTCTTTTACCCAATTTCCCTTTAGGTCAGCATGCTGTCTCTGTGAGCCCACAGTACAGATTGCATTGAGCCAGGCTTCATATATTGCACAGGCATTGGACTTTTAGAGGAACTTAATGTTCAACTACATTCAGCTACAAATTCCCCTGAAAAGAGCAATACTTGAGACTGTAAATTTGTGTCAAGATGTATTGGTTACATCCTCTTGTTTACCTTTATATCACAGTAAATTAACATGCATATGTGTTGAAACTCTAGCTGGTGACCTCCTCAAGTTAATAAAGCTTGACATTTTAATAGGATGAACAAATGTTTTATTTGTACATTGTGGAGTATTTTACCGATGATCTGATGAGATTTTGTTAGTTGTTTTTTCTTTATGTACTGGAGGTAAAACTCATGTTTGCTAGATGACCTATTAATCTGCTGATTCATTGGATACATGTTATAATTTAAAGGTCAGGGCTATCCATTAAACTTATCAACATGGTGCAAGATTCTTTAAATCAAAAATGTTCCTGCATGAACTTCATTAATTCTATGGCATGAATGCTAAAACAATAGTAAGAAAAGTTAATCCTTCAGGCTGATGGATTGCAGCCTGTGGCTCTGATGGCTACAGACCTTCAATAGAGTGGAGTCACAGGTAGTTCACAAAGTAAGTCTGTAGAATTTCTTTGTAACTTATAATTTATTTCCCACTAAATAATATCATTAGGAAAAATAATTCAAGAGTTGGTTCTAGGAATATAGGGAATATTTTATTTGAACACATAATATATCAGAGTAACAGAATTTAGACTGGATTCATCTTTCAGTTTGGTTTTGTGAGCTGTTTTAACTAAGATATTTAGGCTGAAAGAATAGAGCAATTATATACCCAGTGCCCAAACCTGATGCTATCAGATTCATAGAAAATAATGGATTGGTCACATATTACTGTGACTCTTTCAAAAATGCTGTGTTTTTATTTCTTAGGAAAGTTAAAGAACCTCTCAAAAGACATGGCAAATAATATTCAAGAATATATAGCATTATGTAGCAGCTATGTTGTTTAGTCAGGTATAAGAGAAGACTGGATATCAGCTTCATTTATACTGTTATATTAATTTGTTATATAATATTATAATTTATTGTGATTCTCCTAAATGTCTAAATCAATACTAAAAGAAAAGTGTGAAAAAGCTACCTTTTTCTTTTTTTTTTTTTTTTTTTTGGTAATGAAGATTTATATAAATAGCTTTACAAGCAGCATGCAAGTAACAAAAAGTGTATTGACAATTGCAAGTCCACTGGCAATGTTTAGTTGTGGGTGACCTTTAAGAAAATATCTTCTGCCTCCAGGCACACACATGCTATTTACACTAATCCTCTTAAGTTTCCCTTACGGCTCCAATATGCTGCTGCTTACCCTAACACCACCTTCTGCCTTTGGACCTAATTTCTCTACTTCAGATTGGTTTTTATAACTTTTGATAGTAGCTGCTAACGGGGCAAGTTTTCCTGTAAAGTTTGCTAGGACTGTGCAGCTGATTTCAAAAACTCAGGATTGGCTTATGGAGTACAGCTTGAGAATTAGAGGAAGGCATCCCAAAGCAGATATGCAAGTTGTTTGGAGGTGGAGTGCAAACAATAAAGGGGCTACAAAATTCAATCAAAAGTGATTAAGAAAAAAAAGAACATTTAGGCAAGGATAGATTTTTTTTTTGTATTGTTATATCTGCTCTCTTAGTATTATCAATAAGTGGTTTTCTAACAATAAGTGAACAACTTATTCAAAGTCATGTATTAAAGATTAAAAATTAAATAATTTTTCATTTACACTAACTTCCATGGAGTGTGCTTTTTCACATTTTATTTACTTGTAAGAAACCTAAATGTAATTAGAGTTAGTTGGAAATATACACCCAGATAATACTGTTAAAAAATATTATCTTAGAAATGTGTAATGCACACTCACAGCCTAGGTATCCAGATGTATCCTGGGGTGCATTAAAAGCAGCATGGCCAGCAGGCTGAGGGAGGTGACGCTCCCCCTCTACTCTTCCCTCTTGAAACCCTACTTGGAGTGCATCCTGTTCTGGGGTCCCCAGCATCAGAACCACATGGACCTGGTGGAGAAATTTGTTCAAACCATAAATTTTCCTTCCTAGATGAAAAAAAATTCCACATTCAGTTTGCTTTCATTGGTTTTAGTATCTTGATCTGTGAATTACTCATTTGATACAGTTTAAGCTTGATCTAGAAAAAGTTAGATGTGCCTAAAAGTGAGATGCTGCAGTTTAGCTATTGTCAAGCCCCTGTTGGGAATAGAGAAACTCAATTAACGTGTCTAAGTTATCCAAACTGTGCAGTGGAAATGCTGATTATCTCAATATATAGATACCAACTAAAAGCACATTGCGTGCAACAACATAGCCATTAGGGAATTCTAAAGACAGGGTCTAAACTTAAATATCAACCTTCTGCTATTTAATGAGAAATATACTTCCTCATAATACCTTAAAATTGTATTTTGGATACTTAAAACCTATGTTATTAAAATATACTGAGAAAAAGAAGTCAATAATTTATTTTTAAATAGAAACAGACTTAAACTGTGGATGAATAAAAATCTAGAATACTACATTAAAGAAAAGCACAAATTAATTCACTTCTTTAGTAGGTCAGGATGCAGTCCTCTGTGCCACAGCAGTTACAGAGTACTGGCTGTAGTGAAGTCTTATTTATAGAAATATATGTCTTTTCACTGATTAATCAATTTGATTCTAATACACCAAATCTTCAGTAAATTGTATTCAATACAATAAATTGTGGAATCTTTTTCCACAAAGAAATAGGACAGCTTAGTGAAGACTATTGTGTGACAGCTTGAAAGTAATTAGACCTCCATCCCAGCACTAGCCATCCACTTATTTCTGTGAAACTAGAAGTAATGGATCTTTCAGATTTCCACCCCTGTGTTAAATGTGTTTTGACTCACCCAGTAGGTTCAAAAAATTCTCCAGAAGGGAACTCACAGAAGTAAATACAGATGAAATAATCCCCTTTGCCATCATTGAAAACCCAAGTGATACTGATGCACTTAAGCTACCACAAAGATTTGTCTCCTACATAGAGTAGGTAAACATCATTAGTGTATTTATTTGAAGCTTTCCCACAGTGGGCAAATTGTATCAGCAAAGGGCTAGTCACACTTGTCTATGTGAAATAGTCTCAACACTGGAAGATTTAAAGAATGCCTTAGAAACTGGTATATGCTCTGTTTCATTCTCCTTTCTTTCTCAGAGGATAGATGGTTGGGGCAATGGCCTTCAACTGTGAGTTTATCTATTTAAACCTGAGATTTAACTGTGATGGTTTACATGTTGCCAGGAGTAAAAGAGTAATGATTTCTAAGACTGGGTGAGCAAGGTGCCATGTGTCTAAAAATGTGAAAGAAGGTCATGAAGGAAATGAAGCTTCATCAAATTGACAAGGATGCTAGTACAGATGTTTGAAAAACTCTATCTCTGCGTTAGAGTGGCTTGGAAAGTAAAAAGTCTGGATAATAGAAAGGAAAACTTGTAAGAAATACTAGACTTGTATCTGAGGTTTTATTTTGCAGAGATGGAAGAATTAGGAATCAAGATAGAAAGCATAGCACTTGAACTTAGCAGGTTATAGGCCAGGACACATGAAAACAAAGAAATGTGTATCCTCAGAAGTTCAGCCACTGCTGGTTTAAAAGTTCTCTCTCCTAAATTCATTCTCTAGCACTTAGCAAACTGAACTTGCACAAGCTTTTTTCCCAGTTGCAAGGCCTAGCTTTTAAGCCTGTGGATCTTTGTGAAGCTTGAAAAAATAAACTTCACATCTGTCCACACTGGTTCATATGAAATACAGTTTTTTAAAAATATATGTTTATGATCAAATAAACTATATTTCTCTGTCAAAGCAGACTGAATAAAACTCCAGAAAATCGAGTTCCCTTCTTCGAAGTAGGTGTTCCAGCTGTAAAGATATTTAGCTCTACTTACTTCTCAGCACTCTTTTTAACTCATAAATCTTGAATTCCTTCCTGCATAGTGACATAGCTTCAATAGGAGGAATGACGAGTAGTCCAAAAGACATGAATAACTTATAGGCTGACAGTTATGGCACTTAAAAGTAAGTGATAGTTTGTAAAGAGGCAGATCCTGTCACTGTGTATTAGTCATGCTCTAAGAACACCTCTCTGATTGAGACTTTGCCTTTATCAAAGATTGCTGGGTTCAATGCCCTTTCCAGATGACAAAAAAAGAATCTTCCTAGGAATATTTTTGTCAGGAAACTACTACTCAGGCTGCATGCAAAGTTGAGGACATT
The DNA here is from genome assembly GCF_000691975.1 of Corvus brachyrhynchos. Lineage (NCBI taxonomy): Eukaryota > Metazoa > Chordata > Aves > Passeriformes > Corvidae > Corvus > Corvus brachyrhynchos. The sequence continues at coordinate 4,852,899 of NW_008237609.1, forward strand.
TAGTTACTTAATATTTTTAGACAAGAAGTAATGAGTAAGAAAAAAAGATTCCCAAAAAACCCATAGAAAACCAATCTCCCAAACAAGCAAACAACAACAAAAGGAGGGGACATAATGAGTCTAATTTACTGATTATGGAAGTCAGTGATGGGGCATGGTCTTTATATAGGTGAGACTATGGGAAAAAATGAGCCCAGATGTCCCACTATCTTTCTAAATGCTCTGAATATAAGGTTATACACAAAAGGTAGTTGAGAGACTGCTCTTTAGTGAAGAAATCTGAATCCTAGATCAAGAACTGAGAAAAGGGCTTAGACATGGCTGAGGAAGGTACCTGCAATGTGAATGGGGTAGTCTCTAGCTGCAATTTTCTCTACTGATTAGCTTCTGTTTTTCTAAGATTCTGCTGGGTTTTAGAAAATAAGACCTAAACTGTCTTTGGGCTATCACACTTTCCTCTTTTACCTTTCAAAAACTTTGCAACTGTTCAACTTCTTTCAAATGTTGCAGAGAATGAAGGCCTCAAAATGAAAAAATGTTCTTTTGCATTCAAAGAAAAAAATGACAGATTAAGAAAAATTAAATACTTTATTAGGCTGACCTATCAGCACACACAGTAAGACTATCAGTCACAGCAACTGAAACTCACTGAAATACAAATAATCTCTGTCACCTGGAATAAGAAAGTCAGCAAGTCAGCATTTCCGTAAAAGGGCTGGAAAGAACAGGGGAAGAGGCTGAAAGAGATAATTCTGAGGTCAAGTTTTCATGGGCAGTATATTATATAAGAATATAGAACATGAGTTAAACTTTGTTACTGCAGTTGCCATGGAAAAGGTTGCTTTGCACTTCCATTTTAAGGGCAAACTTACACAGACAGAAATAGATAAACTTTTTAGAGGTCATCCCCAGGCTTATCAGATGCAGCCCATGAAGCTAATGCACCTTTTCAGACTACAACTGGCTCAAAATATAAGCAAGATATGGTGGATTGGCCTGGTTAAGGAGCAAATTCCCACCTGGCTGCTCAATTACTCCACATCCCTAACGGGACAATAATTCACACTTCATAACAGCAAGCAAATAGTGCTTTTATTCAAATATTTATCCATTTGCAATTTTTTTCATGAGCGTTGTGTTCCATAGGTGTTCAGAGTGACATATTGGCTTCAAAGTTGGTTTAGTCTTCTTAAATAATGGGAGGAAAAAAAAGATAAGGTTAGAGTTAGGGTTACCCTAAAGATTATCTAATTTTTGGGAGTTTAAAATATATTGAGGTGATTCTAACCTTTTATTAACCAGGGAAAAATTGTTTAAACTGCATTTGTGCTTTTCCCAGTGTGTCTGGTAGTCTTTGGAGGGATTTTTCTTTCTGATCTGAGTCTCTCCTTTATTGAGAATTTTGTCCACTGCTCTAAGTTTTAAATGTAGGTACCTGACTAAATTAACAAAAATAATTTAATTGCTTCACCTCTATATTTCTTTTTTTGAATCATCCTTTAAAGTTTATATTAAAGAAATATTTTTCACTTTACTCTTCAAAAGAAAATGCCATATTCCTTAGTGATTTTACTTTTTGAAAAATCATTTTAAAAGAAGAGGTGAAATGGGGTTGTGGAACTGAATCGAAAATCCATAAAATCCTTAGATTTATGAATATCTTGATTCTACCTCTTAACTTTCTTATCATTGCCTTGTCTTGATGCATGGTTGCATAACTCTGTTAACACTGATTCTTTAGTGCTTTGTCTTAAATTATTTTTTCTACAGAAATAGACAGTAGAGGGACCATAATCAATACTATCTCTCTTACTATTAACTTAATGCAAAATTCTTGTAAGGTTCATGGTATGACAATGCTTGCAGCACATCCTCCTCAGTTCACTGGGGAGCTGTGAAGTGATCTGGCAGAAATGATGGTGCAGTGGTGGATGCGAATTGGCAATTTTTCTTTTCAGAAGAATGTCATGGTTTGAAAACCTGTCTCTCAGGTTCAAAAAATAATTTTGATGAAAGAAAAAGATATCAAAACTCTGAGATGTTTTTTTACCTACCTGCTTTACAGCAGGAATGTTGACCTTACAGATATGCAAAATTCAGTGATGCTTAGTGTTCCAGGTATCTTGGCTATGTTTCAGAACTCTGTTATGTCTCTTTTTTTTCCCTTCCAATAAGGAGTGAAAACAAGTCTTAAAATACACTGTGACATTAATTTCCACTTCTCTAGGCAGCTATAAATATCAATCCTTAGCCTATACCCTAAAACCTCTAATGACTGTGATAGCACTATTTGCATCAAAATGCAGATCTCCTGTAGGCTGTTGAGTAGCATTCAAATTGGTAGCAATATTAGATCAATCCTATGCTAAAATCCAGGAAAAAAGAGCTCTTTTAGTATTTGTTCTATGGGCATAAGCCATTTAAAACCTCAGTTTAGGAAAAGAGAGACAATGTATGTAAAAAACACTGTAATATTTCTGCTTTAGGATTTTTTTAAGGAGCCTGGCTTCTTCCTTCTTACTCAAAGCATGTTCTGAAATATGTACTATTATTCAGCAACTGTTTTAAATCAAGTTGGTTAAAGACCTAACAGGTAACTATTAAAAAACCACCTATGTATTTTATGGTAATTTTAATACTGAATCAGTTATATGAAATGATTCAGTATACAAATGAAACATCTGTTTAAAAGCATAATCAACTAAATCCATATTCACATGTGTCAATATAAAGCACAGCCTGAACACTGATGCACGTGCTTCTGAAAAAAAGCTTACCTTGATCCTTCTTATCAAATGACTGTGCAAGGCATATTAAGTTTTTTTAGTACTGAAAATTGGATTACATGGAATGAACATGAATTTATAGATGCTAAAGATTAGCTCATGAAGATCTCCATGAATTTAAAGCCATACTGTGTTGATTCTATCCCTTTAGAAGGAAAATGTGTGCTCCCCAGCAACTGAGAAGGCTCCTGATACCTGCGTGTGTGATTGTGTACACACTAGCATTTTAACTGTATTGAAAATGTTTGTGGTTCTGTGATGGGCTGACCTTGGCTGGCCACCAGGTGCCCACCAAGCCACTCTATCACTCCTCCTCCTCAAAAGAACAGAGAGACAAATTTGAGACAAAAGAGACAAAAAATGAGAAAAGTCATGGTTTGAAATAAGGACAGGGAGTTGACTCACCAATTACACTAACGGGCAAAACAGATTGGATTCAATTTATTTCAATCTATTTCTAGTTATTAAAACAAATCTAAAACCACCTACCCTCTCCCAACTCACTTCTTTCCATGTTCAACATTCCTCCTGACTTTTCTACCTCCTCCCTTCAAGCAGCTCAGGGGCCTGGGGAAAGTGGGTTGAAGTCAGTTCATAAGGTGTCATATCTGTTGGTTTTTCCTCCTCATACTGGTACTCTGCTACAGTGTCAGGTCCCTCCAGTGGGATACAGTCCTTCCCAAACTATTTCAACATCCCTTCCCATGGGCTGCAATGCTTTAAGAACTGCTTCATTTTGGGCCTCTTCCATGTGAGAGAGTTTCGAGACCTTCAGGAGCAGACTGCTCCAATATGGATCCCACAGCTTCTTTTGGAACAGCTGTACTAGTTTGGGCTTCTCTCCATGGGCCTTGTCTCCTGTTAAGAACCTGTTCCTGTGTGGGGTCTCCATGGGCTGCAGCTTCGTGCATGATAGACATGATCCACTGTCAGTCCTCCACAGCTTCCTCCACAGACTGTGGGTGGATATCTGCTTCACTGTGGTCCTCCATGGGCTTCAGGAGGACATCATGTGTCACCTCGGTCTGCCTCATGAACTGCAGGGGAATTTCTGTTGCAGCGCCTGAAGCTCCTCCTCCTTCTCCTTCTTATTTGATCTTGGTGCCTGCATAGTTGTTTCTCTCATATATTTTCTCAATCCTCTCTCAAATCTGCTGCACAGCATTTTTGACCATCTCTTTAAAATATGATATCACAGAGGCACCACTAACATAGATAATGGGCTCAGTTTGTCAGGTGTGGGTCCATCTTGGAGCCAGCTTGAGCTGACTCTTCTTGACACAGGGGCAGCTCCTAGTCTCTTTTCTCTTTTCATAGAAGCCACCCCTGCAGCTTTCCTGCCACCAAAATTTTGGCATGTAAACCTAATACAGATTCTAAAGGCTTACACAGTAAAATTATACAATACCTAAAGACTTCAGATACAGCTACTTAGAACAGAGTCAATCCACTGCAGAATCTGGCTCATACCTTCAAAGGGGTATGACCAACTCTTTTATCTCTTATTTGCATATCATTCAAATACAATGGTCTTCTGTTCTTTTGAATACGTGCATGAATTCTCAGCAGTGTCTCATAAATCTACCAAATAACTTTTCTTCAAGGGGTATCATGGAAGAAATGCTGTAATGGGTATCTGTTTTCCGAGAAAAAAAAATATTGAAAACTGCAGTCAACAAGAACATCAATTCACATATTAATTCAGACACATTCCATTTCTGATGATATACTTGGTTGACTTGGATTGTATTTGGTTTTCAAGACCAATCTTCAGGAATGACAGCTATAGTTAGGGGAAAAATGATAGTATCAAAATAATTTGTTGCAAATTTTTGCCCTTTCTCAAATTCTCCTGAGGATCACAGGAAGATAAATATTCAGTTTAAGATCCAATAAAGTATTCAGTTTGGCTCAGCTCTAGAAAAGAAATGAATTAAAGTATCCAGCTGAGAGCAATACACACTAAATGAACTTCAAAAGGCTTCTGTTTTCTGGGTATCAAGGATTGTAGGAGGATGCTAGAAACATACTGGTTATTTCATACTGAAACTATTCCTTTAGAACTCCCCTCTGGTGGTCCATGGATCCTGGAAATTCAAGAGTGAGATCTATGCTTCCCATTGCTTACCAAAAGAAAATGTTTTATGCTAAAGCACTTAATTTGGAGAGGAAAATATTTAAAAGCTATGTAATCAAAGCAGGCAAACAAGCAAACAACAAAACCCCAGGTGAATAAACAAACAAACAAAAAAAAAAATCAAAAGCCTAGGGTAACACTCTGATCTTTCCTTTGAGATGAGAATATGTAGAAAGAAATCAGTGATTTTTCACGTCTAAATTTATATTTTATTTAACTGGAAGAAGATAATTAAATTTTAAAAAAAAGTTTGAACTGCTGTGCTGAATGATAAAGATAAAAAAAGGTTGTAAAATAAATCTTTTTCCTTCCCACTGCATTTCTATAGTTTGAAAGTATTCCTTCTACCCCTTTTCATACAAATGTCCTCTTTCTCGTCTGGTTTGTTTTTCTGCTGCAGATTCCCTGATTACTGTCTTTTTTCAACCATCTGTCCCTAGCCTCTGCTCCAAAAAGTCCTCATCAAATCATGGTCAATTGTCCTTCCTCATTTCTCAGGATTTAACCTGACAGAATATGCTGTAGGAAAGACCATGCATAACAACAATCGTCTCCTCTGCTGCTCAGTGACAGCCTACATAACACTCTATGTTTAGTCTATACAATGCCTAGGAACTGACTGAATACTTATACTATTTGTCATAGATTGGGATTTATGTTTTTTAAAACATCTATCTTTTTCCCTCTTCCATGATTATCAATTGTATTATCTAGCAGTTTCAATAGAAATGACAATTTTATTAAGGGTTTTGTTTTGTATCCTTGAAACAGAAACCATTTGAAATTTTGCAGGATTATCAAAAGAGAGTGTTCTATTTCTTACATTCTCCTTTGGGATGCTTTGTTTCAGTAATATTCCCCCGTAACTTACAGTGTTGTGAGTAATTTTTTTCTAGTTATCGCTGATCACTGAAGATGCTTTCTCTGCTGACCTCTATAACATTAGCTCTCAAATTGATTTATGAAGCTTTAGTGAATGTATAACTTGTTACCCTATGGCCTCCTTGTGGAAATTGGTAGGAGTGTTGGGCTCTGTGTACAAATGCTGTAGTGACCTAGTTATTTGGATCTGTGCAACTTTGGTAAGCTTACCTTAGGTAGTTTTTTTGAAACTACCTTTAGCTTAAAAGGTTATAGTAAAATGCAAATAAGGTGATTATTTACAGCATCTGATAAAGCTGACAACATAAAAAGCTGCGAAAAGACAAGTGAAGGAAAATCAATTCCTAATTTACACTAACATGTAATATAAAAGATCTGTTTGGCTGCTCAGTACCTTATGTTTGAGTTGCATTTGTCAAGGAGAATCACATCTTTACAAATCCTCCTGGCTTTAACAGATAGTTTTATTCTTAGAGTCCTCTCAGAATCACGATCAGATTCAAATCTTGTCCTCCATCCTTCTCTTTATCCACATTCTCCTTTCCAACCTGAAGTGTGTTTGCTGTGCTATTTCCATGCAAGGTGATAGCTGTGAAAATTCCTTAAGAGATAAAAAATTTCTCTATTCTATGGGGGATATTACAGACATGTTGTGTTAATTTTTAATTTGAAAAAAAATGTTTAAAAAAAAAGTTGAAGAGTGAGATTTTTTTTCCAAAGGAAGTGAGGAAAGCATTTATTCCAAAATGCAATTTCAGATAAATGCCTTAGATTGGCACCAGGGCTCCCTGTCTGCAAAATATTCCTCACAGTCAATATTTCTATTGGCTGGCTGGCTCTGTGTGGCAAATCGTCTTTTTACATGTTCACAGATTTACTAATGCAAGAAAGGTTCAGTAGTGGACTTAGGAACTTGACTTGGTGACATAGAATTAAATTTAAAGGTAAATTGTTTTGAGGATTTATCCTCATGATAACATATATTCCAGTCCATAATGTCATGGTGTAGATGTGGTAAGTTAAGACAGTCTCTCTTCCATTTGGTAAATCAGACTTTTAAACTGGCCTTTGTATAGGCCAATGACTAGATATTTTTAGACTTTAGCCAGTGTAAAGGTGCCCACAACCAGCTGTGATAACCCCTTCTAGTTAAAAGTGTGGTTAGACTGTATTATCCTTTTCCTTTTCTGCAGAATATTTTTGGGGGATTGGGTTGGTTTTGTTTGTATGCTAATTTGTTCTTAAAAAAACCAAACCAACCAACCAACCAACCAACCAAACCCAAGCAACCAAATAAACCTTTTGCTTTAGCCCGGAGAGAAGTAACCACTATTTTAACAACAAATACAAAACCCTCTAAAAAGAAACCTAAACAAACAACCCCAAACCAAACAAACAGAACAACCTCACCCACAAAAATACAAAAACAAACCATGAACAGCTGTCTGGACACTGTAGGTCATTGGCAATTTCTAACATTTACAGAATAACATTTTTGAGCTAAAACCTATATTTTGTTTATGAATGTGTACACAGTTCATAGAACAAGGGATAGTGGTCTTGATGAGAATTATAAGCACTATAAGACATTGAACTGAACTGCTGGGAAGAAGAGGGGAATCCTTAAAATACAGTTTGCACTTTTCTCTTTCTTTATAGATTACTCAGTACTTCTCTCTTTAGTATCTGTAATTATATAAACCTTAAGGATCTTTCTGATCAGAATGAGACACCAAGTCTCTTTCTACAATATTAATAATTAAAAAATAGGTGGATGATCAACCACCTTTTAAAGCTAATACTTCTGAAAATCAGCCTATAGATTTACATTTTGCAGACTTCTAAAGAGCCTGGTAAATTAAAAAATCTCATTGAATCAATAAAAAAAAAATTCTGATCTTCTCCACATAGGAAATTACTACACTGACAATGTACAACCATTATGTTTGTTGTCATATATTTAACACAGAAATCCATCATCTCCATGAAATGCAGATGGAACTGCAACAAATATATTCCAATAAGCTTATTCAGATTTATTTCTCAGAAGGACGTAATAGGTTTATGTTTCATTTTGCTTTTATATTCAAGTGTAACTAGTCATTGACAGAGTTTGTAAACCTTGAATATCCTGAAAACCTTTGTTCACCAGTTTATATGGCTCCTTTCCTGCAGACAAAAAAAACCCTAAATAAATACACTGACAAAGGAGAAATGCATCTATAATGCATCAGCATAGTATTTCTGGAATTTCTTAATTTCTCATCATATCCTGAAAATTTTATTTTATGTGGGGTTTTAGGTAAATATGTAGAAAATACTTGTTTTAGATGTATGAATGTGCCTATCAAGTTTTATATGCAGTTCTGGGATAACACACATTCTTGCAGATGAACTGGATATCTGGATGATATAAAAATTTCCCTCTCAAGGAAAAACCTGTACAAGTGGTCTTCATGAGGAAAACTGCTACCTATGCTGAATTCTGATGGAATAAATTTCATGTAGTCAATACTTGTTTACTTTTATAGACAGGCGGTCCTTTGTGTAAAACCTAAGTGTAAAAATACTCAGAGGATAAACAAGGTATTTCTCTTAGAGTGCCTCTGTGCTTTTTGCCTTTCTTATCTCTGCAAGTTTCACCAGTTTTGGCTGTTACTCAACAAATTAACCTTTAAGGTGAAGAAATGATTTTCTTAACATTTCTTATTCTTCCAATCAGTAGTGGAATGCAAGTAGATATGTTTAACAAAATTTTCATGTGAGTCTGTTCCATCTGGCAAACTCTCACACAGATCTTAAACATTTCAGACATTTAAAACTGGAAAATAGTATGTACACATGAACATACATGCGTGTGTATATATGTATATGTTTGTGTGAATATAGGGACATCATATGCAATCCAGAGGAGACCCAGAACCAGTGCAATGTAATGTGACCATACCCAAACTATTTCTTTAAGCCTCAAAGCTAAAGAACAAATACTGTCCCTCTTTAATTTGCAGTGTTGATATAATTCATTGTAGACCATCATTATTTGCCTAAGGAGTCTCATTGAAGTCAGTGGAACTGTTTGTATACTAACTGCCTGTGAGCAGAGATACAGAGAATTCCCTGAACCATTTCTGAATTTAGAACTGGTGAAAGCCAATGCCAGGAATAGATTCATTTCCACCAATACGTTTCTCAGAATTGCTTTCTGAATCATTTCATGTTTGAAGGATTCAAAATTATTTCACCACATTGATGAAAATTTCTTCTAACATGAGAAAAAAGTCAACTATTGAACCAAACTCAGAGCAGTCTTTTTTTGTTCTTATGTTTTGAAAGAAATTCCGTATTACTGAGTTTACAGAGGTTAAAATCATATCAAAGGCATAAAATAATGCCAAAATCAGTGAACATAGGAGAGGAACTCACTTATAAAAAATGAAATAGCATTTCTATTTTCAGAAGCCTAGAGGGAAACATCCTACTACGAAAATAAAGGAAAAGGCAGTGGAGGAAAGCCATTGTTCAGAAGTGTCTCACTAATATATATTTGTTGGTTTTTGTGACGAGACTGAATTCTGACTTTGAAAGGAGTCTAGTGAAAAGAGAAAAATATGTTCTTTTAGAAAAGGGATATTGTTTTTTGGAGTATAATGATCTATATTTTCATCCAGATGCTGAACTAAATTTTCCATAGATGCTGGTATATATTACATTTATCATATCCATATTTTTCAAAAAGCAAAGTGTCTTCTTTTATTTCAGACAGAAAAATAACTCAGATAATGCATTAAACCTAATTACATATTTGTAGCAAGCTGTATATGTAGATGTACAGCTTCTGCAAATGTTTATGTGGAAAAATTAAACCAAATGTGACAAATTAGACCAAAACCATATTACTCTTCTTTTAATGAGCAGTATTCTGGATTATTTTACTACTTTATATGTGTTACAGAAATTATGCATGCCAGCCACTATAACAGAGATGGACTAGGTTTCTGCTGAATAAATAAACCAAAAGATGTATTCCACTATAATAGTGCCTTTTATTAATAACATTCCAGCTCAAGCTGGCTGTCTGAAGAGGGACTCTGATTGAAGAAATCCCCAGGCAGTCATACCCTCACAATCTAAGCTCCCCACCCCTCACACAAAATTTGGGTCAATAGTTGTGTTAGGGTCTGGTATATTCCTGGTCTTCATTGGATCCCTTCATAGGTGAGCAATTTCTTTCCTTATCTCTAGGCTGCAGGTTCCTCTGGTGATTGTACCTTCCTTATCTTCAGTCTTGAACAATCTCTAGGGCCTTCTTTTATTTAACTAGGTAAAAGTTCACCATATCTAGGTGAAAGCTCACAGCTTGCCACCTAAGGCTTCAGCAAATTGAGCTGCTAAAGCTGATCAAATTATGCTAAAAACTTTTATATAAATAGTATACCAAATAACACTAAGTATGTCAAAAGACTTTCTCTTTTTTTATACAAATATGCAATTTATCAACATTTAAAAAAAAAGCTTCATTTAATTTAATAGGTGATTAACACTTTGACTAACACCTGACTAAAAATTTTTGTACTAGTATCAGGAGTCCAGTCTTTTAAGAAAGAACTTTACAGTATTTCCAAGCCATTCCTTAACTTAGAGAAATTAATTTCTGTACAAAATACAACAAACAAAGAATGTATAAAAAATTCTGAAAGCCCTTGAAATTATGTATGATTTATATTGCTTTTGTATCTTTTTTCTGATTAAATTCTTCTACTCAGAAAAAATACAACATTAAATGAGGCATTGCTTGATCTAAAATAACAATAAGAAAATCATAGTTTACAAAAACAGCCATTTGTACTAATTAATCCACCAGGGAAAAAAACCTTATCTCCTACACATAAATAATACGTAATTTAATGAAACTACAGGACACTGGAGAGAAGGAATTGCTTGTTTCTTTGTATCAAGCATTTAGATTATTTATTGAATCTTAATGTTTAATTTTAAAATAGGTTATCTTATTCCAGCAATGTATTTTCCTTTTATCTGCAAAGAGATAAAAAAATTATAAAATTTCAACCTGAGGACAATTCCTGTGAAATCCAACAAAATCTGAAATGTATGGCAAGGAAGAAAAATGAAAATGAATGCATAAAAATATAATATATGGTGGAATGAAAAAAAAAAGAGAGCTAGAATACATTTTCAAGGTATTTTCCTCACACTTTGCTATGGGCTCTTGACTTCACTGGAGTACAGCAGAACATAATTTTCTTTTATTACTAGTTTAAACATGAGCATAAAGATATAGTACACATTTAAATCAATGTCATTTAACAGAAAGGATTATAATGGTGTGAATTTATTAGGTAAGAACAGACAAGACCAGAATTTTTCTGGTTTGTAGTTTGCTTTTGGTATCTTTATTAGACCTTGAGTAAGAAACTGAATGACTTTCACACAAATACTTGCTTCACACAATGCAGTCAGTTTTGGCTGCTGAAGAGGCTCCTGAGATGATCTGCTACTATTCCACTGAGTGCTTTGAAGATTAAGCTAAGAACTTGCACTGGGTCTTAGCTAGATATAAGAACTCAATAGACTGAAAATATTGTGATGATATGCATATTGTTATATAAAAAAATTGCAAAATAATCTCTCAGTTGGAAACTTTTCAAAACCCAATTTTTATTCCTACTGCTAAGTTTTGTGTCCACAAACATTTCCCCTTCCCCTTCCCCTTCCCCGTGTTTATAGTTAGATATAAAGAGAAAATTCTCTAAGAAAAAAAAATTCCAAGAAAAATAATTACTTTTTTTTTCATATTTCTTTACATACAACCCTCTAATGTTGCATGAAGAAACTTTGTCAGGAATGAGTGCATTTGCAGGATTTGTGCTTGCAGTCAACCTTTTCAATATTTGCTTAAAGTGCCCTAAGCACAGTATTGGCAATTCTATATCATTTACTTTCAAGTTGTAAGACTCAAAATAAATAAATAAATAAATAAAATATAAAACAATCATACAGTTTTGGTTTTAGAGACATTCTCTGAAGCAGATTAAAAAAAATGCAATTTTATAGTCAGCAATCAAAAAGTAAGCACACATACTTTTACTGAGTTTTTATTTATTGGATAAAGAATGGAGGATATGTAGAATTTGTAAAGGCTATTTATACCACTGTCAATTCATCTTAGTGATAGAGCTAACTGATTTATCACAGCTATGTCAGCATTAATCTAGCTCCAGTTTTCTAACACAATCAGGACAGGCATACAGGCTGAGTGGATCTTTGTAAAAAGTCAGAGTACATATATTTTGCAGCCCCATTGATTAATGTTCTCAGGTTGACACTCACAGCACCATTCTACAACTGAAAAGTTCAAAATATAGTAAAATAGGTAGGATATTTGTCAGACTTGCATTTATAAGCTAGCAATTATCTAAAGACTCATAGGACTGGCCTTTTAGACCATTTGGTGCATTGGAGAATGGGTCATCTTCTTGTGTACTTTCCTAATTTAAATGTTTCATGCTGTGGACAAGATTAGAAAAAGAAAATGAAGAAGAAAAGAAAAAACAAAAAAAAAACCCCAAACCAAATATCAGATTACTTTTTTCCACACAATACTGCTAATCCATTATATCTAACATTGTTTCTAGTATCTAATTTAGCAGCATTCAAGGGAAGAATAGGCCATGAAACAAATAATCTCCTCTCAAAATAAGAAATTAAAATAATAAACCAGTAATCTCTATAAAGAAAATAAATTCAGGCAATAAAATTGTACCTAGAAATATTATATGATATTTTAAAAATACACAACAAAACCTAACTAGCTGATAGTCTAGAATTCATGACACTCCTGCAGGAAATACTGCCCAGTCTTCATTCTGCCAAGTCTCCATTCTGCCAGAATCCCTTAAATTATGCAGCTGATATCTGGCAGACCCCACTGAACCATTAGGTAGGATAAAATTTTACAGTGGAATAGTTGCAACTAACACACATTATTTTCTTGCATGCAATACAGTCTTCATTGAATTTCACAGTCAAATTAAACACTTCTCACAAAGCAGTGACTGTAAGTGATAGAAACTTCAGACCAGCATAGGTGCTCTCATAAGGAAGAGAGAACTCATAGTCAGCCTGCAGGAGCTAGCTCATGGCATCACGGGTACAAACTGGTTGAATGATCTGAGATCATTTATCAACTTTTGTTTAGCTTACAGGCATAGCCAGTGGCATGAAGCATATCATCATGCACAGAACTGAAAGCAACTCAGTGATAACACATGCTCTTTATGACTTTTATGACTGGTTGTTAGGTCAATTTGAGTCGCCTGGATCACCCCTCAACAGACTGGTGATTGCTGATTGTCCTAGCTTCGGCCAAGGATGGGTGGGAGGTGGAGCATGGAGCTGTGTAGATGTGTCCAGGTTGCTATTCTATAACACTGGCATCATCGCTGTAGGGGCAGAAGTAAGGGTTTCTCACTTCCGTGAAGAGGGGTTTGTGACTTCAAGTGGAAGAAAAAAGGGATGCGTGGCTCCTCTGCCGCCATTTTTGTTCCTTCTTTCAAGGGGAGTAAGTGGTGAATGGAGTGGTAGGCTTTTTCTGTCACTGTTTTTTTTATCTCGGGCTTGGGGAAGGAGCGTGGGTACAAACAATTTGTTTGACATTGTTTTCTTTCCTTGCCATAGGATAGGCTTGGGGGGAAAATGTGGGAGTGGATGGTTTGTCCACCATTTTCTTCTTTGTCTAGGCAGCCACATGGCACCAGCTGTACATTGTGTCAGTTGGACTCTGTGAGCATTTTACATATAATGGCTCTGTTTTTATATACTTTTGTTAATAATATTGTTGCTGTTACTGTTCATTTTCTTACCTCATTGCTGTTTCCAATAAATATGTCCTTATCTCAACTTGAGTAGGGGTGGGGGAGTAGTTGCATAAAGGTTGCTTTCCATCTGGGTTTAAACCATGACGCTGATACTGCTCAATCTCTAGATTTTTCCCTAGTACAATTTTGGGCTTATTTAGCTGTTAAGCTTCAAGGCAAGACCAGGACTGCAAACAAAGATCAAAGAAAGACCACCTGAAATGACAGTAGGCTCTTACAATGCATTTTGCTTTTTTCACCTCCATAATTTTCAACCACTCTTCAATTCACTGAAGGCATATAGCACATTTTCACACTCTGGTCTGTTCCAAAACACACACCTGTTTCAGACACACAGTGGCACTGTATGTTGTGGTATCCAGTAGGTATTCAGAGTGCTTTGCACCAGTATGGATATTAATCTCAAACACGGGTGTTAGAGTGTAATGAGTGTAGAAGCTTTTGTGAAAGAGGAAAGCATAATTTTAGAGCTCAGTTGCTGTTCTAATTCATTGAGCAAAACCATATTTATCATTAATTTGAGATATATCTTAGATAGATTTGCCAAGAAAACCACTAGATAGACTACTACCAGATGTAACATTTTCCCTTTTGACATTTGGGTAGATTTAAACAAACTCGAAGGCATTTTCTCCCACAACGTTAGCACAGGACAAAATTCACCCATTGCACAAAGGATCAAATATCAACAATGAGTACTTAAAAGCTGCACTTTTCTTTCTGCACTAGTCCATTTTACATACTTTTCACTAGCTACTAAATGTATTGTTGCTACTTTTAAAGAGACTGATGATCCATTTGGAATTCAGAATGTGTGTTATAAGCATAGAGTGATTTATATAGAGAGGTGTGAAGGTGACATATTTTGCCCTGAGGCACAAATGCCCAGTGAGATCGCTTAGAAAGGGATGGCCCATCTCTAAAGTTATCTAAGAGTGAACAGAGACCACTTTCCTTTTCTCAGATAAGATCTTTAATAATCTTCGACAATTTTTGAGAAGCAAACTAGACAAGGCAACCATGACAAATATAAAAATCATGTGAAGGTGACTTTGCAAACTGCATCAATCTTTCCTGCACCGGTAACTGTAAGAAACTTGATTTTGAGTCATTCCCTTTTCAGCGCTCTTTCTTTTTGTACCTTTCCTTGAAGGCAGAGAAAAGGATGGTGAGCAGTGCAATTTTGCTAAATAAAGGAAAAGAAAAAGGCCTCTGTATTTACATTTGTTTTGTCATATACTCCATTTAAAATGTAAAAGTGCAAACCCCTCGAATTTTATGCTTCACATCACTGTCAACTTGAATATAGATTTGTCTAAATTGATCTTCAGGGCAATCAGGATCCATATTGAACATAGTGTTCTGACTAGGTTAATAATCGACTTTGCTATCAATAACAGCAACATATTATCTGTATACAATGTGATGTGTTACCATTTACTGCCTCAACCTGTCTAATTTTGGAATTCCTTGACCATTTGTGTCAAGGTTTCCATTACTATTTTAAATAAGTGAAAGTCAATCAATCATTTACTGTTATTTTACTGGGTGCAAGAAATAGAAATGGATCTGAAGAAGTAGAAAATATGATAATTATGAAGATTATGACAATTATAAAATTTTTGAAATTATTAAAATCTTGCACTAACACTGAGTGTATATTATGTACAATCTCACCATTTACTTCTCTCCATCCCAGCCCTTCTTCTCCATGAATATGCAATAATTCAATAGAATTAATAACTTCTATTATAAAATAAAAAACTGTATGTGAAACATAGGCTAACACTAATACTGTAGCTCCCATCAAGCCATAGCATGTGCATCCTAGTGTCAAATAAGAAAACCTGCTGCATTTCTTTTGTTTTACTGTAAGGACATTATGTTAAATCCTTATGTAACTAAGGATAAACTAAAGAAATACCAGAATGTGTATGTGTGTGTTTGTATGTGGCTCTAGTCATGTTTTGATACATTTTAAAAATTAATTATGCGCTTCATATATGAAAATGATCATGTTTTTTCCATATTATTTAAGTGAAAAAAAAGTGAAATTGAGAAGAAAAATATTTTTTTTCTTTCAATTTTTTTGTACTTTTCTGTCATTCACTGCTACTTATAAACATTAGAGAAACAATGATAAATTTGAGAGACAGAGAAAAATAATATGAGAAAATCAAGCTGCGAAGGCTGAACATGGGGCAAAGAATATTTTCTGTTATGAAGATATACACATAAAAAAAAGGATAAGAACTTGGACGAAAATGAAGAGCAGAAGGCTAAAGAAGTAGTCAGAAATGGTTGAATAGCAATTTTACAGGAAACCTCAGGGCAGCTGGATACAAGATGGACATTTCAGATGAGATGCGGTGTTTTGAAAGATTAGGAAAAAGGTGAGTTTGAACTAGTCTTTTTGCTTAATTAATGGATTTAGTCATTCATAGTCTACTGCTGATTTTGAAGCAGAGTGATACTTGGTAAAAAAAATATGAATTATATAATACCATGTAAGTTCATGAGATCAGTATTGGCTATCTCTGATCCTTGTAAGCAAAGATGAATAACAGCAAATATCAGGAAGCTATTGTATTTCCCTGTTCTGCAGCTAGAAGTTGGAAGGCATTATTTTAATACTTTTCAGATTCTCAGTAGGCATTTTAGTTTTTCTTTCACATGCAGATATTTTTATGATTGTGAACAGCAGCACTTTCTCCTTCACTACCCTACTGCCTCTTTCTAGAAATACAAGGGACTAAATAGTGTTGTTGTCATGTGCTATTGTGGGGTCAGACTTTTGTCACAGGTTTCTTTAAATGAAGTCTGTTATTTCACAAGCAGCAGTTTGACTTCTGGCAGATATCATGGTTTTGCTTCTGTCTTCACTGTATGCTATATAAAGTATATATCTGTATCCAAAAGTAATGTAAACAGTCACCCTCCTTGAATAAAGGATTATTTCTACTTATTGCATATTTGTCTCAAAGGAAATAGCAAAGTACCTAATCAAAGTCAGTGATTTAAAATGTTACAAGGAGGAAAATCAATCTAAAAACTGCTCTTGTGCTTTGCTTTGAACACAACAAAATGCTTTTTGAAATCATCTCTTCAAGTACATTCTTACGAAAGTTATTGAGGGACTATGTATCCCGATTTTTTATACTCTTCAGTCTGTTTGGCTTAATATTGATTATATCCCATCTTTGCTTGTAGTTTTCTTCTTTTATCTTATAAGAAAGGCTTGATAAGACACTGAACAACCTGAGGAAGACTATTACCCCTTAATAACTAAACAGATTTATTTCCAAGCAATGTTTCGTCATTGCTTTATTTTTTCTTATTAAAACCCCAGATAAGATTCAGAGTATTTTTTGCTTTTCTTTTCCTTTGTCTTATTCTAGTCAGGGTAACAATGATACGATCTCTCTAAGAAATGTTTAGTCTCAACCACTGTTCTTGTTGTGAGTCACACTTAGGTTCTTTAGGCTGAACTCAATTGCCCAAGTCTGTAAAATGCCTTTTTAAATCCTCCCTAATATCACAGAATCACAGAAGAGTTAAGGGTGAAAGGGACCTCTGTAGGTCATCTAGTCCAACCCCACCTTGTCAAGCAGGGTCCCCTGGACCACATTACTCAGGGTTGTGTCCAGATACCTTTTGAATTTCTCCAGAGAAGGAGACTGCACAACCTCTCTGGGCAGCCTGTTCCAGTTCTCTGACATCCTCACAGTAAAGAGGTTCTTCCTCATGTGGAACTTTCTGTATTCCAATTTCTGCCCATTGCCTCTAGTCTACTGCTCAGGACACCCAAGAAGAGCCTGGCTCCATCCTCTTGCATCCTTCCTTCAGATACTTGCATACATTGACAAGACCTTCTCTCAGTTTTCTCTTCTTAAGGCTGAACAGGCCCAACTCTCTCATAAGAGAGGTGGTCCAATATCATCATCATATTCATAGCCCTCTGCAGGACCTCCTCCAGGAGCTCCATGTCTCTCTTGTACTGAGGACCCCAGAACTGTTCTCAGTGCTCCAGACGTGGCCTTATGAGGGCTGAGTAGAGGGGCAGGATCGCCTCCCTTGACCTGCTGGCAATGCTCTTCCTAATGCATCCCAGGATACAATCAGTCTTCTTGGCCCCCAGGGTACACTGCTGGCTCAGGGACAGTGGTGATCTGTTTACCCATTGCTTTTCCTAACCCACGTTGTTCCCGCCCATGTTCCTTGCCCCTAGCCCTGGCCACTTCCTTGGGCTCTCTCTATTGGTTCCTGTATCCCAACTCTGCCGATGTACTGCCCCTGAGCTCCTGAGAAAACCCCCCTGTGCCCAGATCACGAGGTGTCTCTGCCTCTGGGGATTGCTGGGACAAGATGTAACTATTAAAAGATCCTCTGAAACCCTCATAGAGAGACCCTTCTCGCCTCCTTCACCATCACTGGTAGTAATGCTGATAGCTGCCAGAGCAAAACCACGGAGCCGTCCGAAATGGACTATGGGAGGGCAAAATGGTCACACTGCCCTAAGCAGCTCTGCTGAGATCTCAGGAAAGCTGCAGCTTGCTAAACCAAACCTAGCATTACAACAATGGACAGCTTGTTGTCCACCAGGATCCCCATGTCTCCATAGAGCTGCTTTCCAGCAGATCAGCCCCCAGCCTGTACTGGGGCGTAAGGTAATTCCTCCCCAGGTGCAGGACCCTACACTTGCCTTTGTGGAATTTCAGAAGGCTTTGCTCTGTCCATCGCTCCAGCCTGTTAAGGTCATTCTGCAGGGCTACACAGCACTCTGGGGTATTGGCCTCTTCTGCCAGCTTTGTGACACCCCCAAACTTGCTGAGGGTACACTCTGTGCCTTTATGCAAGTCATCGATGAATAAATTAAACAAGACTGGACGGAATATTGACCCTCGGAGAGCACCTAATTACTAATTACAGCACTGCAACTAGACCCTCTGTAGCTGATCACAACCCTCTGAGACCTTTCATTCATACAGTTCTTAATTCACTTCACAGTCAGTTCTTCCAGCCTGCACTTCTTAAGTTCTCGGCTTAAATTTCAGGTCCCCCTCCAGAATGGTTTAGGTATACAGTCCTCAAGTCATATCATAGATTCATAGAATGGTTTGGTTTAGAAGGGACCTTAAAAATCATCAAGTTCCAGCTCCACAGACATGGACAAGGACACCTTTCACTACACCATGTTGCTTAGAGCCCCATCCAGACTGGCCTTGAACACTTCCAGGGATGAGGCCTTCATGAGTTTTCTGGGCAACCTGTTCAAGAGTCTCACCACTCTCGCAATAAAGAATTCCTTCCTAATACCTGCTGTAAACCTACCCTCTTTCAGTTTTTCCCCTCTATGTCCTTGTAAAAATCCTTCTCCTGTTCAGCTGTAAGCCCCCTTTAGGTAATGCTTCAGTAAGGTCTTCCTGGACCTTTTTCTTCTCCAAGCTGAACAACCCCAACTCTCTCAGCCTGCCTTCATATTAGAGGGGTTACAGCCCTCTGATCATCTTTGTGTCCTTTGTCTGGACTTCCTCCAACATTCCTTCATTATGGCTGTCAAACTCACAGAATTGTCTTGGCTGTCCCAGGACAAAGCCAGTGGCATAACAATTAGCAGCAAACTGAAGCCTTTTCACTACTCTGGTAGTAAACTAATGTTCTAATGAGACAACAGCAAAATATCAATGATAACTTAAGAACAGGTAATTATTTTCCAATCATATCATTTTTGGTCCAGGATGACTAAGAACGCTGAAATGCCTTATCCAGCATTTTATCCAATTTTCAATGCTGATGGAGACTGTGTCAGACCTTGAGTGGGCCAACAAGCTCTGATGGTCCCGACCAGGCTGTAAAGATCTTTCTCTGTAATCCTGTTGTACAAGTGCTTCCCCTGCCAGAAGCTTGCTTACCAGTGTTCCAGGTCATCCCTGCCATACTGCAACTGTGTAAGCCTGGATCAAACCACTGGAAGAATCATGATGTTGTAAAAAAGGAGCAGCAAGAACACAGCTCTGGAATGTCCAGCCATTGTCCTCTACCCAAAGGGGTTGCATTTAACTCCAGGTCCCTAGCTCTTGCCTGACCTTTGTCACCAGGACACTTTATCTGGCTTTGCACCTTGTTGATCCTGAAGCTATATCACAAACAGTGGTGTGTCCTGGAGCACAGATGTTGCTATAAGGCTTAAGGATAAACTTCCATAATTTCTCAAGGTGATTTTGATTTCTGGAGGATGATTTTCATTGAAAAAGAGTAATTACTTTAGAGGTCCCTGCAGTTTTTTTTATTGCTTCCCTTTCCAACACCACCCCCCCTCCCCATTAGACTATGTTTTTCTCCACTTGGCAAATATACATACAGAGTGAATTTTAAACTAACGAATAAAAGCTGTGCTTTATGGGTATAGGTCACCTTCTCCCACACAAATTAATTATTTATTTCTGTAAATATATACCAGGAATGCAATGGATATTAAAGTGTCATTTTGGAAATGTAAAACTATTTAAAAACTAAAGTTAATCAATTATATCCAGCCTGCTTTAAGAAGTAAGTCTGCTTTTTCCCATCTGTGTTGGTTTTGCGTGGCCTGGTTTTTGGTAGTGGAGGGGCCACAGAGGTGTGAGAAGCTGCTAGAAGCTTCCACATGCCTGGCAGAGCCAACCCCTAATGGCTCTGAAGATGGACATCCTACTGGCCAAAGTTGGGCCAGTTAGAGAGGTTGGTAATGCCTATGTGACATTTAAGAAGAAAATCAAAACA
Organism: Corvus brachyrhynchos; assembly: GCF_000691975.1. Lineage (NCBI taxonomy): Eukaryota > Metazoa > Chordata > Aves > Passeriformes > Corvidae > Corvus > Corvus brachyrhynchos. The sequence continues at coordinate 4,873,361 of NW_008237609.1, forward strand.
GAGTGGGGCACAGACAGTTTTTCTTCTAGTCAGAGAAGAGGAGGAGGTGAGAACATGTGAAGGAAACAACATGGTGACACCAAGGTCAGTGAAGAAGGAGGGGGAGAAGGTGCTCCAGGTGCTGGAGTCGAGATCCCTCTGCAGGCCGTGGTGCAGACCATGGTGAAGCAGCTGTGCCCCTGCAGCCCATGGATCCACGGGGGATGCAGAGATCCACCCGTGCCAGAGCAGGTGGATGCCTGGAGGAGGCTGTGATCCAGAGGGAGACCTAGTGGAGAGGGCCCTGCTTCCAGGCTGGAGCAGTCTGTCCTTGGATGACTGCACCCCATGGAGGAGCGACCAACACCACAGCAGTTTTGGGAGGACAGTTCCCCTGGGAGGAGCTCACATTGCAGCAGTTTTGGCAGGACTGCTGCTTGAGAGATTTGGAGTCATGCTGGAGAAGTTCATGGAGAATTGTCTCCCATGGGAGGGACCCCATGGTCTCACAGGGGAAGGATTCCTCTCCCTGAGAAGCAGAAGAAAATATCAGGTGATGAACTGACCAAACACCCATACCCTGCCCCCTGTGCTGTCAGTGGGAAGGAGGAATGGGTTGGGGGAAGAAAAGGTGTTTTTAAGGGTTTTTTTTTACTTCCTATTATCCTCCTCTGATTTTATTAGTAATAAATTCACTTTGTACCTTTAAGTTGAGCCTGTTTTGCCCTTGAAGTGTTTTCTCCCCGTCCTTATCTCAACTCATGAACCCTTCGTTAATGTTTTTCTCTCCTCTGCCCAGCTGTAGCAGGGGAGGGTGAGTGAGCAACTTTCATGGGTGTCTGGTGTTTGGCCAGTGTCAAACCAGGACACCATCATACAATCAACTTAGTAAGAAAGTAGAGATTTACTTAATGTGTTTAAATTGTCCAAAAAAAAAAAAAAAAAAAAAAAGAGAAAAGAAAACCCTATTCAGAATTTTCTTCATCTGTCAAGAGAACAATAATTTACAGGATGCATGATGGAATTTAGGAAATTATAAGAAGTTATAAAAGAGATTTTACAGGAAGCCCAGGAATTGAACTATTTCATCTGACTCATGGAGAAAAAAAAAAAAAAAGGAAAAAACACTAAACCAGATTCTGTAGTTAAAAAACCCCACAAACTACCCTAATTTTCATCAGAAAAGTCACTGAAATATAGCAATTGCATTATTAAGGAAGAAAAATAAATTTCTCCCAAAGTGAATAACCCAATTTTGAGAAACATGATTCATTCTTTTCATTCCTTTCATGTATTACATGCTTAACAGAGAGAAAAAAAGCAACTTCTTATTTAACATTGTCCTTCGGTGTTCTCATAAAATTACTCCCTACTCCACTCCCCTTTCATCCAGTTAATGATTTGCAGGCTCAATTTAGTTCAAAATTTGTTTATGCCACAGTTTTTCTGATTTTTCTAAGAGAGATTATTAGAAGATGATTCTGCAGCTAATACAGATAAAAACCTTAAACCGAATGTTCTTCAAAAATTAGGTTTCTTTTTAGAAGGAGGGGCAAAAAAATGCACCTAATAGCCAGGAACATTGACTTTCACCAGTGTGAGTCCTTCCTTTCCTACAGTCTACAGCTCTTCATGAACTTCTGCAGCATGGGTCCCTTCAGGGGGACAGCTCCCTCACTAAAATCTTCATCACATGCTGAAGTGGAATCTCTGCTGTGGCACATGGACCACGTCCTCCCCCTCTTTCTTTGTGACCTTGGTGTCTGCAGGGATATTTCTCTCACATATTCTCAGGCTGACCCTGTTTGACATATAGAGAAGTCATTCCTTTGACTTTCTTATCCCTGAGAACTTTGACACACAAACCCAATACAAGATTAAAGTTTGCTATCCTGAAATTCGGGGTTCTGGCCCTGCTTTTTGTACTGCTACCTCCTCTTAGTATCATGACCTGCACCTTCTCATGGTTGCTGCAGCCAAGACTTACAATCCACAGCTCATTCTTCTTCTTTTGTAAATAAGAGGTTCAGGGACAATATTTCCTTGTCAGCTTCTTGATCAACGTTATCAGGAAATTGTCATCAATGCAATCATAGATTGCTTGTGCAGTAATATGTAGTCATTTTAGCAAATTTCAAGGTGGTGAAAATTCTCCATGAGGACCAGGACTGGTTAGTTTGAGATTTCTTGCTGTTGTTACCCAACCTGACCTCTCTGAAGAGCCTGTATCCATCCACTGTAATTCACCAGTGTGTGAAGCACGAGCCAGTTTAGTCATTAAGCTTCTAAATTAAAAACATTCTTTCATTTATATGCCTTAAGTTTGATAAATTTTAAAAACTTTTTACAGGATTTTGCTCAGGTGAAATGGTGTATAAAATGTTAGCTTTGTGAAAACTAACTGAAAGTTATGGGAGAAAAAAAGATGACAGTTACTTAAAATTCTATCACATTTGAGGGGTTTTTTATGTTCACTTGGAAATATCTCACCCCACCAAAGGACTCCATTCAATAATCTCAATGTCCATAAAAAAGTGGTAGACATAAACCTGATACCTCTGCAATTCTTTAAAGAGTAAACAATATATTCAATAAACAATATTTATATTCCTTGTTTCTATTTTCTCAACACATGCAAGAGGTGAATATTCAAACTTTAGAAATTAAACACAAGAGAGACGTCTACAGTTGCGTGTCTTAGATTTCTAATCTATACTTTTTAAAGTATTTTTGTTTTTTCTTGTGACTATGGACTTGTTAGAACTGCAATGTAAGATCGTATTTCCTGGTAATAATAATAGTAATGATGTAACTTCTCACTCAACAACCAAACATTTCTAATTCTTTTAAAATAGGAACATTCAGTCAAATTAATAGAAGCCCCAGAGAAAAAGACAAATTTGAAACCTAGAGAGAAAAAATATAAACAGACCTACACTTTACCTAATTGAAAAATTTTATCTTTAGTAGCAAACATGATAATATTATTTATGATTGTCAAAAAATCAATTAAATTGACTCATGATAGTTATATTCAATATACAAATAGCTTTTTGTGCAGTCTGTTATGAATCCCTGCCATGCAAAATGTCAAGCCTAAGAAAATTTTCTAGTAGATTAGAGAAACAGCAAATACTGCAGTTTTCAAATACCAACCTGAAAGTTTTACATGCTCTGAATTTGAAAAACAAAATCTTATCTGAAGAATTTAAATCTATTTTATAAAAAAATAACCAATTAATAAAGTTAATACTGATGAGAGTAGACTTTTTATGATAAATTAAGATTTATTTTAAACTGCTAAATTAATTCCAAAGAACACAGTTAATTTTCTGAATATACTGGAATACATAAAATATTTGACAAGGAGAATCTAATTAAAATGAAATATCATCTGAATACTATTTTAATCTTACTTATCTCAACTGGGTAAGTATTAACACATCCTTTAATTTGCATTTCATCCACTGATTTCATATACAGTTTCTCACAATGAATAATGACATACTTAAGAGTAAGAGAGTACAGCTTTGCTGCATTCTTTCCTATTGTCATATTCACAATAAGCATAAACTCTTAATAAACTCTTTTTTTTTTTTTTCTTTTTCGTCACAATAAGCATAAACTCTTTATAAACTCTTTTTTTTTTTTTCTTTTTTTTTTTTTCATAGAGTGAGAACAGATTTAAAATATCTGCTGGGGTATATTTCACAACAGTTTCTTCTCAACAATTCAAAAGCCAGTTTACTTGTTCCTTGTTAAAAATCAATAGTATTTTTCTATCACTCCCTCTAATGTTGCAGTGTCTGCTGTGGATTAATTACTTCTCAGAATTTTAAGGAGTTATTTATTAGCTTTATTAGTTTTATGCTGACTCGTATTTTTCATTTGGGACAAGTACGGCTAAAAAAATTATTAGAAAATTCTTTGAGTAATTTCAGTGAGAAAAATTATAGAGTCAGAACTGGTGCATTAAATGTAAATATTTAAATAAATATGTATTGGAATATGCATGATTTTTTTCATTAGTAGTGAAAGTTCATGGGCTATTTATTTACTTGACAATACTTGGTATAAGGATCTGTCTTGTCCTGATCTGATTTTAGTTTCTTTTAGCTGTTCATATCCCACCCTAAAGAATCCTGTTTTCTGGTGTTGTCTTGTTGCCTAAGCCCCACGAAGTTCAGCTCAAGTAAGACTAACATTTGTGAATTTAGGACCCAAAGGAGCATTTCACAGGTGAGCATAACACAAGGGAGGGGTTTAGATGCTGGGAAGTTTAAGTTGAACAATTTTTATGGTATTAGTAGTGGCACTTTTCTATTAAAAGTAGAAAAAAATCAGATATGACTGCAAATAACCTTGCAACTAAATCCTCACCAAACACCTTTTTTTTCCACTGGTGTTGAGCATAAGGGTTTTTGGGGTTTTTTTTTGGTTTTTCATATGACTATCTAGTCAGCCATGAGTTCTCAGCCACAGCACATGGTAAAAAACCTAAGCTATATTCAGTGAGTGGAAACTACTGCACTACTCCGTCAAGCTAACCTCACCTATGATAATATAATTTATAATTAATCAGGTAATTATATACTTAATCATAATCATGTTAGACACCTTTGTGTTAATGTCATTATATTTTTAAAAATGTTAGAACAAACCACATACTTCCTGAGGGAGGAAATTTTAACACTTATGGAATACTTAAATTTTTTATTTTTTTTTTGCAGCAGCAGAATAGAGAAATGGTTATTCGCTATTTTAAAATCTTGTTGAAAACTGACAGAGGCCATTGCTAATCTTGAAGTACATTCTACAGGTATAATATATTCATAAACCAGCTACTGGGGAACAGTGTTAGGTATAGGTATTTTAATCTTATTTAAAATTTCAAGCAAGTATTACAGAAAAAAAAAAGTATTTGCAGCAGCAGCAGAATAGAGAAATGGTTATTCGCTATTTTAAAATCTTGTTGAAAACTGACAGAGGCCATTGCTAATCTTGAAGTACATTCTACAGGTATAATATATTCATAAACCAGCTACTGGGGAACAGTGTTAGGTATAGGTATTTTAATCTTATTTAAAATTTCAAGCAAGTATTACAGAAAAAAAAAAGTATTTCAGAAAAATTAATACTTAAAATAAGAAATGCATCAAGTAATCTGTGAAAAGAGAAATACCTTCAAGAATTTAATACCCTTTAAAATTTCAGAACAGAAGGAAAATGAACATGTAAACAAACTTGACAACTAAAAGGATGCATTAAAAGAAACATAGCTGAACAAAACTTTATTCCATTTACAATGGAAAACAAGAACTTCCAGTTTCCAGAGAAAGAGTGAAGCAGGAGAATTAAGAGGAAAAAGAAAAGGAAAATATCTAGGCAAAACTTATGAGAAAAACATATGCTGGAGGTGGAGCTTTAAGGGATTGTCTTCAAGAGTTGGTTGTGGATTCAGGCATTCAATAACCTCCCTCTGACTCTGAATGTACTTCCCAGGATGTAACTATGCTAGTGACTTTTCATATTGAAAGGTTTATAAACATTTATTTGCTTCCACTTACAGTTCACCACTTAGTACAGTCATTCTTTGGTTTGCCAAATTCTCTCTGCACACTGCATTTTTCAGATTTTTGGTAAAGAATTAGAATTCTGAGACTAAAACCAATACAAAATAGACAACACATTTTGTAGTAATAATATTTCTATGTTATTTGCTGTATTAACAAAGTCTAGCATGCAATTCATAAGACCTTGTGTGAATCCAGTTTTTTGGAAAGGGGTTAATTAATGAATTGCAATGCAAGTAGTGAGAAAAAATTAATTGATATTATACTAGTAATATAAATACTTACATAATATATGTTAATTCAAATTAAAGGATAAACAAAAATGGTTCTGGGTATTTCTAGTGTGATATTTAGGGATTGAAATTTTTTAGTCAAAAAAGCCAGAGACAACAAAAACATGCAATAGGTTATTTAATTCTTAGACACAAAGAGAATCCTACCTACTCCATTTCCATTACATTTTTATTGGTTCCTAATATCCAAGTGTCCTTCCATTAGGTTAGCGAGTTAACTTTCCTTAAAATGATATTTTTATGGTCACCAAAATGATATTCATTAAAACTAAGGTCTAAGAGAAACATTCAGTTTCATTTGAAAGGAAATGGTTTTATAAAGTTAAGAGTTAGGTGTGCTGGTTTTGGCTGGGATAAAGTTAATTTTGTTCAGTATAGTAGTTAGTAAAGGAATATAGTTTGGATTTGTGCTGGAAACTGTTGATAACTCTCAGATGCTTTCACTGTTGCTTAGCAGTACTTACACAGAGTCCAGACCTCCTCTGCCTCTTCGTCCACTCCACCAGTGAGGAGGCTGGGGGTGCACAAGAAGCTGGGAGGGAACACAGCTGCAACACCTGATCCAGGCTGATCAAAGGGATATTCCAGACCACATGGTGTCATGCTCAGCATATAAAGCTCAGGGAAGAAGCAGGAGGGGAGAGCAACATTCAGTGTGATGGTGTTGGTTTTCCAAAGTCACCATTATGTGTGATGGAACCCTGCTTTCCTGGAGATGGCTGAACACGTCCCTACAGCTGTGAAGTGGTAAATAAGTTCCTTGTTTTGTTTTCTTGGGCATGCAGCTTTTCCTTTTTTTGCTATTAACCTGCCTGTGTCTCCACCCAAAAATTTTCTCACTTTTACCTTTTTGATTCACTTCCCCATCCCAACAGGTGAGAGTAAGTAAGCAGCTGGTGGACTTAATAGCTGGGGTTAAAACTGTGACAGTGGGTGACACAGATGTCTTGCACCATGGACTCAAGAGTAGACTTGATTTCTTTACTTATGATATGTATAATGTGACAGTGCTTTAGAATGTCAAAGAGTACAATGGTCTTATCAAGTCCCTGAAAGAAACCACAGAGATTTTTCCCCTCTCTAAAAAGAATCTTATGTTTCTCTGACACACAGGTTCCAGGTCTGATTTGATCCCATGAGCTCTCTGAGGACATTATGGTGTTTTTTGTCTTGGTTTTTTTTACTATTCTTTAAGAATAGATAAAGTAGTACAAGAAATTTTTTCTTGATTGCAGTTTCTTTTTAAAATTTTATTTTAATTTATTCTATTATTACTCACTAGAACAAAACCCCCCACTGAAGTAAATATAGAAGAGCCATTCACATCTTTTAGAATTCATAGTTTTTCTATCTCCAGTTTAGAAACAAGAAAACATTACAGAATTTTAGAAAGGCTGGAATCAGAAATTATTAAGAAATAGAAATCAAACTTTTTCTTTGTTCTTCTCTTTTACAGGGTGCATATCTTCACTACAGTTGGGGAAAATACAGGACTAGAAAAGTTAAATATATAAAGACACAACGTTCTAATCTTATGCTCATAGGCACACCAGATACGTTTGTTAATTACAAAATTTAATTATAGTATCCATCTTTCATTTTATTCCTTGAGATTTAAAGGACATTACATGAGCTCATCCATCATGTCATTCTTGCTCATCCTCCTTCTTGGGTTTTGTATATGAGATGAGGTATCACTTTAACAAAAAAGGAAATTAAAAAGACTTTGACTAGATATATTTTATGCACAAATGGAAAAACTATTAGAAAACTATCTGCTGAGCAATTTCCAGCTAAGACAGGGATAAACATCAGGAAAGAGTACAAGATAAATAAGAAAATTATAATGATTCTCACTATTGATCTATGGAGTCATTTATGCAAGGTAAAACTTTCTGAATAATGATGAAAAAGTTTAGGTGCAGAACCTCCACAAGATATAGTGAATTCATAAATATTAAGAAAATATCACCATATTTTTCAAAGGATAGATATAAAACTTTTGTTATAATTTTTGATCTGAAATATAATTTATAAATAGCCAAAGTAATAGCTAAAAAACATACAGTAAATATTGTGTGGAAGTTAAGATTGGATAAGAGAAATCCCAAAAGCATTAAAATATTTGCTATAAAATCATTACTCTCTAAACACTGAAACTTTTTATATTCTACTTTGAATCATTCCCATGCCAGTAGAAGCTTACATTCTTAGGTGTGACAGTAAATAATTTGAACTTTATCCTTCCACCTGGTGGTTTAGTGAAGACAGCTATATTGTGGGAAATTCATTCCTAGAGGTGTTAAAAACAAGATCCTAAGCACCTTGATAAAAAGCTCAAAGCTGATTCTGCTTTGAGCGAAGAGCTGGAACAGATAACTTCCTGAATGCCTTCCAACATTAATTTTTATATGAATCTACAGTAAGCAACATAACTATTTGTATAATTTAATAAAAATGCAAAGAATATGTTTAAGAGACTAAAAATCTCCAAATATATATGTTTCCATTGGGCTTTAATTCATTTTAGGGCTCTACTCAGAATGTCATTCATGACAATGAAAGGACTTTCAGCATTTTTTTTATAGCTCTATGTACAGCAGTATTTTTAGACTGCAGAATTAACAACAAACCTGATGGCACAGTATTGCACAAAGAAGCAGTGTCCTAGAAACTTGTTTACGATGTACTACGTCCAGAAAAATTGATCTGCGTCACTTTGTTGTATCTCTCCTTTTTCTGGCTGTGGGCTTTGTTCAGGACACTACCAGTTCAGTGCATGTCACTGCTTCATAAAATGTAGACATACCTTCTATAGGTCATCTCAGCCTATTTTCCTCAGAAAACAAGACAACCTTACCAAGCTTTGAATTCCTAATGAGTGAAACAATACAGAAGACATAAATATTGTGCTATTATTATAATAAAATGGATGATTGAAAGTTTTGCCATTGACTTTACTAGAATTGTACTTCAATAAAAATTAAATTAATAATAAAGAAGGGTAGATACGAAGGACAAGGAAATGGAACACCTCTACAAAGAAGTCTCTAATTTTCTTTAACGTATTTTGAAGTTATATTTTACTTGAATTATATTTTGGCCTGACAGTATCTCCACTTACTTCCCTTTTATGTATGTACAAAACCATATGCAGGGCTAGATCCATGTCCTTGTTTTGGCCAGGACAGGGTTAATATTTTTATAGTACGTGGTAAGGGGGCATGGCCAAACCCTAATATTGTTCAATAATGTTATGACTAGCCCCTGAAGACAAGAGTAACTCAGATTCTTGTTAATAGATTCTTTGGGGTGGATTAGAGTGAAATGACATTGAACAATCAGTGTTTATAAATATGCATCTATATGTGTAGGGTTTATTTTAGAACAATTTGGTTGCGAAGGAAAGCAAGTTGCTGTTTTGGCTATTTTTTATACTGATACAGCAATATAAAAGCATAAAAATAACACTTAAGAAAATGTATAAGGAAAAAAAGGAAGGAAGTAAAAGAAGAAAAGAAAGAAAACTAGATATCACCACTCGTGGATCCAGTGACAAGACTGGATTGTTGCAATTTTGATGTCTGTTGGTCAAAATGATGGCCACAATCTCGATCTTTTAGGGGTGGAGGAAGCCTGTGAAACAACAAATTTAGTGGGTTAATACAGAGTTATGCTTACATGGGACTGCTCGGGTACCTCCCCTGGGGTGGGGGAGTTTTACACTGTCTGTTGCAGCACTGTGGATCAGTTCCAACATCCAACACTGTGCCTAATACGTGTGCCCTCTGGTGGAAAGCCCCAGAAATGAGTCTGAGGCACCTGGGGGTTTTTGAGGGTCTAGGACAACTTCTAGGATGTGATAGCTGCCCCTCACATCAGCATAGTTCTGTCAGTTATGCCCCATCAGAAGGGATGCAAATCCTAGGCCTAAGTGGGAGTGTTCTGTGTGAATGTCACCTTCCCCAGGGCATGGTTTTTTACAGTTTCGCCTATTGTGTAAGAGAGGACATTCGTATGATAAAATGCACTATCCTGCCTCTTTAGGGTCTGCTCTTACCAGCCTTCTGCCTTATGTGGCTCAAAACCCAGAGCCTCCAGTGGTGGGTGCTCACTCCCTTTCTTATGCTGATCAGAGGTTTCACCATCACACCCACTAAAATATTCCTCCTTTCCCTGCATCCAGGTGCTGAAAACACCTCAAAACATTCTGCCACCACTGTAAATGGCTGATTGTTTTGTCATTAACCATTAATATTTCAGTGTCTCAAAGATACCATCTCATATCACTTGCCAGCGGCAGGAGCAAGGGAGGCCATTTAGAGAGCAAAAGGGCAATACTCTTCATTGTGCCACACAAAATATGGGAACCAGAACACAAGATTGATTGAGACACTTAAATGCTCTTGCAGAAAAAAACAGAAAAAGGGCAAATAGGGGTAATACCATGGGACTATATCAAATACGGAATAATACATTGAAAAAAGGTCAAGTAAACAGGAGATATATCTCTATATATTTGACTTCACATATTAATAAAAACCATAAATTCTCTTTTAATTGTGTTTAATGTTCTTAATGGTTTATAAGACAGAATGTCTTTTCAGGTAAGCTTATTGTTTTCTTTTATACTTAGTAAGATTTCTTTGAAATATTCCAGAAATTCAAACATAACATTTTCTCTAGAATAGATTAATTTTGAAGAAAAACAGACTGGAACATAATTATGTAAAATTATAAGTTATATTAAGTTTCATATGAAAGTCAAATAACATTTTCCTTTCAATTACCAATACATTGCATTTCAGAAGAAATTTAGGACTAGTCATTTAGTTTGATTTTGAATTGGAACCTTCATACTGATTTTAGCACCTCTTTTGTCATATATATTTTATTACAGGATCTTGACTTTTCATTTTACTTTTATGTTTGTCTAGCTGTAACCAAAAACATATTGAGAAAAATTCTCATCTGAAATTTGATAATGATTATCAAATTTTAATTCACCATCTCGTACACAAACCAAAGTTGAATCCTCAAACACCTCAGCAACACAACAGGATTTTTGATATTTTTTAGGTAGTCTCATGTCAGAGATTTCACAGTTTCCCTCTGTTGACCAAATTCTTCTATTGGACTGTGTGTGTAAAAATGCAGTGTGATAATATAAGATGTACCTTCTCCTGTAAGCTTCTTTAAAGCTATGGAATGGGGATACAAAACACCTCAGATAATTAAAATGTGTATCTGAGTAGGAGTTCACAGAATCATTTCTATTTTGAAATACTTTGCTTTAAGTTAAAACTTTATGTATATAATTTTAAAGTGAATCCAAAAAAAAAAAGGTAAAAAAGTGGCAAATGAAATGAGAAGCAGTTGAAATTTTTCACGGTTACTAGAAAAGAATTCCTGATCCCCATTTGTGATTAATGTTTTTTTTCTTCTAGTTCCAAAAGTAGCAATCTTGTTGTTTTTCAAAGTTAGTTAACACATTCTGAAAACAGGATAAGGGTCTCAGTCTTTATGTTGTTTATCCTTCTTAATTTTAACATGACAGCTTTCAAATTTCTTCAAGCAAAAAAATTACACTCAAGACATTTTTTTTTCCTTCTAATTTTGTATTGCAAGTATTTGGAGTTTCCCTTAGGCTCAAAAGGGTAATATTGTAAAGTATATTTTCCGAAACTCTATTAGGTAGTATATTGCCCTATAGCCAGTATTACGTTCCCTCTAGCTGTACTGTTCAATATCTGTTTTGATAAGCAGGAAGCAGTTTGTTTGTATCAAAAGTAGTAGACCATATATATGCTTTAGTTTTATTAAAATAGCAATACAAGTTGATACTGTTCAATTAGGTCTACATTGTATTCATTGTAGAGCTAAGGCATTTATTACAAAATCTTTGTTTGAACATTGCTATATTGTGAACAATTATCTTTTTCTTTGATTACATAATTCTTATGGTGACATTTAAAACAAAAACTCAATAACTGGAAAGGATACGATAGCGTCTAAAAATCTTACACTACATTTCTTCAATAGATGCACAATAGTTTTTTATTCTATACTAGGACTGTGTATAAATTGTTACAGAGTATAAAATTTGTCAAGACAGGACAAGATAAAACTTAAGCATTTGAAGTCACATCATAATGGTTCAGCATAATTTACACTCTTTTTAGAGACCTCTCTCCATACTACTTCCATGAACCCAACACCAGAGACTAAGTAATCCAAAGATACCTTACTCATAAGGTTTGTACCATGGATATATTTTAGTCAGTGAGTCAGTCGTATGTGCATATCTACAGCCTCATTTATTTGGGTCTGCTCTCTGCCAATGTGTCAATGGGTCAATGGGTGGGAAGTAGCTTGTATCCATTCTATCAGATTTTCTTCTCTCAGACAGTGTCAACAGCATCCATATTGTCAGCCTGAAATGGCAGCCTTCAGGCTATACCTGAATATCATTTGTTATAAATGCTCATTAGCATCAGCAGCTGGTCTAACAAACTAACATCTTAGGGAAATGTGTTGTAGAAAACTCTCAATTTCCCATTCTTGGGACATTACCATGCAAAAACAATTTACAAGCTCATCGGGTCAGCGGCACAAACAACCCTTTGGGGCTGTGGGGAAACTTACTATCTGAGAAATGTCGTATAGTGCAGAACTCAGAGGATTCAGAAAAAAAAGTTGGTATTTCCTTAAACTCCTGGTGCAAATAGAGAAGCAAATGAAATGATACCTGTCTTTCTACTATTACAAAAAATCCAAGTCTATCTGAAAAATACTACAACCCTGAAGGACACTGTTATTCAGCTCTTAGAGAAATTATGGGTTCTTTTCCTGGTACTTTTGTTGGCATAAAGAAATAATCTCCTCTTTCAAAACTTTTCTAAAACACTTGGTGGTGGTTCTGGTACTTGGTTAGAACACTGCTCTAAGCACTTTTCAAAATGGCTGGTATGTAGATGATGCCAGATAGGATTTTGAATAGAATGAGTAGAAGATGCTCTAAAAAACTTTTAATCAAAGTCTGATGGAGTCAATGGCAGGTACATATGCATTCCTAATTAAATAATATATTGTGTGATTTATTTCACTTATTAAGCCATGGATCACCTTGTGTTATCTTAAATGTTCCGTTTCTATTTGATTTTATATTTGTGTAATACATTTCTCAAAATATATTACATTTTCCTCAAAACAGAAATAAAGAATGAGATTATAAGTAAGCAGTGACAAAAGAACCCCCACATTCTTTCTCAATCTACACTTGTGGAACTGAAAGCATTTTTGAGAATTACATTTCCATTTGTCTCATTTTTTATTTATTCAGAAAACAATATCTTTTGGATTTGTTGCATACTTTCAGAATTACAGTCTAACTTATTTAGTGCCATCTCCAGTTATGGTTGACTTACAGAATTAAGGGATAGGGAAACAAAAATATTACTGCTGTCACACAGCAAAACACAAGAATAATGCAAAATATAAAGAAAATGTCATTTAAATGCAAGGTTTTGAAAGGAGAAAAGGTAATTGATGGCAATTCTAAACTCTACAAGGCAGGAAAACAGCTGGGAATTTACCAGTAGTTCTGCAATTAATTAGCATACAAATATCAGTATTTCCCTGTGTGGAACATGTGGTATAGATTGATGCATATATTTTATATAAGTCACAAAAAATAACTCAAAGTCTTCTTTACACTTGGTCCTGGGCTGTAAGTGCTTTTAACATAATTTAACTTTCTATTTAAATACACTAAATACAAATTTATGAAATATTAATAGTCCAACATATATTTGATATAGCTATATTCCACATGAGAATATTAGTATTTTTATTTTTTTATATATTAAAATGGACTGAAGATGCTCAAAACCTAATAGTACTACCTCTCTTGAAAATATGTACTTATATTAATGAGGTTATCAGTTGTCATGTATCTACATTAAAACTACTCAAAATAATGTATTGTTTACAGAGCAGAAATGTAATTTTGAATAGCTTTCCTTCTGTGCAGCTCTGCTGATTAATGCTAGTATTTACATTTAGGTATGAACTTTCCATTATGACATGTATACTTGGTAATAATCAGAGACTGTTTCTCTGGTTTTAATTATTCTCTGGTTTTAATTATTCCTTAGTGTTTTGGTTTGTTGGGGTTTTTTTTAAGACTTAAAAACAAAACAGAAAAAAACCCCAACCCCCGCAAAATAACCCCACAAACACCTGCCCTCCACTTCTCCCCCCCAAAAAAAAGTGATTGATTGTTTTAAGAAGAGCATATCTGAAGTTTTAAAATAGCTCTGAATATTAGTTTTTCATAGTTTAAGGAAGGGTATAATATTTAATTGTATGAGGTAGAGATTGTATATTGGGTCAGACCAAAGCTGGATCTTGTTCAGTATCTTGATTTCAAGGCTACCTGTATTCAAAGGCATGGAGAAAAATAGACAAAAGCAATTCCTGAAGATACATTTCCTAATATCCTTTTTACCTTCAGGTGTGTTCAAAGCTTTGGGGACCTGACCCAAACAGACCCATGATATTCTTTTCCCAGAAACATAGGATCATTGAGATTGGAAAAGACCTGGCACAGCTTTACACAGGACAACTACTTTCTGTGAACTACCACCTTCTGGTTTGGATTTGATTCCTAGTTCCTGCCCTGGAAGACAAAGAAAGTTCTCCATGGCACTTATGAAAACATGTTTCAGATTCACCCAAGGCAGCTCTCTTCTGAAATGAAGACCCCTTGCCTAGATAGTCATTCCTTCCACAGAAACAATTTCACTTAGACTGGAGAAATGAAGCTGATTCCTGAAAAGCACCACTTCTTGCTGTCTCAGCACCAAGGGACTGACAGCCATGGGGGACTTCAGTGGAGTCCTGGGACCTGTGCAATGTGGGGGGAGGTCTTGGAGGGTGGCCAGGGATGGTTGGGCCTGTCAGTGCCTTCAGGGCACAGACACGTCTAAAAGGTCTATTGCTCAATGGTGTTCTGAAAATCTTGGCAAATATGGAACAGTTTTAGAATCCACAAGATGACAGAGTAGTCAGAAAGAGAGAATGTTATGGAATGCTGAATGTGTAGCAGTCTGAATCTCATGGCTTGGGATACTTCGCATATATTGAATTCCACTGAAATACTGATTAGCAAACAGCCATGACTTTGATCATCAAAGAGTTAATTCAGGCATTGTGTCTTCCTGATTTTTTTTTTCTGCCATACATTTGTGGAGTTCAACAAAGATACTGTTTAATGATGATAATTACACTGAGTGTAACATTGCTAGAAGCTAGAATAAGCAGACTTTTCAAAGATTTAAAAAGATATAATGAGAGATCTTAATTAAATACTCCTACAGTTTTCTCAGATCTACTGTAAATACCTTCTGGGTTTTTAGACACAGTGATAACTTGTTTTTCTTTCTATTTAACAAGTTTTCATTTGTGCTATGCATCTTTCTCTAATTTGCTCAAGTTAAGGTCAACTGTGTTAACCTTTATGTCTTTTATCTGAGACTTCTCAAGAAGGATGAATCATTTAATTTATAATCTTCTGCTTTACAGTATAAATAACTTATTTAGTTAACAAGGCATAAAAAAACACTGTGAGTTTCACAGCAATTCAGTATACTTTGTGCTTACTTGTTCTGATCAGTTTATTCTAGCTCATTGATAAATTCCAGAGGAAAGGGGAAATTTCCTTCTCCTTAAATACAACTCATCATCTTCACATTTATGTATGTTCATGGCCGTGCTTGGAAAGAGATATCTGAAGTTTCAGAGAGAGGAAAGTGGAAATGAAAGAGGTTGCCATGCAGCTTTGAAGACCCTCAAAAGAGCAGGAGTCTGTCTACAATCAGACAACAGACCAAAGGAAAACCTCAGAGGTAACATAAGAAACTTTCCTAAAAACAAAGAAAGGAAATTCTTTGAAGTTCATTCAGCCCAGGAAGCTACTGAATATTGTTAGATTGGAAGAAGTAACAGAAGAAAAAAAATGCAAAGTCACTGCAATGACACAGTGAGAAAAGGAAAGTTTTGTATTTAATGACTTCAATCAAAGAGTTATCCCTATTTTCTCATACATTTTTATATCACCTGTGTTCTGATAAAATGTTAACTGTAGGGTTTGAAACTATTTTCATCCTTTTCTGTTCTCAGTTCAAGAAGGAGGGAGGTGTGAGTGTGTGTATGTGCCTGAGAAAGAGGAGGGAGAGAGGGACAGAGAGAGATTCTAGAAAATATTTTTGGAGTATAAATAAAATATAGTCAGCTCAAATTACCTGTAATGTGTTACTCTTGTTAGTTACAGAGACTACAGCTACTTTTGAAATCAATGTGGATGAAAAGGAGTTGATGTGTAGAGAAAAATCTTGTTGTGGAGGATATAATCATCACCCTGTACATCACACTTCTCAAGGTGTTTTATTTCCCAGTAAATTCAAAGTTTGGGTGTATGGACTGAATACATATTTTCAGCTGAAGATCATTCAGTGAACTCCTGCAACTCATTTTCCACTTTTCTGAAATAAGCCCAGTTCTTAGGTGAAGACAATACTCCACAATGAACTGAAATAGTTTTAATAGGGACTGACAATAGGCAGATTGCTTCAAAAGCTTCCTCCAGTCTAGACTAAAACTTTGATTCAGATATGCTCATAGTAGATGGTTCCTATTCAGGATTTAGGTTTTAATTCTTTGCTCTTTTTACTTCTATACAAATCAGAAAGCTCTGTGAGTAAATTTTGTCCCTGTGAGTCCATATGGTCATCAGCTGAGTATCTGTGTTATTATTTGCATAGTATATAAAGTGCTTTGGGACTGATGCATGAAGAGCATTATCAAGGTCTAAGGATGTTTGAAAGTGGCATAATATTTCTGCAAATATATTATGCAGTATCTATATACTTGTACTAATACTGTGATTACTCCTACATATTTCCCATTGTCTCAAAAGTTCAGATTTTGTATATATATAATACTTTAAGGCATATATAATCCATATAGTTGATAATTTGCATTCTCTTGGTTTGGCTAGGATGGGGGCAATTTTCTTCATAGCAGTATGAAGGTGCTTTGCTTTAGATTTGCGATTAAAACAATGTTGGTGATACAATTGTGCTAGCTATTGCTGAGCAATGCTTGTGCAACATTGAGGCTTTCTTTGCTTCTCAGCCTACTCTACCCTGAGCAAGTAGAATAGGGGTGGACAAAAATTTGGGAGGGGACACAGACAGGAGAGCTGACTCCAGTGGATCAAGGGGATATCCCATACTGTGTGACACAATGCTCACCAAGATTGGGGAATAATTTTTCAGAAGGAGTCATATCTCAAAGACTCTCTGAGCATTGGTGTGTTTGTAGGAGGTGGTGAGTCATTGCCTTTGCATCACTTGCTAGTTTATGTGGGGTTATGACATGTGGTGGGCAATTTTTTTTGTTCAGTTTTTGGTTGGTTGGTTTGGTTTTTCCCTTCAATAATTAAACTTTATCTTGACTCACAAGTTTTTGGTACATTTGTTCTTCTGAATCTTTCCTCCATCCCACTGTGGAGTCAGTTGCTGGCTGGGGTCAGTCCACTACAGCCCAGAATTCCCAGTTTAAAAAGTTCAAGCACAGCCAACACAGAAGGAAATAAATTAATGAGATGCTACTGAGATTGAAGAAACAAGGCCATTAGCTAGCTCTTGGGAAGGGAATAATATTTTTCAGAACTGAAGGTAGAAATTTACTGAGGGAAGGAGTTCTTACAATCTTTTCATATTAACAACAAAGGAATATAACTGGGATATTGACTCACAGGATATTTATTTCATTAATATGAAATAACTTGTCATTTATATACCTGAAAAGACATTGAATGCAAAGCTGATATTTATTTTGGACTGCAAACCCTGAGTCTTGTCCATCTACATCAAAAAGTGCAGGAACCATTAAAGGCTAATCCAAAAGTTTGTTGATGAGAAAGCTGTGCAGGACTGAAAGAAGTGAAGCTCAGAGTAGTTCTCAGCCTTCAGTCACTAATGAGCCTAGGGAACCTTTCACTAAGATCTAGAACACTCCTTACTATTCCCATAGAAATAGGAGTTTTAGAGCACAAAAAAATTAAATGTGTGTATATTCTAATGTAGATAATAGGGTAGATAATAGGAATTTTCATCTCATTAAGTTCAAGGTTTAGAAATTTCAATTCATTAATTTATTCATTTCTACCTATAATATAGTGAACTAATTGTGCTTTTCTTCACTGTAAGAAATTATGCATATAGTCCTTGCAAATGGGAAGAGACACCATTATTCTTTCTTATTACAGACTTTCAGATAATTTTTTTCCCCAGATTAAAAGGGAGCATTACAAAACTTTAAATCATCAACCATTGTCAGCATTATTTGGTCTGTCAGGAGTCCTCCTTTCTACAGAGCAGCTTCACAAAGATCTCAAGTTGAATTTAGGGCACATCCACTGAAAAATCTAAGAGGCTCAGTTTCTATGAATGCTACTTCTAGGGTAGAAGAGAGATTATAGATAGAATTTCACTGATTTAGAATTTCTGTAAACACTAATTTCAGCATGATTTTCTATTCATTGTGATCACTGAGATTAAATTTATTTTTACTACATCATCCTATTTGAAAATGTATATTTTATTAGAAATGGAGATTTCAATGCATCATGTGTCTAATTTTGAAAATTAATAGCACTGTTCTATAAGCTAATGACGTGGTAATTCCAGGTTTATAAAATCTGAGTAAGTTGTTTTGAAACCATGTAAGAGGTAATTAAGAAAATTTTAACAACTACGTTTTCATTGTTCAGCATTTCCTGGATTGGATGAGATTTCATCAAATGAAATGCTAATATGGGAAGCAAAGAATAAATGATAATACAAACATTTCTATAAGGCTTAAACAACAGATGGTATTTTCAGAGAAATATTAAAAAATTTAACTGAGGGGTTTCTCACAGGATGATATAGTTTGATCTGCAGGAGTAAATTGAATTCTCATTAAAGAGAGTTTAAAACAGAATTAGAGATAGTATTAACTTTTGATTTCAGCATGAACAAATATTAAAAAAACTCAGAGATTTTCATTTCTACTAGTTATAAAATAAACTTTATATTGTCAAATGCTGTATATACTTTTGAAACAAACTGCTGTAGAACACTACTTTTTCAGGCACACTCTCCATTTTTATTTTTTTTATTTCTTTTCTTTTCCCCCATAAATTAATACTACACAGAGTGAAAAAAACTGCAAAATTTGAATTAGTTTTTCGTGAAAGCCCTACCCCTGGGACAAAATAAATAGGCCAAAGAGCCAGTACAGACTAGGATCTGTGTGGGTGAGGAGCAGACAACCTGAAAGAGACCTGGAGGTCCTGGAGGAAAATAAGCTGAACACAAGTTAACAGTGCACTGCTGCAGCAAGAAAGGCAAACTGGACCCTGGCTGCGTTTGTGGGGGCATTTCTAGTGTAGATAGAGGACTGGAACAAGGGGGTTTGAACTAGGTGATCTTGAAGGTGTCTTTCAACCCAAGCCATTCTATGATTATCATCCTACTCTATCCAGTGCTTGTCAGGCCACACCTAGGGAACTGGTGTTCAGTTCTGATCCCACAAAAGAAGAAACCTGTGTACAGAGAGTAGAGGCCCAGGAAGATGATCAAAGTACTGGAGAAGCTGCCTGTAGGGAAGGACTGAAAAAGCTATGTCTTTTTGCCCTGAAGAAGAGAAGATTTAGGAGGATCGTCATCAAAATATTCTAGTAATGATGGCTACAGAGGGGATGGAGGTCCTCTCTTCACAAAGAGTCACGACTCAGCTGTTCATTCTGGTGTAGAGCTGGCAGAATCTCATGTCCAACGGATGCCCTTCTCCACAAACAGATTTCTTTCTCCTTTTATATGCATCTATTTCAATTTAATCAAATTATCAAGAATAATCTTTCTGTTCATTTGTCTGACAAAATTTATCTTGCGTTTATCTGTTATTTGAATCTCATCTTAAATTTAGTACTATTTTGAATCTTTGCAATGAAACATACATGCTGCTACATTATATAGAGAGTGACCAAGTCTTGAACCTCTACAGCACCAGATAAGATGAAAATCTTAGTTGAATTTTTTTCCAAATTATTTTTTTTTTGTTCTGTTGGTGAAATCTTTGTCTTTACACTTGATTTAAATTTCACAGGCTTTTCAGTGTGATAAAAGTCTAGGCTTAGATAAGATTACAAAGAACTTTAAATCTCTTGCTTACACCAAATCCCAGTGAAGATTTGAGTGAGGGCCATTTCAAATATTCAGGACTCTGCAACACCTTAATTTACGGTATTCAAGGATCTGTAACTTTTTTTTTTTAATGAGTAGCTTTCATTTTGATTTTGTCTATTCAAAATAAATTAAAAATAATTGGAAGGTCCTTCATAGGAAACATTAAAAAAATCTGAGAAAAGGATGATACTTCAAAAATTCCTGTTAATGACTATTAATTGTTTGGGGGTTTTAACTTTCTGTAGGAAAATATTTTCCAGCATACTTACTTACCCTCAATGATCTTACTTCACTACTTTTAGCAGTTTCCCTCCACTCAAAAATGAATCTGTATTCATACTATTTCTTCTATTAAGCTTTTGTAAACCTCAACTTCATGCCCACTGATCCTTTTTTACTCTATGGAAATGAATTACTTTCCCTCAGTATGCAGATCAGCTCATCAATTGAAAGTCTGACATCATCTTTTTAATCTTCTATTTCTGAACTTTATACTTTCTTCTCTGCCCTTCAAAGGAAAGAAAAAAAAAGAGAAAAAATATTCCTAATAAATTACAATGAGTACCCCTAAAGAGGAATCTGACTATCAAGTAAAAATCACATTATGTTCTCAGAGAAATGAATATAAATTTGGTAATTGCCTTCAGTGGAAGCATAATTCTACTGTTTTCTTTAGAAAATTACATACATGCATACATACAATAAAAATTGTAAAATATAAGTTTTCTGTTGGTTCATCATAGCTGCTGGTTTTGAGTGTGATTATTTGATATTGCTTACCAAAAAGAATGATGCAAAAATGGAGGCAGCAATAACTATTTCAATAGTGGATTGGTGTCTTCTATGCATAAGGATTATAAAAGTAGATAGTTTTGTTTGTAAAAACTGTCTCTTTTAATGGAGTCTTTTCATGAATCTCTCTCTCCAATCCAACCAGACTCAGTACTTCCAGCTGGAACACAAAACTAGTAAAAGTAAATTTCTATTGAAGTGGAAGTGTCTCTTGTTCTCTTTTTTTGAAGTGAAAAAAGATTTAAACTTTTTCTGATGTCTAAATGTATGCATTTAGGGGACTGCAATTAAAGGGACTTGAACTTTGTAATTATATGGAGAAAAACCACACACTACAGTTTGTATGACACTGTTTACATAAACAGTATGACACTGTTTAAGTAAAAGGTTTGAAAAGAAGTCTACGTTTTTCGCACATTTCAATCATCAGTTTTCTTTTTACTACAATCAGACAGCTTCCAGTGACTTCTTGGGTTGACAAATCCTTCGAAACTCTCCCTGGATCCCTGCAGGACCTGGCTGTGAGTTTGTTGCAAGCTGACCCTGTATCAATGCATCTGCCTTTCTCTGCTCCTGCTAAAGGTATCTCCTTTCTATGTCACTGTGTGTTTCTTCAGCCTGTAATTCAAAAGCTTCTTTAAGCATATCAGTGAAGGTGGTATATAAAGTACCTTTTCCTCTTTACAGGGATGCTCCTAATCCAATGTGTACTACCCAAGACAAGGTGACCCCCTACAGCCTAGCATCACCTTTGTTGGGATGAACCCATTAGAAGATCTGGAATAAAGAGGAATAGCTTTACCATCCATCACACTGTGTATCAATTCTTGCTCTCAGAAGTGGGCATTAAGCTGCTCTGAGCTGTGGTGCAATTACTCTCTGATGAAGCAGCTAATTTGCTTTTCATTCCTGGAACAATTCATTTAGAGCTAGTTCAGTTTGCAGTGTAGACATGTGCAAGGCACACAAACACTTCTGGGGGTTCCACTTGGAAGATTTATAGTATCCAAAAGGGTAACTATCTGTCCCACTTTTAAAATCAACCTCCACAGAATAATAAAAAAGGAAAAGCATGTTAGCTGAACTTCAATGTGCACAGTTCTTGCCTTAGGCAAGGCTGACATTTTACTTACACACACCTCCACATCCACCGCCCTCTCCACTCCCCTTCCCTAAATTTACTACCATTTCACTGAAAATCTTCCAGGTAGGAGTTTAAGATAGAGTCCCCCTACCTGTCTTTTGAGAAAAGAATATTCCACAGTGATGCTCTTTCAGACAATCTAACCATGAAATGCAACTCTCTGAGTTTACAGAAGGACACTATTTATGTGTCACTATTTTAGCTTATCACACAGCTTTTTCAAAATGCATAATGAAAATATAAAAAGTCTGAGTTAATGCAAATTTATTTATTCTTAATTTTCATATGTGAAGCACTGGTTCATATTTTTCTACATCATAGTATTGCCACAGTTATTTTCTATGAGGCCCAGGTTAGTAATGATGAGGTTGGATCAAATTAGTACCACTTTACAGGGGACAGATTTAAATGACAGACTTGCTTTGAGCACACCTGTCTAAGTTATTATATTAGATGAATATCCCATTTAAGATATGAAAACACCTTAGAAAAGCAAAAGCAATTTGTCAAAAATATAGTGTGAAGTGAAATACTTAGGAGTTTTCTTTTTGAAATTCTTCATCTTTGTGGGTCTTGTCATTTTAGTGTTAAAAATATAATTTTATATTTTCTTAAACACTCTTCTATAACCCTCTGTTAAATGCACATATATAGTTCTGGTGAGCAGACAGCTTAGAGCAACTCATTGTTCATTAGCTGTAGCAATATATTCTTCAGTGACTTGCTCGTGTTTCTCTGTTATTCCTCTGTATATTTGAAGTAAATATTGGTTAGAGAATTCCAAGAAAATGCCTGTGAAGGAATAGCACAACTTTTTGGTCTGTATTTTTACCTACTAGAAAAAAATGCAGTCAGCTTAATAGGTGGATATTTTGCTACCACAATCTTGGAAGCATATGCTAATAAAACACTATATTTCTCTTACTGAAGTCAATAAAAAATATTTCCTACTTTACTGAAGAAGTGCAAGGTTCACATAGATCCTTAGTGTTAGTATCTTACTAAGAAGACTGTTGACATTTTTCATAAACTGAGATGTCACTTCATTACAAAACTCATTGTCTAAATTTCACATTTATGAAGGTGTTTTTTCTAGTGGGAATATTTTTATGGCATTCACTCCAGGTGTTCCTTAATCACAGGGATAATTCAGACAGACTTGCAGAAATGCAATGGGTTTACTGTCTTGGGTCAAGCTGCAGAGGTTGAAAACGGGACAGAGACAGATACTCCCATATTGTCCTACTTGTAATTTCTGCTTGCTGTTTTATCTCCTTTCTTGAAACTGCCACCACGTTTACTGTCATTTCAAACCCCAATTTGCTTATTTCTTTAAGGCTCACTGTCTCACACCCTTATTTGTAGTTGCCTTAGTAATCTTTCTTGCTTAGTGCTTCCCCCTTTATCAGACATACTACAAATTGTACAGTTCGAGTCTCCTCCTCCTCCGCTTTCTTTTTTTTTTTGTGACAACAATTGACTGTTTGCCAACTCCACACATTCTCTTATCAGTATTTTGTCAAGAATGAGGCATATCATTTTGCAGTATTTTAAACTGAATTTTTTAATGATAAACTTGACACATGGAAAACATCTGAACAGTATGAAAGCTTTCTTAAATGTTTTTGTTTACAGCCTAAGTCCACACAAAAGTGATAGCTATAGGATTTTAGAATCCTAGGGAAAAAAAAAGGGTGACTGTTAGAAATGATAAAATTCTGGTGTTCTTCTCTTATTGTATATTTTTATCAAAAGCACTATTTATATATATATATATAGTATGGATCATTAAAAGCGTATAGCTATCAGTACCTATAAGAGGGGTGAGTTTTTTCTAAAACATTTATCAAAAAGTGTGTCAAGATTATGTAAACTAAAATATTCATTAAAAAGTTATAAGCTGATGAAGAACCACTGAAAATTGGTTTTTTTAATATCTAACTTCATGCCAAATTTCCAGCAACAGCTGAAACTTTCTGGCTTAGAACAGTTAAACAGCACAATTTTTTTCATTTAAAACAATATAAAAAAACCTTAAGATCGCATTGTAATATCTGGGAAACATGGGATGCTTATGGTTGTCTTGCCTAGTGCTTATGGTTAAAATCTACCTAAAAATCTTTAAACAAATGCCATACTTAAACATGAAATGTTAATAATGGCACCCTGATGACACCTCTGACCACACCCTTTCACTCACCATTACACCTGATTTAATTCAAAAAAAGCCATTCTGTTTTATTTCTGGTTTGCATGAGGATACTCATTTTAAACATGCGGATTTTCAGAGCTGGCTGTGTGCTTGCCAAGCATATGTCAACTGTAATACCTTGAAGATACTGTGGATGTTGTTATTGATGTTATTGTTCAGTCTAGGTCACCTTTTGGTATCTGCTGTTTGGAAATGTGTCCTTAACTTGACAAAGACCTTGCAGATTAATATCTAGCTTCTAAGCCTTTTTTTTTTCCCCAAGGATAAATTAACCATAAGCTTTTTATTACTTATCAGAAGAAAACCAGAATTTTATGGTTTATCAGTGTCCTTGCTAAGTTGGAGGGATTCTGACTGACACTACTCATCAAGAAAGAAATATAGTTGACAAGAACCTCACTGTACAGTTTGTATACTAAAGATGCAAAGACAGTTGGGCATTTTGTTAGTTACTTAATTTTTCTTTTGTTCTTCAAAATGTTCCAAAACGGTCTGGAAAATTATCATCTTAGTAGCAGTGGCAAGTCTTGAGCTGACTTAACAACCAGGGAGAGAGATGCTCCAAGAGAGCATTGATGGGGATGAATTTATAAGTCAGTTTTACATAGAACACCTTTGTTGTGTCTCTCCCCTAAACACAAAGGGTTAGAGCAATGGAAAACATGAATAGGTTCTGCTTTGCTCCTTCATTCGGATTCCTTCACTACTTGCATTTTAATTCAGCCTGTCATTTAACAGCTCAGGTTTCTCCTCTGAACCAGAGTATATTCAGCAAATATTTTTGAGACTTCCGGGTTAGACTGTACTGTCTCCCAAGGTCCCTTCCAACCTCAGCTATTCTGTGGTTCTGTGCAGTATTACTAGCCAGTATATCAAAATATTGATAGATTTTTCTTATAGTGTCAATGAGCATATTTTTCTTTTTATATTTGATGGAAAGTCTGCATTTCTTTAGAAAGGAACTAGAGAACCATAAATTCAGGATTAAATCTCACAGCCCACAGAAAAAATGAATGATACTTGATTTTCCTTTAATGGACTCCCTTTCTGTGATGCCTATCTCATATCAGCCATAACAAAACCAAGATTCTAGATCAGCTGGACCATTTCTGTTATCCAGTCTGCCAGCTCCTATGCTATTTCATCGTTTGGTATGATGCTTGTAATAAGTGCATCATTTACTGCAATTTTTGCTCGGTTTTGTCACAAAGTTTGTGTTTTCTATAAATCGTATTTATGTGGTTTTTTATTCCTTTCCTTAAAACCATAACAGTATTTTGAAATTTATTTTATGCATTTTTTATTTTTTTATTCAAGTTATTTTATGTCATCTTTCAGTTACTGAAATTTTTGTG
Source organism: Corvus brachyrhynchos (assembly GCF_000691975.1). Taxonomy (NCBI): domain Eukaryota; kingdom Metazoa; phylum Chordata; class Aves; order Passeriformes; family Corvidae; genus Corvus; species Corvus brachyrhynchos. The sequence goes on from NW_008237609.1 coordinate 4,899,006, forward strand.
TGTAAACTGAGCATATGCTCTGAAAAGTAGACACTTATCATCATTCAGAAAACTGCCACGGCCTTAAGTATCACTCCCAGGGAATGTGAAAGATTTTCCCATGAAAGAGCTCTTTAGAAGGAGTTAAAGTACTGACTTGCCTTGTTCTTGTCTTAAGAGTAAATTATTTTGTTGAATAGTTTGAGTAACTGATGCAAATGATCATTTCTGAGTTCTTGTACCCAGCCAAATAAAGACACTTAAATCTTGTTTGATCTTAAATTCAGTCTAGGAAACCAATCTCTTTTAACAGAGAATGGTAGAAACATAAAAAGTCTTAACAGTTTAGATACAATTAGGTCTAAATATCAGAAACACAGAAAAGTAACATAAACCCATGGAATTAACAAAACTAATAAGACTGTATGGTATTTAGAATTAGAACTGTGAAATTAGTTAATGTAGATTCATGTTTCTGTTAAGTATTTCTGTCAAGTGGTTATAAAGTTTGTAGCTGTGCATCTGTAGAACAATCTTACTGTAGTAACCATGAGCAACGTATTAGAAACTTTGGCATCTTGTAAATCCTTCTTTGTATGCTACAGAGCTGAATCAAGGAGAGATAGTAAGGTAAGAATAATTCTGTGGCAGCTATTAAATGACAATGTCTAGCTGGAAAAAAACTTTTCGATATGACTCCTGTGAAGAACCACTTGGCTCTAGACAAATAAAGATTAACTCAAGATCTGGTGCAATGTGCTGTGATAGATGAGTCTTGACCCTGACAGTTACAAATGACTGATACTTTGCATTGACAGTTTTATTTCCAATGGCTCTTCTTCTGTTGTTTTTTTTTGGGTTTTTCTTTTGTTTTTTAAATTTTTATTTCATAGGTATGCAAGTATTCTACTCTTTCTACACTGGATATTTTCAGAGGTCTGAGTTTTCTTGGAGAGATTCATCTGAAACCATTCAGTTTTTTCCCCAGAGGCATTAAGGGAACACATTAAACAGTTTTCTTCCTTCAAGAGCACACATATGACATTTGGGTGATATTTTGCCAGTAAATCAAGGAAATGTATTTGCTATTTCATTTAGAAAAAACAAAAAAAGAAAATGCTTTGTTCAGGTAAGCTTCAGTTTCTAATTCACACTCATTCACTAGAGATTAATTATAGCTTGGCATCAAATTATCTGAAAATTTATTCTTCACTGTTCATATTCAGCCAAGGCCATATGAGTTGAGCATGATTTTTTTCCCTCTAATTGTTACTCTATAAAGAAGATGCATGTAATTTCCAGAACCCAAGCAACTGGATATTTCCTATCTTTTGTACTTCCCAGAACAAATTCCTCTAATTTAGTATGACTGTATATATATATATTTTTTTTTTCTGTGGGGTTCTTCAATTTATTATTCTTAATGCAAATTGTCTGAAGGAAATTTATGGAATACCAGGAACTGAAGTGAGATGCACCTATCTTGCACTATCCTGATGTTATATGCATCTGTACCATGTATACAGCTGGCAAGGAGCAACTAAAGAGATCACAGGGGTACAGTCAGGTTTTGTGAGTGAAGTACCATTTATACCCTTTTCACATAGTTTACTGACAGTATGTTCCTTAATGTCTAGACTACTGATTGTTTTCTAGTTTGGCGATTGTTGAGATAAAGAGAGATCGAGACTCCTGTAGTATTAAATCCCTTTTGCAACTCTACCCTCATGTGTTATCAGTGTATTTTAAATTTAAATTGTGGTTCATATGATATTTTCTTTACAGAACAAAAAAGGGAATGGAATGGAAAATACTAAAAGGTATACAAATTGCAATACTGCTACTGATGTGACAATGGTACAATATGATAGTTCAGATGCTCATTATTCTCAAAAGCTAAAAATAACCTTCTTATTAGTGTGTCATTGTTCTTTGCTCCACATGATGCTATTTTTCCTTGTAGTAAATGAATCTTAAAACTATTAGAATTGTACTAAATCAAAAAATTGCTTGCAAACCTCATATGTATGTTGTAATTTTTGAGTATTAGAATAGATAGATGTAATTGTTAATAATGCAATTTTAATTTTAGAAGTCTATTCGCATTTACTATATCATTATTACTTTACAATCTTTAAATTAAAATGCATTTTATGTTATCTTCTACTAATTTGCATTTAAAATCAGATAACATGCTATGCATATTTAACATAGAGGAACATAATTAACCCCTATATGCTCAATCTCTTATTCAACATTCCAAGTTAAGCATGTTCAAAATATATAATTGAATGCAATTATAAAATAATGAAATAGCTTTTTTCTATTATATATTGATTGCAACAGGAACCTATATGATTTATCAATAACTACACAATATTCCTAAGTGACAATTCTCAGGCTTACTACACTTTGAAATAACAGATACTAAAAGAGATTAACTTAATAGAGAAACATCTGTTCAGCCTATTAATAAAAATAAATAATTTACAAAAAATACAAAAGATATTATGAATTCCAAATTTACATGATTCTTTATAAATTTGTTATTTAAACAACAGAAAGATAGCTAGAGGAAGTATATATACAACACTACTATACTGTGAATGTTGTAAAGAATAAGATAGCCAGGAGTATATAGTATATTGTATTAAACATACAATTATTTTAGCAAAAGTATTTCACAGCTGTACTGTACTGTGATGCAGTAGTAGGTGGGTGGTTTTTTTTGAGGGATATCTAGAATATTAATATGATTTATACAAATATAGGACATTTTAATGGGGTTTAATTAAAATTTTATCTGATCATCCAGAATTTATAGATATTTAAAAGATATCTGTAGATTTTTCTTTCATCAGGCTTTAAACAAGAAATCATTCATGTTTACAGGGTAAAGAGGATACAGTATTTACTCTTTGAAGGAAATGACCCTTTAGTCTCACTATATTTCAGCTGTCTCTGGTTGTTACAATGCCCAATTTCTTGGGAATCTGAGTCCTTCCTGCTGGTCACTGCCCCCGGGTCCTGTAACAGCAACATCTCTGTGCACATGACACATGTTGGGCACGGACAATGACAGTATTTCTCTGTCTAAACAAAATTCAGTTTTGTTTTACTCAGAAAAAAAAGCTTTTCCTGTTGTGGTGGTGGTGTTGTTGGTGTGTTTTGGTTTTTTCTTGCAGGAAAAGCAAAGTAATTGGAAAAAGGAAACATAATTTATATGAGCTGGAGATGAGATCTGAAGAACCAAGATTATTGCACCTGATGTCAACAACGAGGGAACAGAACTCTGCTGCCATGGAGAGAGGACCCTCTCTGAATGTCCGCTCGAAGCGCAGACACGTGTTACACATAGTAACCTTCTGCTTGATGGAGGTGGGAATCAATGAGTAAAACCTGCAATGAAGTGAAGGTGCTTCTGCAATAGCAGTGAGAGAAGGAGCAAAACTTCTTCACCTTCAAATAGATAAGGCTTATCTATATGATAGAGATCCACTCAAACTCTGGGGGGGTAAAATGTTATTCCAGTTGCATGGTCAGATTTTCTTATTAGATGTAACACGGAGACTTCGGTAATGATAACTGAAAAAGAGTGACATTTTTTATGGGTTTGTTTTTCTCTTTTTTTCAACAGCTGCAGAAAGGATTATGCAAAGGATGAACAAAGAGATTTTGATTTACCCAAGATTGGAAAAAGTGACTGTTAAATTCAGTGTCATGTGGTAGTGACTATGTCCTCAGACAAAATCCAATCAACAGCGATCAATCCTTTCAATTGTGTAATGAAGTCTTGAGAAGATGAGGCTTTGCCACCGAAACGTGACATTGTTTTTCATTAAATAATGAAGCAATTATTGCCACTGTAAACCAATGTCAAACAGCAGCGAGTAAGGACAAACCTTCATCTATCATTATCTAATATTAGTTCCTTTTGTTGAAATACTTGAAACAGTACACAAAAGTATACAGAAAAAATAACAATTGAAATATTACAATGGATTCACTCTGCAATGAGAAAAATATTTACTTAACTTATATCCTTGTTTGCATTTTATTCTTTCATGAATAATGAAATAGTTACTGAAATACCTGTCTTCTATTGTTTTAAATGCATCTCTGAACAGCAGATACCACACTGGGGTACATGAAAGAACCAAAAAAAGTGAAAAACCCTTGAAATTCTGTAGTAATGGATCTCATTTATCTGTCAGGCCTTTATCTTTCCATCTTCCCCTTTTAATCACTACTGCCTCCTAGCTGTTAATGAAATAACCTCTCAATATTCAGTGTTCATTGCCACTGTCTCAATTTGATTGTGTTTTTGTTTATTCCTGTGTATAGTGGCTTTGAAAACTTGAGTGAATGGGTAAACAAGTTAACTTTCTTCTTTTCTGTACCCTCTCATGAGCTTCTTTCTCTAAAGTATGATGCCTATTGATGTATTAAATATTCATCACAGTTACAGGACTTGAATCCAAAGTCTCCTGAATCCCCTAGTAAAAACATCAAAATGGCAACCTTGAAGCAGAGACTAAAAGCTAACTAAACATTCCTCCTCTTATGGTCTTTTTGCTAAGAAATCAAATATAAGAGATCTTACATAAAAAGGAATTTTTTAGAAAATTACTTCTTAAAATATAAATCCAGAACCAGAAATTACCTCCAGTAATACTAATTAATGATAGGGAGGAAGACTTCTTATCTTCTTATTTAGCATTTGTGGTGTTTATTATGGAGGAAATAAACAACAGAACATTTTCTCAAAAAGTTAATGCTTCTTTATTTTATTAAAATAGACACTATAATATATGAATATATGATATATTGTATAACGATATATGAAATTACATGATCTGTTAAATTAAATATATCGTTTCCAAGACAATACTGACTGAATACTGACTGAAAATGGACCTACAGCTTTATAAAGTCAGATTGTAAACAACATTATGAAAGAATCTGAGACAAAACTCCAAGCAACTAAAATTTCAATACTAGTAAAGTTTACCATTAAGAATTTGAGATATTTTGGACAGCATTTAATTGGTGAATGTGAAATATCTAGTGTGAAGAAAATGAAGAAAATAGGAACTATGCCTGACTTCTAGTGACAGAAAACAGAAAGGAGAAAATAATCAGTTAAGATGGAAATGAAATAGTGAACACTGTAACTACTAATATATCTTTCTTTCCACATCAATCTTTTTAATTATCATTTTATGACCAAACCAAGTGACATTTTTAGTTCCTATGTCTAATATGATTCTCTATAATAAATGGTTGAAAGTGACAAAGAACTATGATTTATTCCACTTGTTATCCACTGTGTAAAAGGGGATGTAAATATACAGTGATTATGATTAAATGGTAATGTAAAATCTATTAAGAAAGAGGGAGAATTTAGGTTACATATTATTTTTATATTTTTTGGCTAAATAATTATTGGTGCCTACTTAAAAAACAAACAAACAAAAAAATTTAAAAAGGGGAAAAGTAAACAGGACATCTCTTTGTTCCTGACAGGTTCTAGTTAATCCATTGCCCCCAAAGCAGATAATTAAAGGATTTTAGATGCCTTGCTGGTGAGTTCAATTTGACACATTAGAGTTTATAATCCCTGTGACCTCAATTATTGAGTATGAATGATGGCAAACACTACTAATCCAAATGCCTGGTGTGTTAATTTCTTTATAAAATCCAATACTTAGTTACCTAGCTGTGAATGAAGGTTATATGAATCACACAAAACCCCTAACCTTCATCTTTCAAAAAAACCCAAAAAAAACCAAGCCAATTGTTCTGTGAAGGTCTCTGCCATGTGCATCGCCTATGATCTAAAATATAAAGAAAAGAACATGCAAAGGATTTTGTCCTTAATATTTATGTAAAAAAAGAAAAAAAATAAAAGGGAATTTGATAAAAGAATTTAATTTTATAGAGAAGCTGATTCCTTTTGTGTTCTGCTTTGAAATTTTCAGCAAGTCTATGCTAAAAACTTCCATGTTACATTACTTGATAATTTTGAGGAAATATGCAATGAAGTTGGAGTTACTATTCAGAACTGAGAGTCACACTCTGAAGCAGTAAAAGTTCTATATTCCAGCCAAAATAAATTCCTGATATATTTCAAATTGCTTTTTTCAGCTTGGTATTTTCAGACCTGAAAGTTATTGTTACTGAAGAGGTGCACCACATCCAGTTGGTGGTCAGTCACTAGTGGGTTTCCCAAAGTCTCAGTACTGGGCCCAGATCTGCTTAATATCTTTATCAATGATTTGGATGAGAGGATCAAGTGCATCCTCAGTAAGTTCGCAGAGGACACCAAACTGGGCAGGAGTGTTGATCTCCTGGAGGGTAGGAAGGATCTGGAGAGGGCTCTGCATAGGCTGGCTGGATAGGCTGAGGCCAGTTGTCAGAGTTTCAACAAGGTCAAGTGCTGGGTCCTGCACTTCAGTCACAACAACCCCATACAGTTGAAAAATGTCCCAGTGGAAAAGCAGATGGGAGTGCTGGTTAACAGGTGCTGAACATGAGACAGGAAGAGACTCTTATTGACTATTTATGTGAAACTGTTCTGTTGTTTGAAATAAATTATGGAAAAAGTGGGTCTATTCCTGTTATATTGAAACCATCATCTCATCACACATTCTATGTTTCTAAAGTTTGAAGTATGACAATTTAATTTTCTACAATTTGAAGGTGACTTTGTGTGTGATAGGCATCGACAATTATGTTTTCATATATGGTTCTATTGAAATACAAAGACTGAAACCATTTTCTAAATATTTCAATGAAGACAAATGTTTTCTTGAATTTTTTTGTCATTCTTCAGGTAATGCAGTCAACACAGGTAAACAATTATAAAACAACATGATAGAAATTAATGTTCCCATGAATGTCATCACAGGGAGAAAGCCATCCTTCATCACACTGCTTCAGCATTGATATGCAGCACTAAAATTAAGGTTGTCTATTGCATTGTGCTAGTAAATTTTCAGCAAGGAAAAATAATAAAAAATCCAACTAAATTAATGAGGAATTTTTTAAGCGACTTCAGTGGTACCTAAATGAGACCTAAATACCATGTCACCTTCACACTAAAAACACAAGTAATAGTAATTACATCACTATATCACTTTAACAAAGTATATCTGTTTTGCTGTGATTATGTTTATTTCCTGTATTATGTAAACTTCTAGGCTGTATTATGAAAGACTGTTTTCCATGTTTTTAGAAACACTGAAAAATTAAGAATTTTTGCTTTTGCAAAGGTATTACTGTTTTAGAGGTTTTGTTATTGCTGTTGCTATCCTTCCATGATGCATGTAATTTTCATTTTGTTGTTTGTATATCCTATTTTTTGTAATACTTCTAGAAGCAGATTCCTTAGGCAGCCAAAAATGATCTGTCCATGTCCCTGACAAGACTAAGCAGAGTGTTAATCAAATGACAGAAATTATCAACACCACAAGTGCTTTGGACTTGAAGGAGTACATAAGAAAAAGCCAACAGTAAATTCTCTGTTTAGGTAAGATTTTTATTAAGGAGAACGTAAGGTTAATTCTCAGCTGATACAGATCATCCCTGCAGCATAAAGCTGTCTATTGACCTTGACTGGCTACTGAAGATGGAACTGAGATATAGGTTTTTGGTCCTTATATTTATTATGCTATGTGTATATAATGCCTTTGTGCTATAATTTCAGTAAACAACTTATCTTTGATCACATTTTTAGAATACTTTCATGGGTTGTTATAGATATTTTTAGGTGATATAAATCTAAATACTTCATAATACCCAATATCAAATAAGACATTGTCATTTTACATCCTTTTCCTAACATATCTATAATTACATAAAATGAAAATCATAATTGAATTTGGCCAAAAAATTTGTATGTAATAGCACAGCATCTTCTAAGTAGAAGTATTACATCTCTGCATAAAGATACCATGCAAATAAATAAGCCTTTGAAAGCGTTAGGAGAAAAGTGTTGAAATAATTCGGAAACAGCACTTGAAAATAATTTTCATGTAGAAATGAAAAAGCTGTTTTTAAGAAGTAAATGATGCTTCTAGACTTTTATCTCCTTTTGTTTGAGCAGTTGCACACTGAAAATAAGGAAGGTATAGTGATTTTTTTTTAATATAACTTTGGTTTTTGAAAACAATATTGAAGTTCGTAAATATATATGGTTTACAAATATTTGCATTCTATAATTGCTTCTACAGCGAACTGGAAAAGTTGGAATAGAGTAATTCATTTTTTTTTCTGCAAAGAGCAGCAGAATTTTAACTAGCTTCTTTTACCACTGTTCAGCATCCGATATGTGATCTTCTATTAAACTTCCAACCCCCTCAAAAAAGCTCACATGTGAAATGATAATAAAATAAATAGCCAATGTTTTTAGATAATAGGAATTTCTGAAAGTATTATGTGTAGTGGAAAGTTCTGAAAGTGTGCCATAATGGATTGTTAAGCAGGGTTTGCTTTCATCATATTTCAATGTTGGATTTTGAAGAGCAGTTTAAAGCTATTTTGGGACTTTTAATACAAGTTGCACTGGTTTGGAAATGCTTAAGGTTAGTTTGATACTACACAGGACCTGATTGTGTGTAAAATGCATATTTGTATGTTTAAATGGATATATAGAAAATGACTAAAAAATAGGTTCATTATAAAAAAGATGGAGTCATTCATTTGCCATGAATGTCTCTCAAGATCCTCATAAGTTTAAATAGACTGCATAAAGTTGAGTAAAAAAATGCATGCAAAAATTGGTCTTAGAGCAGATTCCATATTGATTTATGAAGACATTAATTTGCCATTTAAGTCTTAAATTTGACTATTAATAATTCTTGACATTCGAAAGATCTTTTTATATCAAAAAACTCTAGTTAATTTCTTAAAAAGATGACTTTGCACATTAGTGCATTTCTTTAAAGAACAGTGCATTTTGAACAACTTTTAAACAAAAAGACCTGTCATTAAATTGCCGTTATTCTCTCTAGTCATTGAAAAAGTGTTGCCATATATTCTGCTTAACATATAACTGGGTAATTTATTCAAGTAAGAATCAAAATGTACCAATATTCATAAAGACACTGCATATTTTCCAGTTTTTAGTTGCTATATCTTTAACAAAATTACATATTTTCTTGGAAAAAGATTTTAAATTATTATTTAATTTAAAGTTTACTTAATTCTTAGGTAAGGGCAAAGGGAAGTTCATTTCAGCTTAGAATGTGATCACAGAAAATAAACAGAAGTAATCACATCATTGAGCAGTATGATGGTAAAGATAACTGTAAATTAAATGCTTTGGGATATTGTTGGCAGACAAAGAATAAATAAAAACACTTAGGAGTTTAACAGCAGTTATGTTGCTTAGAGATGTCTTTGGCAAAAGAAACATTAGTTCTCTTTAATACTTTTTTAAAGCATGATTTTCTAAGGGTCCTATAATTGTTTCACTCTAACCCAAATGTATCTCCTAATATCCCACTGAGAGAGGTAAAGATGGCATAGATTTTAAGTAGATGTCACAGCCTAGACTAGAATAAAAAAAAGAAGACAGAACAGGTTTCAACAACAAAAACGACAGATAAAGATCCAACAGGAGAATAGACTGCTCTAACTTTGGAAGAACAGTGAGTAAGAAATGCTGGTTGACACCCAAGGACAAAAATGACATTGAAAGCACCCACCAGAAAGAAGACTGGAGAAGTGAATTACTGGATAAGTAAGATTTAAATGAAAGAAAAAAAGAGAAAACTATGTAAATAAAAACAGGTGTGCTGGTATACAAAGACACTGGCAAAAACATATGAAATCTGAAATTTTCCTGCTTGACAGATTGAACATTTACTTTGGGATCTCAAGAAGAATCTATGTATTATGTAAAAATGAAATAATTTTAAAGAGATGGGATTTGAATCTTGAGTGAAGACTAGTGGATTCTGAATAAAAATACAAAAAAAAAAAAACAAAAAAAAAAAAACAAAAAAAAAAAAACAAAAAAAAAAAAACAAAAAAAAAAAAACAAAAAAAAAAAAACAAAAAAAAAAAAACAAAAAAAAAAAAACAAAAAAAAAAAAACAAAAAAAAAAAAACAAAAAAAAAAAAACAAAAAAAAAAAAACAAAAAAAAAAAAACAAAAAAAAAAAAACAAAAAAAAAAAAACAAAAAAAAAAAAACAAAAAAAAAAAAAACAACAACAAAAAAAACAACTTCTAGCACTACTCTCAGTATCTTTAGAGATCGTTAAAAATCTGTGTTCCATATATTTTTGGTGACACAGGAAAAAAAAAATCTAATTGTGAGAAATATTGAAGCAGCTTTGCAAGAATATTGTTTACTGGAGGTTGTGATAGAGAACAACCTCAGAGAGAAGATCAGAAGAATGTTTTCAGTTTATATGTCACACACACACATCGAGTTCAAGAGCAAAGTCAATAACAGAAAATTGGTAAAGGAGCACAGAAATATACTGCTTAATGGTAAAATAACCCGTGAAAATGAAACCTCATATTTAATTGGGAGAGCTGTGAAGCCTCCAGCATTCTGTTACATTTCAGTTCCATATTTGTCAGTTACAGAAGGTTTGGATGACATCTGCCATAAAGCCTGAATTTCTAATTTAGTCTAATAGAGAAGGGAGTCACAGGAGTGTCATCTCCTGTTCTTTAAGTACTATGTCATGAGTGGAGCTGATATGAGTTAACTAACCAGGCTTCTTGTAAGCATGTTTTGTGAATAGCAGTAGAGGACAGTGTTATGAAAATCTTCCACTAAAAGTTTTTAATGGCAACTCTGATAATTTAAATGGAAACAGTGATATTGGGGGAGGGGGAGGGGGGAAGCCCAATTTATCTTTTATTCCCATTTTACCAGAGCAAGAAACCCCAGAATATTTTCAGAATAAATAAATATTTGAGACATATTTTAAGCTTAGTCTTATTGAATTTCTTAAGATGTTCAGAATACCAACCTTTTGCTCCATTTCTCTTTCAAATATCAAAGTGTAAACATAGAAGGTTTATCAGAAGGCGAGAATTACGTATCCACAAAAAAAAAGTAAAGTGAGAAAATGTGAATTTTGGCAAAAGTTAAAACATAAATGAGAATTTTTGATATCTTAACATTCAACAATACAGAACATAAGTTAAGAAAAGCAGTTTTGTGTCTTTAAGGGGCTCCTGTTTCATTTTTTTGAGGTTTCTTCAATATATTTAAATGACAGAGAATGCAGTTGCAGAGGGAAAGGGAGGATGGAAATTGCTTATTGTTTGAGACTAATTTATAAGCTGTGTCAGGGCCCTGGGGTCATTATCATCTTTACTGTCCATGTTAAGTGTCCTTTTGGCCTTTTCCCAAACTGTCCATGGCTCAGGATCACATGTCAACCCCCTGAGCCATCAACCCCTGCCCCTGTGATGCCACAGCAGGGCCAGCCTGCCAATCCCACCCTAGTCTCTGCCCATCCCCATGGAGGTGCCCAATGCCTGGAACTGGGGCTGCCCTGGTACCCCCAAGCTGCCCTGCTCAATGCTGGGGTGTGGAACAGGTCCTGTTCCATGCCCTGCCGTCAGAGACCATGGGGAGAGACTCCCCTGTTAGCAGCACCCCAGACCACTCGGAGCAGCAGATTGCAGAGGAATTGGATATCCTAGAAAGTTACTAAAAAAATATTTCAACATAGAAAGAAATTAATGAAGACGGCAGGGAGATAAAATAAAATCGTATTATTTTGTGTAAAAATTAAAGCCTGGTAAAAAATTAGGTGAATGATAACTGTCCCATGGTTGGGAAGAAATGAAAATTCAAAAATACTAGGACAACAAGTTGTCAAAATGCATGACAAATTAGAAATATACTTTTATTCATATTATATTCTACTGAAGGAACAAAAAAATCTAAGTGATAGTGTTATTTCAGCTAGAATTTAATTACTTTTTCACACATACATGTGGAACCAAGACATTACTCTCTTTTAATTTTATTCTTTTTTTTTTTCCTTTTTTTTTTTAATATTAGTTATCAGGAAATAGCTGAAAGCCTTAATGTGGGGAAAAGACTTTCTTTCTTTTCCTTTCTTTCTTTCTTTCTTTCTTTCTTTCTTTCTTTCTTTCTTTCTTTTTCTTTCTTTCTTTCTTTTTCTTTCTTTCTTTCTTTCTTTCTTTCTTTCTTTCTTTTTCTTTCTTTCTTTCTTTCTTTTTCTTTCTCTTTCCTTTCTTTCTTTCTCTTTCTCTTTCCTTTCTTTCTTTCTCTTTCTTCCCTTCTTCCCTTCTTCCTTCCCTTCTTTCTTTCCTTCTTTCTTTCCTTCTTTCCTTCTTTTTCTTTCCTGCTTTCCTTCTTCTTTCCTTCTTTCCTTTTTATTCTCTGCTGTTGGAAACATACAGTCATCGTTTGATCTATGAGGGATGCAATTTCAGAAAATTAAGTTCCATAGCACAGCACAGATTAGTACAAAAACTTAAATAGAAAAAGGTGGTGTCAAAAAAACATTTAAGAGGCAGAACATTAATTCCTTAAGATGCTAGTATAGATATGCACTCTTCAACACTTTGACTCCTTTAAAATATGAAACTGGTATATGGTTCAGTAAAAAATAGTATAGAAATTCTGTTATATTACCCAGTATTTCAGCATGGAAGCACTTCAGATTAAAATACAATACTTTGTTCATTTCTGAAACATCTCTGGTTTTGAGAAATGAAAGCACTAGACAGTAATGACAGCAGGCATAGAGGGCTGTGAAGGTGAAAGAAGTTCCCACACCAGTTACAGACTCTTGGCTCTCAGAGCCGCATATGGACATTTATCTTAAACTTAAAATGATTCTTGAACAACGATTTGTAAATTTTAGCTTGATTCAAGCTCAAAAAGAACTGAAACACTTCCTGGCATGGTTGTTTAAGAACTTTTTCTATGTTTCTTGGGATTTAATTCTTACCAAGGGCTTTTGGAAAACCGTTTGGACACAGTTAATACTGGAGTCAAAATATATGCCGATGGAAGAATATTTTCGTGAATATTATTTCGTTACCGAGACTGTTGAGCAATGTCAGCTGTGTCCTGGCGAAGGGAAGCCTGGCGCAGGGACCGTGCGGCCCAGGCCACGTGCACCGAGCGCTCTGCGAGCAGCAGCGAGGCAGTTCCCGCGCGCGGGCGGAGCCACCCGACCGCGGTGTCGGTGGCGGAGCGGGGAGCG